>NC_034602.1:81337181-81348056 GCF_900095145.1 Mus pahari
TCTCTCTCTCTCTCTCTCTCTCTCTCTCTCTCTCTCTCTCTCTCTCTCTCTCTCTCTCTCTCTTTTTCTCTCTAAGCTTCTGACCTCAGGAGTTTAAGTGCTGGAAATGCAGCGTGGTCAGAATGATAGCAAAAACAAGGCTTGTCTCAAGATGGGCAGGAGCTACTTATAGGAGGGGTAGGTAGAGATTGACAGGATCTGTTTGGGTTGATAAGAATGCCCTGTTATAGAGGAGGAACACAAAAGAATAGAGAGCAAGAAGCTGAAAATAAAAGCCAAAGGCTTACACAAGATCCATATTAGAGCAAACACCTAAAAGCATCTCTGGAGATAATTAAAACCCTAAGACACCATGACTCACCCAGAGACTGTGTGGTGTGATGCTGGAGAATCAAAGCAAGAAGTAGAGACTAGGGGTGTAACCTAGTGACAGGGCATGAGCCTCTGGTTCACCCCCAACAATGCAAAACAAAAGCATGCAAGTCTAAGTAGGTGCCCAACTAGTGTTTTACAAAGAAATACCATTTCAAAACATTATCCCAGCCTCTGCTTCTCCAGTTTCATAAATTAATAGGTTAATTAACTTTTTTAAGAGTAAGCACATGGGGGGTTGGAGCATTGGCTCAGGAGTGAAGAGCACTTGTTATTCTTGAGAAGGACCCCAGGTTTGATCCCAACACCCACATGGTGACTCACAATGGTCTGTAACTCCAGTCTCAGGGAATCTGAAAACTTCTGATATCTCTAGGCCTCAGGTATGCACATAATGTACATATATACATTCAGGGTGTGGTAGTTTGGATGGACTTGACCCTATAGACTCAAGTATTTGAAAGCTTAACCCATAGGGTTTGACACAAGTAGGAGGTGTGGCCTTATTGGAGGACGTGCGTCACTGTGTGGGTGGGATTTGAGGTCTCCTATACTCAAGCTCTGTCCACTGTGGAATCCAGTCTCCTCCTTGCTTCCTCCTATCAAAATTTAGAACTCTTGGCTCCTCCAGCATCAAGTCTGCCTAGATGCTGCCATGCTTCCCACCCTGATGACAATGGACTAAACCTCTGAAACTGTAAGTCAGCCCCAATTAAATGTTTTCCTTTATAAGAGTTGCCTTGGGTGGCTGGAGAGATGGCTCTGTGGTTAAGAACACTGACTGTTCTTCCAGAGGTCCTGAGTTCAATTCCCAGCAACCACATGGTGGTTTACAACCATCTGTGATGGTATCTAATGCCCTCTTCTGGTGTCTGAAGACAGCTACAGTATACTCATATACATAAAATAAACAAATCTTAAAAAATAAAATAAATAAAATCTTTAAAAAGTATTGCCTTAAAAAAAAAAAAATTAACCGGGTGTGGTGGTGCACGCCTTTAATCCCAGCACTTGGGAGGCAAAGGCAGGTGGATTTCTGAGTTCTAGGCCAGCCTGGTCTACAAAGTGAGTTCTAGGACAGCCAGGATTACACAGAGAAACCCTGTCTCAAAAAACCAAAAAACAAAACAAAACAAAAATTCAGTACCATCCTTGACTGTACAGTGTCTCTGAGGACATCCTGAGACATGTGAGATCTCATCTCAAAAATAAAATTAAAATTAAAAAGTAGGGCTCTGGAGTTAAGAGCATGGACTGCTCTTCCAGAGGTCCTGAGTTCAATTCCCAGCAACCACATGGTGGCTCACAACCATCTATAGTGAGATCTGATGCCCTGTTCTGGTGCGTCTGAAGAGAGTGACAGTGTATTTATATACATAAAATAAATAAATCTTTAAATATTAAAGGGCTGGAGAGATGGCTCGGTGGTTAAGAGCACTGACTGCAGCCGGGCGTGGTGGCGCATGACTTTAATCCCAGCACTTGGGAGGCAGAGGCAGGNGGATTTCTGAGTTCGAGGCCAGCCTGGTCTACAGAGTGAGTTCCAGGACAGCCAGGGCTATACAGAGAAACCCTGGCTCACAACCATCTGTGATGGGATATGATGTCCTCTTCTGATGTGTCTGAAGACAGCTACAGTGTACTCATATAAATAACAAGTAAATAAATCTTTAAAAAAATTTAAAAATTAAAAAAAATAACATTAAAGTAAACATACTGGGCTAAGGATGGAATTAAAGCAGCACCTGCCTGGCATTGCGTAGGTTCCAGCCCCAGCCCCACAAAACATTAAACAGGAGAAATATTTTTTTTCTGGAGTGTGGTGGTACACACCTTTAATCCCAGCACTAAGGAGACAAATACAGGTGGGTGTGTCTGTGAGTTCCCAGCCAGACAGAGTTATCTAGTTAGAACTTATTTCAATAAATAAGTTAATTAATTAGTTTTTTTTTAAGTTTAGAAAACAATAAAAAGTAAGCAGTTCAAACCTAAAAGTGTGGTCAAAAGTAAGGAGTTTCTGGGGACTCTGTAAATATGGGGGGCTTGGAATGTCGCTTAGTCCTCTGAGTCACATCCCAGCTTTTCTTCCTGATGTTTGCTTTCATCTTAGTTATGAATGTACATGAAGGAGACTCTACAATGAACCTTCTCCTCCTCCTCCTCCTCCTCTTCCTCCTCCTCCTCCTCCTCCTCTTCCTCTTCCTCCTTTAACTTATAGAAAATAAAGTTATGTTTTATTGTTGTGGATTTTTGGCAGTATCTGTATGTACCTCTGGATGCCCAGGTTGGTATTGGACTTGGTGTGACCCTCCTGACTTGGCTTTCTAAGTGACAGATTACAAGTGGGAAGCATCCCCCTGGCTCCTTTGTTTTATATTATTTGCACATGTACGTAATGTACTCTGATCATGTTCAGCCTCTGTGACCCTCTCTGGCCCCTCTTCCTGTCCCACTGGTCTCCCTTGTCTTCCAAATTAACCACTCAAAAAAAACCTGAGATTTTCCCACATGAGAAAAAGTGTGTGATATTCATCTTTCTGCACTCAGAACAGGATAGATAGCCTCCAGTTACCTGAAGAATGACGTAATCCCGTTCTTCTTCATGGCTGAGTGGCACTCCATTGTGTGTGTGTCCCAGATTGTCTTTATCTGTTCATCTGCCATTGATTCTATAACTTGATTTCCATCTTCATACACACCACTGACCATTTCCTAGGGTTCGTTTTGTTCAATTTGTTGGTGAATGATGTGGCCAGAACTCGGTTCCACAGCCTGCGTTGGGGAGAGCCTGATCATGTTCATTACTGTACCTTCATCTCTTATCGACTTGCTCAGTATTTTGTTATAACCGCAAAGCTGTGCTTTCTCAGGAAGTCCTACATTTTGACCTAATTACAGATGGAGTCATGACTGAGTCCTGTCTTCAAAAGGCTCACAGTTCAAGCTGGGGAAGGTGAGCCCATGGACAGACAACAGACAATATATAAATGACTTTGCTGAATGATCATGTGGGGAATACGACATTATGTTAAAGTTGGCTGAGGAAGTAAATTATTTGAATGTCATATTATGTTCCTATATTACTTTGTTCACTGGGTCTCTGAAAACAGGGGAGGGACATTACTTTCTCTGCTCTTCTCTCTTTGGTGTGGGGGACTCAAGCCAGGACCTTTTGTATGCAGGACAAGAGCTCTGCTACTTAGCTACACTCAACCTCAGGGACTATCTTCATAGGCGAATACAGAGGTGAAGGATTGGGGTGGGTATTGGTCAGAAGTCTGGACAGCTTTGGAGGAGATGGAACTTGAACTCCATTGTTTTCCTTTGACATGTCTCTCCCTACACTCAGGCTACAGTTTGTAGCTTATGCTGAGATCCAGCTGTTTAAGTAGGGATACCATTTTGCCCATATGCCTCCTGCACCTGCACACACCTGCTCCATCCACACATTTACACCATTCTTACCTGTCTTAGGGTTTCCATTGCTATGAAGAGACGCCAGGACCAAGGCAACTCTTATAAGGACAACATTTAATTGGGGCTGGCTTACAGGTTCAGAGGTCCAGTCCATTATCATCATTTCGGGAAGCATGGTAGTGCTCAGGTAGGCATGGTGCTGGAGGAGCTGAGAGTTCTACATCTTGTTCCAAAGGCAAACTGAAGACTGCCGTCTTCCCGGCAGCTAGGAGGAGGGTATCAAAGCCCACCCCCAAAGTGACACACTTCCTCCAACAAGGCCACACCTACTCCAACAAGGCCACACCTACTCCAACAAGGCCACACCTCCTAATAGTGCTAGTCCCTGGGCCAAGCATAATCAAACCACCACATCACCTAAAGTCCACATTAGCATTAGCATCCACTCTTGGTGTATCTTTCTAGGGCCTGACAGATGTCTCCACTATTGCAGTGTTACAGGAAATAGTCTCATTTACCCAGAAGGCTTCTGTGCTATCTCCACTAACCTCTGGTGACCACAGGTCTTCCACCATCTCTGTGGTTTTACCTTTTCCAGAATGTCACATAATTAGAGTATGTAGCTTTCTTAGGCTGCCCTCTTGCCACTTCTGTGTCTTTTCATTTCTGCTATACTACTGAATGATATCCCATTGTCCATACCACTTTGCTTATCTGGCGGGCTGTAATTTGAACCAAAAAGTGGGAAGTCAATTATAGAGAACAGATCAACTGGGATGAGACTATATATCTACCTCAGTTTGGGTACAAATTGGGTGTGGTTGTCGATACCCATGGATCCCAGCAATCAGGAAGTGGGAACCAGAGAGTTGCAAGTTCATTCTTGTGTTACATAGCAGATTAAAGGCCAGCCTGGGCTACATGGGACTCTGTTGAACCGACAACCACAAAGCCCACTTCAGTTTCTAAAGGAATAAGAAAAAGCTCCAAGTGGATTTGGATGGGGAAGGGGGTGTGCAGGGAGCCCTAGGTTAGTGGTCTCCAGAGCTGTGTTCATCCATTCAGCTAATGTTAGTGAGCACCCTCTATGGGCGGAGTTACAGGTACTAGAGAATACGGAGCAGAGAGGCCAGCCCTTTACTTCTTAAAGATTACACTTTTGCCAGGTATAAGGGGTATGATTGCAGCCAGTCTGCCATGTTCAGTGTCTGTCCAGGCATGGCATAGGACAAAGGAACTGACCCAGGCTGGACACAAGGTCACTATGGCTTTCTTTCATCTCTCTGAGCAGATTGAAGAAGGGGGCAAAGCTGACTCGGTGAGCTCTGGACTGCAAGCTGGGGACGAAGTAATACACATCAATGAAGTGGTGCTGAGCAGTTCCAGGAGAGAGGCTGTCTCCCTGGTGAAAGGGTCCTACAAGACCCTCCGGCTAGTGGTGCGCAGGTGAGTGGGCTGGCACACCAACCCTGTTCCTTCTAACATCTCAGGGTCACCTTCCAGTCCTGCCTGACGTGGTGTGTAACTTATCTCCAGTGTGGCTGGAGCTCTAAGCAGCCCTGTGCTCTGGACCTAAAGTGATAGACTCAGAGCTAATTTAGGTGACATTTTGTTAGCCGTGCCTACAACTCAGGGCTAAAAGACGGGTGGATCCCTCTTGTTTGGTCATCTTAGGAGTGATGGGTCCTTTTGGGGGAAAGACTTGCTTGCAATATTTTAAGTTAATTATTTTATTTTTAGGTATGTGGGTGTGCTTGTATGAGTTTTGTCTGTATGCATGTATATGTACCATGTGCATGCAGTACCCAAGAAGGCCAGAAGAGGGTGTTGGATTCTCTGGAACTGGAGTTACAGATGGTTGTGAGCCGTCAGACCTCTGCAAGAGCATCAAGTGCTCTTAACCACTAAGCATTTCTCTAGTCCAAATATTTTTCAGACAGCGTCTCAATATAGTTTCTTCATCTTTATATGAGGATTGAAATACCTGCTTTATGTCGAGATATGAAAATAATCTGTGTCCACCAAATGAGAGGTGGATAAAGAAAAGGTTGGTGTTTGTATACAAGCTCACATATGTAAATCATACAACATGCAACACACATGCGTATGCTATAAATGTGGATAAAGAAAAGGTTGGTGTTTGTATACAAGCTCACATATGTAAATCATACAACATGCAACACACATGCGTATACTATAAATGTCACAGAGCACCAACAGGAAGGATATTATACCATTTGCAACATAAACAAAACTGGAGAACATAATGTTTTCCACATAATGAAAAGAATGATCTGACATACTGGTTGGAGTCTAGCGAGTAGAATTCCCAGAGGCAGAGACTGGAATGGCAGTTGCCTGGGAGGAAGCCTAAGGGAAATGCAGAGATATGGTTAAAGAGCACAAACATCAGTTAGAAGGTGAAAGAGGCCAGTTGTGGTGAGCCCCATGTCCTACCATTGGAAGGAGGAAGCTTAGTAAGTTTGAGGCCAGCCTGACTATAGAGTGAGTTTAAGGCTAACTGGAGTCAACTAGACTCTATCTCCACAAAGCAACCAAGCAACCGAGACAAGGAAGTTCTAGGGGTTTGCTCTGTAGCCTGGTGACTGTTTTTACTGATACTGTGTTTTGTGTTTATAATTTGCCAGGGTATCTCTTAAGTGTCTTTACCACAAGCAAGCCTGGATGTACCCAGCATACACTCATGATGCAAGGGAAATAGTGTTCAGTAGTATGTGCACTGATTAATTTGGACTGATCATTACATAATGCATACAAATATCAAATCATTACATCACCCATCTTGAATATCTACAGTTTCTTAGTAGAGAGTGCTGAGACTTGAGTCTAATTTTCACTCATGTTAAGAGCGTGCTCTACTCCAGAGCTACATCCCCAATACCACTGCTATACAACTTTTATTAGTTATAAGTCACTACTGTTGGGGGCTGGGAGGCAGTGTATTTTACAAGGTGATTGAAAAGAGTAAACGGTATTGTCTACATGATAGCACGACAGGCTTCTACTATTTATATTATTATTGTCTAACTCTAGACATAAGCATGTTTTGCTAGGTCAAGATCTAAGTGCCAATGAGATGGCTCAGTGGGTAAAGGTGCAACCAAGATTTACAACCTGACTTCAATCTTAGGACCTACCAGCCTTTGTGATGAAGTAGTCAACAGACTTCTTCAGATGATCCTCGGGGTCTTATGCATGTTGTGCTGTACATACATGCCCGCCAGCACAATAAATACATAAATAAATGTCATCAAGTTTTAAACAAGCATTTAAATGAAGCACATGGCCATTTCAAGCATGGGGGCTGAGTTTTCAGATGGGTAGAAAGGCTTAGAACAACGGGGTCCATTCCTTCTTTCTAGAAAAGAGTTGAAGGTTTAAGTCACCTTTGTATGAAGCTCCAGCTTGAGAACAGTGGTGAAGGGTGGCCATGGAATCCACACTCCTGGTGGCTCTGGCAGGGCTCTAGCATTGGTGGCCTAAAGGGAGGGCTTCCACGTTGGCAGCCTACAGGGCTCTAGATGTGCCCTCGAATCATGACATGGCATGTGAGTTATTTCTAGCAGAATCTTTGCCAGTTGGGTTTGACTTGGCATGAAAGGTTGAACTCCACCCTTGCTGCTGACTGACTATGGGACCCTCTAAGCTTCACTCATCTCATTTATTCAAGAAAACAGAAGTGATGTTTCCTTCCTCAAAAGGACATTATACTGACTGTGATGGATAAAGTTAATGTGCATAGAATACAGGCAGTAGTCCACCCTGTTTGTTCTCAACTGGGCTAGAGAGTCACATGGGACTATTGTACTGTCATATGTCCACCTATGTGCTGCCTGCTTACCCAGAAGCCCCCGTTTCATTCCCTTGGTGGATTTATTATGGTTTGGGGGCCTGTGATCTGCTTATAGGCCTAAAGTTAGTGCTGGACATCCCAGTGCTTGTGGGATTTAGGTGTGTAAAGTCACATTATATAAACCCAGAAGCAACTGGACATTAACCACCATGGCCAGGTACTAATTCATTTTAAGATGGACACTTCTAAATGGACAGGAATCAATATCCTTCGTCTCTTCAGGAATACTGAAGGGGAAGTGTGTGACCTCTGTCTGCAGGAGCTGATGTGTGTGGTGGCATCTATGCTGAAGGCCAGATGATCTACCTGCCCATTGGACAGCAAGGCCCTCTGGGCTTCAGAGAATCACACCGCCAAAGTCCCCCTTTCCAGTTTCAATCCTCACCACCAAATCCCCTTTCTGACTGACACATTCTTTCTTTAGATATGTTAATGAAATCGATAAGGTTACAGGCAGTCTTGCTCTCGCTGCCCTTTGGTGTGGGAAACTTTTTGTCTCTGGGGTGTCTGTTGAGTGGACCCTAGCTCTTCCATTTTGTGTCCATGTTTAGGGTAAGCTCTCAGTGTTAGAGGCAAAGGAGCCTGCCTCACCTCTCTCACTGGCAAGCTGCAAGAGACATGGAAGGGCATTTTCCTCCCATACTTCCAGACCCACTGCAAGCCCCTATGCTGGACTCCACTGCTTTCGTATCCTAAAGTTCAGCCGTCATATCTTGGCCTCAGCCTGAGATTTTGTTCCTTTCCATTTTGACGAAATGATTTGTGATAATTCATTTATTAACTTGCTTTCCTTTATAAGTAATCCCAATACTACCACTGCTACTACTAATAATACTAATACTGATACTAATACTACTACTAATAATAATAATAATGTTACATGATTTTCTAGAAATGTAACTGATAGTGGCTGTCTATGGAGGACCAATAACTTGTATAGTCAACATTTATGTGCCTGTTGGCACCTCTACCTGCCTCCTTTAAAGTTATTCTGTGTAGGTGAGAGTAAAACCTGTGGGGTGTCCACATAAAAATGCCAAGAGTGACAGTGTTTATGTGAGTTTCAGGGTGACTGAGAACAGGCCGGAGTAGAAACACCCTCTTTAAAGGCTGCAATTGACAAGAGACATGCAAAGCCCCCAGTGAGCCAAGGGTCAGAGATCTTGCGATTTCTGCTGACCCATGAAGAGGGCGGAGCTTACCCTTTCTTGGGAGCAAAAGGGCAGTGCGGAGCCTTCAGGGACAGAGAAAGCTGTGCTGCACGTGGGCCACGGTCTAAGCCGGTGGTGGATAATGAGGGTGATGGGGGTGATATGATAAGCCAGGAAGGGCCTTGCAAGAGGAAAGTAAACACCTCCCAGCTGGGGAAACCTTTATGGAATGCGAAGATCCAAAGCCCATACAAAGAGCGTTAATTTGAGTAAGACACACCGTGAGACTCAACACGGCAAATCCTGTCTGAAATCAACACACACTTTATTTGGCAGACATGTGTAAAATATTTGTCTGAGGGTCAGGTAACCTTCAGAAGGAAACTGGTAGATATGAGGAAAAGATCTTCAGATTTAATTAATGACTGCATATGATACAAGATGCTTTTAAAAGAAATAAGTCTAAAGAAGTGACAGTGGTTAAGAGTACACTGGCTGCTCTTCCAGAGGATCTGGGTTGGTGTCCCAGCAGCCACATGACAGGTCATGGCTGTCTGTAACTGCAGTCCTAGGGACCCCAACACCCTCTTCTGATCTCCTCAGGCACCAGGCACGCACACGATGCACAGAAATACATGCAACAAAACATCCATACACAAAAAGCAAATAAGGCTTGCCAGGTGTGGTGGCACATGCCTTTAAGCCCAGCACTCTGGAAGGGGACGGATGTGGATCTCTGTGAGTTTGCCGCCAGCCTGGTCTATATAACAAGGTTCAGGACAGCCAAGACCACATAGAGAGACATTGTTTCAAAGAAACGATAATAACAATAATAGATAGTTTTAAAACAATCCCCTAAAAGATTTCTTTTTATCATTTGCTTTTATATAGTATTATATTTATGTGTGTGTGTGTGTGTGTGTGTGTGTATGTGTGGGGGTGGGGGTGGGGGGTGGAGGTGTGTATGTTCATGTTCATTACGCAAGAGGCCAGAAGAGGGAATCAGATCCTCCGGGGCTGAGTTACAGTTAGTTGTGAGCCGGCCAGTGTGGGTGCTGGGAACTAAGAGTGTGATCTGTACCTCTGACCTGTGAGGCTGCATTGTATATGAAGACTGTGACCAATACACTTCAGTCAGTGCTCTCTGAGCGTGGGGTCACTCCCCTTCCAGAACTGGACAGTCAGAGACAGGCAGATCCCTGGGAGTTGCTGGCCAATCAACCAGCAACAGGTTGGGCAAGGAACTCTGACTCAAAATAAAATGAGGTACATATGTGTATATGTATGTATACGTACATATACACATACATGCACACCAAAAATTCATTCTTTTAAAAGATACTATTTTTGACAAATAGTATTCTCTTCTTTTTGTTCTTTTTTTGTTTGTTTGTTTTTTGTTTTTTGTTTTGTTTTGGTTTGGTTTGGTTTTGGTTTTTTGAGACAGGGTTTCTCTGTGTAGCCCTGGCTGTCCTGGAGCTCACTTTGTAGACCAGGCTGGCCTCGAACTCAGAAACCTGCCTGCCTCTGCCTCCTGAGTGCTGGGATTAAAGGTGTGTGCCACCACCACCCAGCAGTATTCTCTTCTTAAACTTGGTGTACACATACACACACACACACACACATACACACTTGTTAGTTAAGCAATTTATATTTAATGTGTAAGAAAAAAAAGGAGTAGTTTTTATGGTTAACTGTTTTGTCCACATTTTATCTTATTATAATTCTTTATCTTAGTAACTGTTTTGTCCACATTTTATCTTATTATTATTTATCTTAGTAACTGTTTTGTCCGCATTTTATCTTGTTATAGTTCTTTATCTTAGTAACTGTTTTGTCTGAGTTTTTGTTGTTGTTTGTTTGCTTTTTTGAGGCAGGGTCTCACTGTGGAGCCCTGGCTGTCCTGAAACTTGCTGTATAGACCAGACTGGCCTTGAAATGACAGAAATGCACCTGCCTCTGCTTCCCAAATGCTAGGTTTAAAGATATGCTACCACAGCCAGGCGTGATGGCGCACACCTTTAATCCCAGCATTCGGGAGGCAGAGGCGGGCAGATTTCT
>NC_034602.1:81348191-81362483 GCF_900095145.1 Mus pahari
CTGAGTTCAAATCCCAGCAACCACATGGTGACTCACAACCATCTGTAACAAGATCTGATGCCCTCTTCTGGAGTGTCTGAAGACAGCTACAGTGTACACACATAGAATAAATAAATAAATAAATGATTTAAAAAAAAAAAAAAAGATATGTTACCACACCGAGCAGAGTTTTGTGCTTTTGACAAGGCTTACACAAGCTACGTGAGAGTTAGGATATACAGGCAGTGGCCAAGCTGCCTGGACTGGAGGTCTGAGGGCATTAGGTACTAGCCGTTGGAATTTTGGGCAAATCGTTTAATCTCTGTGCAGCTTAACAGAGAAATGTGTGACTACAGTATTTAGTATGATGATCATAGCGCAGATCATCTGAAAATAAAGTGCGTATTTGTTAAGTAAATTACCTCCTTGAGAAGGTCCACCTTAATCTCTAGACCACGGTGTACAAACTGGGGTCCTAGCCAAGGTAGGAGTTAAGTAGGAAGAGGTTCTTGTACACAGAGGAAGGGCAGACAGTGGCCATTTACGCAGCATGCCTTTCCAAAGTGAAATATTACTATTAGGTTTTTTTTGTTTTTTTGTTTTTTTGAGACAAGATCTCATGTAGCCCAGGCTAGCCTGGCACTTGGTATATAGCCAAGCAAGACTTTGACCATCTGATCTTCCTCCCTGCCTCTCCTGGGGCTAGAATTACAGCATGTGCAACCTTGTCTGGCTTACACACATGCCAGCCCTTGGGTGCACCAGGTCAGCACATCCCATCTGCAATGCATCCACAGCCCATTTTCTTAGTTTTTTGAGATGGGAAGTCTCATTTTGTAGCTCAGGTAGGCCTTGAACTTATGGTAATCCTACTTCAGCTTCCCAAATACTGGGATTATGCGCATGGGCTCCAAGCCAGTTTGGAATCTTTTCCCTCCCCATCATATCTCTTCAAGCTTAGTAGAGGCTTTTCCTGTGAGGTGATAATGCGTTAGAAAGGTTTTCACTGGGAAGAGAGAGACTAGTGAGAGACTGGAGGGTTAAAGCACCGCAAGCGTGTGCCTGCGCATAAGCTCTGGCTATGGGGTTTGCTTGGTGTAGTAAGGCTTAAGTGTCCCTCTCCATCTTGTGAGTTCTGGACTATAAGGCTTGCACACCCCTTCAGTCCCAGCACTTGGCAAGCAGAGGCTAAGACAGAGTTCAAGACCAGCCAGATCTACATAGCAAATTCAGGCCAGACCAGGCTATCTAAAATTACAAACTAAGGGACTATATCCAAAGATCTGTAGGGACTTACTAGGAACCACTTGCTTGTTCAGTAGCTGACAGATTTGTGCTATGGAAAAAGCAACCAGAAAACAAACCCAAAAAGACAAAAAAACCAAAACCAAAACCAAACCAAACACACACACACACACACACACACACACACAACAACAACAACAACAACCCTGTTTTTGTTTTATTTTTTAAGATTTTTTTTTTTCAAGACAGGGTTTCTCTGTGTTCTCCTGGCTGTCCTGAAACTCACTCTACAGGCCAGGCTGGTCTGGAACTCAGAAATCCACCTGCCTCTGTTTCCCAAGTGCTGGGATTAAAGGTATGCACTACCACTGCCCAGCTAAAGATTTCATTTATTTATTTTATGTATATGAGTACACTGTAGCTGTACAGATGGTTGTGGGTCATCATGTGGTTGCTGGGAATTGAACTCAGGACCTCTGTTCACTCCGGCCCTGCTCGCTCCAGTCCAAACATTTATTTATTTATTTATTTATTTATTTATTTATTTATTTATTTATTATATGTAAGTACACTATAGCTGTCTTCAGGCACTCCAGAAGAGGGCATCAGATCTCATTACAGATGGTTGTGATTCACCATGTGGTTGCTGGGAATTGAACTCAGGACCTTTGGAAGAGTAGTCAGTGTTCTTAACCACTGTGCCATCTCTCTAGCCCACAACCCTGATTTTTAGTTCGTCTAGGACAGTTTTGTAAATGAAGAGGACTTTTCCTTCTGACCTTGAATTTCCCAAAGGAGCTCGGGACACTCAGCTGACTTAAATTCCAGCATCAGCCCCCGACATCAAACCAAGTGGCTGCTCTGACCTTATAAAAAGGAGCCGGAGTTTGCTGCAGCCCCACAGGCTCCTGGAGGGACCATCCCACATTTCTGAGGGCCAGGGAAATCGCTTCTTCTTATAAAGAGCAGGATGACGTTATTGGATTGGAATGACTGGCTCAAACATTTGTTACCTCCATGTGTCCCGTCCCTTTGACCTTTTATTTCTAGATCGAGTTTTGAAATTGCAGCTCGCCCAAGATTTGCAAGTCAATGGTCTCAAAATAAATGTCTTATAATGATCGCTATGCTGTTGAAGTCCAGCTTAATGGATACAGAATTAACTCTATTAACTATTAATAAAGAAGGGTTGGTCAAACCTGTTTCTTTGCCAGCTCATGGTTATAGTCTATGGGAGAGAATAATTTCTTAGTCTGTATCCTATCCCTCCACATATCCTTCACAGGGCTGTCTCCTCTCCCCCACCTACCCGACTCCATTCCCTGAAAATGCACTTGACCCTCTCAAAGCAACTTGCTGTGATGAACAGTGTGTTGGCTTCTCACGGCTGTGACAAAAGGCCAGAGGAAACTAGCTTAAAGGAGAGAATGACTTGAGCTCATGGTTTTAGACTTTCAGGCTAAGGTCAGTTGAATCACCACCATGCCCCAGCATCATGGAGAAGGGACAGTGGGGTCCCTCTCATGGCCATGAGGAGAGGGAGGGAGAGGGAAAGAAAGCTCAAAAGAGAAACAGTGATTAAAACATAGCCTAGAGGGTTCCCTTCTCAGCCATTGCTGATTTCCTCTGACTTGGTCCCACCTCCCAACCGGTCCATCACCTCCGAATACCTGATTATAGATCCACACATAGATACATCCATCTATGAGACCAGCTACAGTCACTTCCCAAACCCCTCCTGAAATGGACCAAGCACTGAATCAGCCTTCAGAGAGCTTGGAGGATAATTCAGATCCTAACCATTAACAAAAACGGTCTTTTAAAGATTTATTTATTATATGTAAGTACACTGTAGCTGTCTTCAGACACTCCAGAAGAGGGCGTCAGATCTTGTTCCAGATGGTTATGAGCCACCATGTGGTTGCTGGGATTTGAACTCGGGACCTTCGGAAGAGCAGTCGGGTGCTCTTACCCACTGAGCCATCTCACCAGCCCAAAAAAACGGTCTTTTAAAGCATTTTGCAATAAGAGTTCATCAAAGAAAGAAACTGAAATAAAACTCTTTTCTTGTTGCCTTTCTATAGAGCCCTGGCTGTCCTGGAATCCCTCACTATGTAGATCAGGCTGGCCTTGAACTCACAGAGATCTGCCTGCTTCCCGAATGTGCCTCCATACCAGCTAAAACCTCCTATTTTAAAAGTAAGAAAAATTAGCCGGGCGTGGTGGCGCACGCCTTTAATCCCAGCACTCGAGAGGCAGAGGCAGGTGGATTTCTGAGTTTGAGGCCAGCCTGGTCTATCTACAGAGTGAGTTCCAGGACAGCCAGGGCTATACAGAGAAACACCGTCTCATAGAAAAACAAACAAACAAACAAACAAAAAAGTAAGAAAAGTTGAAGCTGAGATTCAGGACCTCGTGTCTCATAAACAGAGGTCTGCAGACCAGATAGTATAACAAAGAGATACCAGGTATCCGCGGTGAAAATGTCAACAGTGTGAGGAAGGCTTCAGAGGCAGATTCCAATTTCAGCCCTGCTGGGTTATGGATATGAATGCAATCTCTGTACATTTCTCCTTACAATAGAGGGGTAAAGCAATAACGTCTTCCGTACTGAAGTGCCGCGACATAGGTCATGGATGTGAAAATCTTTCATTGTAATAAGCAATCAGTATCCCACGAGGACTCAGTGTGTGTGTGTGTGTGTGTGTGTGTGTGTATGGGTTTTTTGAAGTTTTTTTCTCTGTAGCCCTGGCTGTTCTGGACCTCACTCTGTAGATAGACCAGGCTGCCCTCAAACTCAGAGATCCACCTGCCTCTGCCTCTCAAGTGCTCGGATCAGAGATGTGGGCCTCCGCCGTCCTGCCATAAAAATATTTTAAGACTATACTGTTTAGTGCTAATAAATAAAATACATCAGATTTGAAAAGCTATAAACCTTTGTGCTTAGAGGGGTCTTACTTGTAAAGGGCCTGTCGAAAGTCAGTCTGGTCATAGCTTGTGGCAGGAAGCTACAGTCCAAAAAGGGAAGAAGAACTCACTAGGCAAGTGTTCTTGTGCCTTCTGGGGCTCTTTGGTTCCAAGGATTCATCAGAGGGATGGACCAGTCGGGTTATTCACACACAGGCAGGGCAATCCATACTGGACCATGCAGCCTGGTGTCTCCGGTGCAAGTAAGGTGTATGCAGAGGACTGTTGAGTAGGCCAGCAGTAGGAGCTGAGGACAAACAGAAAAGGGGAGAGAATTTGTTTTATAGGCAGCTGCAAGAATTCTATTTTCTTAAGATTTATTTTTATTTTATGTGTGTGAATGTTTTGCCTGTATGCGTGTCTCTATGTACCGTGTGCATGTCTGGTATTCACAGAGGCCAGAAAGGAAAAAAAAAAAATTAGAATCACTGGAACTGGGTCACTGATGGGTGAGGTTCTGGGAATCGAACCCAGGTCATCTGCAAGATCAACAAGTGCTTTTTACCACTGAGCCATCTCTATAGCACCACAAATGTGTTCTTGAAACTCAAGTACTCTTTAAGATGTACAACTATGGCTGTCTCCACCTCGCCTGCATGCAGGTGTTAATTGAGAAATGCTTTTGCTTCATGAAAGTTCCAACTACTACCTCATCGCTCAAGGTATATGGAGGTAAATCCTCCATAGACATATAGGAAGAAGGGAGGGCGTGTTGAACTTCAGATATGGCTAGCATGCATGAAACCCAAGGTTTAATCTGCAGCTCAAAACTAGGTTAAGTAGCACATGCCTACATCCCAGCACTCGGGAGGTGGAAGCAGGGGGATCAGAGGTTCAAGGTCATTCTGGGCTACACATCAAGTTCCAGTCCAACTGACTGCAGGAGGAATTGTAAGGACAAGGGTGTGTCCACAGTAACCCTGGGAGGACGGTCTGTGTCGAAGGCGTTTTCAGCTCCTGTGTGATTCTTCTCAGCAGTCACACCGTGCCTCCCTGGTGGATGTGTGCCTCCTCTGTCTCATCTACTCTCCTACCATAAGATCGTGTGCTCTTTAAATTTTGGGCAAGGGGCTGGGATATGAGTGTAAATCATGAGCTGTAGTACTACTTACACCCCATTTTAGGACCCACCATTGGACTCCCCAAGGGGAAGTCAGTAGAACCGAGAGAACTGTGGTAACTTAGCCTCTACACATTTCTTCCCACTGGAGCATGTGGTTGTTGGGGGGGAGGGGGAGCAGCGGCGGCAGCTGTAGTGGCCTTCGGCCTTCAGGCACACTTCCAAGAGGCCTGGCATCATGAGAATTTGTACCGTGTGCTTTGCGGAGGTATTTCAATCCTGCTGGGACCATACGCAGAACAGGTTTGGCCTCCCTGGAGTTCTGGGCTTCGGGGTAGACGTCCGGATTTGATTTCCTAGCCAGTTGCTCCTTTCCGTGGAAACTTCATGTAACACCTTATTGGGTTTCTGGGAGGTATGCAATAAGATTCCCTCGCTGTAATGAGTAAAGGGGCATCCCTCCCCCCTGAAGCATATAATGGTAGCTACTATTTTTATCCGGGGGGGGGGTTGCATGTGCTCACCAAACACTAGCTAGCCACATACAAAGGAATGCCTTATTTGTTCCCCAGTGAAGGAGGCTTGATGATAAAAGACCCGATTTCATTCCTGGGATAGCACGGCTTTATTTCAGACAAATGTGTACCAAACTGGAGTTGCCTCTCGGTGCCTGGCCACTAAAGAACGACCCTCAAATATCTGTCTGAGCCTTTGAACATGAGGACTGAGTTCTGAGCTCACGCAGAAGTTAGGGCCACATCCCAGTTCCATGTATGGATGCATCAGCCAGAGCCAGACAATTTTTTGGTGGTTCCGCGTGAAAGGAAAGTCAGATACTGGGAATTATACATTCTGAAATCAAAATGATCTAAAGCTACGTCGTGCACTCGGCTACACACAAGGATTACCTGGGGAATTTTTTTTTTTCTTTAAAAGATTTACGCCGGGCGTGGTGGCACACGCCTTTAATCCCAGCAATCGGGAGGCGGAGGCAGGCAGATTTCTGAGTTCGAGGCCAGCCTGGTCTACAGAGTGAGTTCCAGGACAGCCAGGGCTACACAGAGAAACCCTGTCTCGAAAAACCAAAAAAAAAAAAAAAAAAAAAAAAAGATTTACTTATTTTATGTATATGAGTACATTGCAGCCATCAGACACACCATTGGATCCCATTACAGATGATTGTGAGCCACCATGTGGTTGCTGGGAACTAAGGACCTCTGGAAGAGCAGTCAGTGCTTTTAACCTATGAGCCATCTCTCCAGCCCTACCTGGGGATTTAAAAAAAAAAAAAAAAAACAATCCCAAAAGAACAAGAAGTCTTAATGCCCAACTCCAACTTCCAGGGAGTCTCATTTCAATGCTAGCAATGCAACCTTGGCTGGACATTCAAAAGCACCATACGTGACAGACGCTCAATGGGGCCTGAGAACCTCTGTAAGTTGAAGCAGTGAGGAGCGAGAAAGTAGACCCAAGAAAGATGGTGGGTAAGGGGCACAGAAAGAGGATGGGTACCTGAGAATCAAGGCAGAATGCAAAAAGGGCTGAGAGGAGGGCAAGGCCTTGCTTATGGAGGAATAGAGAGCAAAATGTATAATAGGGTCCTGCTGCCAGACTGGCTAGGAACTGAAGAAGTTACCTGGGAAGGTTCCTCCAGCAGCGGCTCATGTCATGGAGGTGTGGATTGCTTTTAAAAACTCAATTCTTTTTTTTTGGGGGGGGGGTCTATGGGAGATATGGTCCCATGTAGCTCAGGCTGGCCTCCAACTCACTCTGTAACTGAAGGTAACCTTGAGCAGATAATTGCCATCGAGTGCTGGGATTACAGGCAGGGGGTATCAAACTTGAGCTTTCAGGCAGTGCTAAGGATAGAGCCCAGAGCTTTGTGCGTGCTAAGCAAGCACTTTACCAACTAAGTTACATCCCCCAGCCTCCTACCACTTCAGAGGGGCTGGAGGAGACAGGACACTGAGCCAATGTTTGCTATAGCATGGGTATTTACTTCATCAGTCCCTGATTACATAATGGCTCCCAGGAACAGGCCGTTAGTTACCACCCACCCCTCCCTCATGTTCTTTATAGAAAAAGCAGATCTTTTGAGGTTCTGGAAGTTTTGATTTAGTCTGGACTATCCTTCATTTGCACTGCCTACCCCCTTTCTTCTTAATTATATATATTAATGTCTGATTGATTGATTGAATGAATGATTGAATGATTGATGTAGTGTGGTGTTAAGGAGTCGGAGCAAGTAGTTACCATTAAACTACAAACCTCCCCTGCCTTTTTTTTTCTCCCCAGAATATAGTTCAGACTGGCCTTAAAGCATGCTATGTAACTGGGCTGACCTTGAACTCTTTTTTTAATTTTTATTCTATTTATGCATCATGTATGTGCTTTTTGTGTCATTATACATACCACTGCGTGTTTGTGGATTCCTGTGGAGGCCAGAAGAGGAAGTCCAATCAGAACTGAACGTACACGGTAGTTGTGAGCCACCTGAGGTGAGTGCTGGAAACCAAACTCTGGTCCTCTGCATGAGCGGCATGTGCTCTTAACCTTTGAGCCTCCTCTCCAGCCCCTAACGTTGATCTCCTGACCCTCTTGTCTTCTTCCTTCTAAGTTCTGGGATTACAAGTGTGTGTCACCATACCCGTCTCCCCTGACCATTTTAACTTCTTTAAGATGACAAATGTTCTTTTTCAGTTCTTTGAGAAGAGTCTTAAAGAGTAAGTTTCTAAGAGCCCTTCTTGAACATCAGTTGGCAAAGAAGTCTCCAGAGATGACATGGTGTGAACAGTAGGGTCCCTTGCCATGACTATGATTTATTAAAGTGAGCTGCCTTAACTGTGTGCTTGTTATCATCTGTCCCCTCAGGATTATCTGCCTTGGTCATCTCCAGAGGAGGCAGCTTCAAAGAGCCTAGTCAGTTCTTAATAAATTATACCAAAACACTGGTTAAAGTGTTGTATCTTCTGTAGAGGCCCTCAGCGGTCTGTCCCTGGGCTACTGTACTACTTAGCTCTGTGTCAGAGCTAAGCTCTGTTTCTTCCGCTGTCCCCGAATTCTGCTGTCACACTGCACTGTGAGGCTGTTATTGCTGAGTGGGTGAGGTGTGCATGGTTATACCAGGAGAGACGTCTGTTCGCTCAGCATACTTGTTGTTTCCATGGGAAGGTTTGCTGGGCTGTATTCCTGGAAGCTGATTCTGAGAAACGGTGTAAAAGGCTTATTTGGAATCTTTTCCCAAAGGGTGCCTTTTAGGAATCAGCCACCACGGTTTACCGATTGTAAATAGACAGGGTCCCTAAGGCCAGGATACCGAAAACAGCCTTCCTCGGGACTGTCCCGGTACCCATTTCCACGACCTCTTGTCCTCCATCCTCATAACTCGAAGGAGCAAGAGGTGAAAGAGAAGCAGCATTTCCCACCAGCAGTTCCATGTCACCGTGTCACCGTGTCACCGTGTGTGCTGACTAATCTGACTAACGCTGATTGACTGCTCTAATGTCCTTCGGGTGTTGACGAGAGCCTTAGCCTTCCTTGCCCAGCCAGTCAAACTGCAGCCTCGCCCTACATAGCCCGATGAATGTCCTCACTCTCTTCAGCTCTCCTTCTCTCTCCTCCCTTCCCCTTCCCTCTCTCCCTCCCTCCCTGCCAGAGAGAGTTATGCATTCTTTTCTTCTCCTTAGGATACAAACCTATAGATGGCCGAGCTCTTGCCCACTGTGCCACTCTCTGAGTTTGGAATGACTGCCAGCCTGTGGTTCATGCTCGCCAAATATTTGTGAATGAACATAAAAGCACACCCAACAACACTGCATGTACTTCAGCGGTTAGGTATGCCAGCTCTAAGCTGGAGGCTTCACCTCTCAGCCTCACTGTCCTACTGAAGGTCCTTGGCCAAGGTATACTGAGAGTGCCACAGCCAGCCCTCCTGTGTATTTTAGGTGATGGTTGATTCTTTATTATTATTATTATTGGTTATTTTATTTATTTACGTTTCAAATGTTATCCCCCTTCCCAGTTTTCCCTCCACAAACCCCCATCCCACCCCAATCCCCCTGCTTCTATGAGGTTACTCACCCACCCACCCACCCACCCACTCACTCCTGTCCCACCACTCTAGCATTCCCCTATTCTGGGGCATCACAATTTCACAGGACCAAGGGCCTTCTGTCTCATTGATTCAGATAAGGCAATCATCTGCTACATAAGCAGCTAGAGCCATAGGTTGCTCCATGTGTACTCTTTGGTTGGTAGATTAGTTCCTGGTAGCTATGGGAGGGTCTGGTTGGTTGATATTGTTTTTCTTCCTATGGGGTTGCAAACCCCTTCAGCTTCTTCAGTCCTTTCTCTAACTCCTGCATTGAGGACCCCATGATCAGTCCAATGGTTGGCTGAGAGCATCCACATCTGTATTGGTCAGGCTCTGGCAGAGCCTCTCAGGAGACAGCTATACCAGGCTCCTGTCAGCAAGCACTTCTTGGTATCAGCAATAGTGTCTGGGTTTGGTATCTGCATGTGGGATGGATCCCCGGGTGGGGCAGTCTCTGGATGGATGATGGTTGATTCTTATGTGTCACCCTAGTCTCTCTCCTGTTCTCCTCAAGTTTCCTTATGTGTGGACTTGAGATCGTGATGTATCACAGTCAGCTGTGGGCTGGGGAGATGGCTCAGTCAGCAAAACACCTGCTCTGCAAGCACGAGGACCTGAGTTCAGATCCCAAAACCCACATAAAAAGAAGAGGCCAACTGGGAAGGGACAGAGTCAGGAGACTACTCAAAGCTCTAAGAAAAACTGTCTCAAAAGAATAAAGATAGTAATCAAGGACCGGCCTCTGAGACTTTTATCTAGGGCTTCTTTATGTGTGCACAGGCACACACACACACACACACCTCACTCTGTAGACCACACTGGCCTTGAACTTGCAGAGATCTATCTGCCTCTGTCTCTCAAGTATCAGGGTTAGAAGTATGCACTGTCACATACGACACACTAATTTTTGTTTGTTTGTTTTTTTGAGACAAGGTCTCTTTATTATGTATCTCTGGCTATCCTGGAACTCAATATGTAGACCAGGCTGGCCTCTAACTCACAGATATCCACCTGCCTCTGCCTCCTGAATGTTGGAACTAGAGGCATGTGTCACCATGTTCAACCTTTTACAAGAATTATTTTATATTTTATCTGTATGAGTATTTTGTCTGTATGAATGTGTGCTGGTTTGAATATACTTGGTCCAGGGAGTGGCACTATTTGGAGGTGTGACCTTGTTGGAGGAAGTGTGTCACTGTGGGTGTGGGTTTTAAGACCCTCCTCCTAACCATGTGAGAGCAGCCTTGCAACCTTCAGATGAAGACGTAGAACTCTCAGCTCCTCCTGCACCATGCCTACCAAGATGCTGCCATGTTCCTGCCTTGCTAATAATGGACTGAACCTCTGAACCTGTAAGCCAGCCCCAATTAAATGTTGTCCTTACAAGAGTTGCCTTGGTCATGGTGTCTGTTCACAGCAGCAAACCCTAACTGAGTCAGTATGTATGTATACTACATCGAGTGCCTGGTGTTCTCAAAGGTCTGAAGCAGTCATTTCCCTTGGGACTGGAAATCTAAAGAGTTGTGAGCTGCTATGGGGATGCTGGGAAGACTGACTAGGGCTCTTAACCACTGAGCCATCCCTCCTGCCCACACTAAAACTTAAAAAAAAAATTTTTTAAAAAAAAAATCATGTGAATGTTAGCCTTATAATACCATAAGGTGCTCTGTAGGCTGCTTGGAGGTGGTGGGGGTGTCCTCAGTTTTACCCAGCTGTGTGCCCCGTGAGCTACAGTGATGGCTGGCCCGGTGTGATGTGCACAGGGACACAAACTGAGTGCCCAACACTTCCTGGTTAGGTTTAAGGCCTGGGTCTCCAGGCAGAAATAAATGGCTGGCACTGTAAATCTGCTTGCTTTTTAGTTGTGAAGTGATACCATGACCAAAGCAGTTCTTCTCATTGGGCCTGACTTACAGTTTCAGAGGTTTAGTCCATTATCGTGGTGAGAAGCACGGCATCAAGCAAGTAGACATGGTACTAGAGGAGCTGAGATTTCTACATCTGACCCACAGGCAGCAGGGGGCTATGTCACTGGGCTTGGCTTGAACATAGGAGACTTCAAAGCCCTGCCTCTACAGTGACACACTTCCTCCAACAAGTCCCACCTACTCCAACAAGGCCACACCTCCTAATTGTGCCACTCCCTACAGACCAAGCCTTCAAATGCATAAGTCGGTGGGGGCCATACCTATTCAAACCACCTCACAGGTCAAGAACCTTTGGCTGGAGAATCCTAAACCATAACAGAGGTTCACCTACTGCCATTATTTTGCTAAACTGACATAGTATCCAACCATCCTCTAAATAGTAACTCTGCATCTATAGATTAGTGTAGCTCCCAGACTTCTCCTCTGGTGTGTGTGTGTGTGTGTGTGTGTGTGTGTGTGTGTGTATGGGTGTTATTTCAGAAACTCACAACTCTTCAGAGTACTTCAGAGTACGGTGTGCTCAGCCATAAGTGGGACAGGTGTGTCAGACCTCCTTCTGCCAACATGAGGTTTGGGAGGACTGAGGTGAGGCAGTGTCTTCTGGGCATGACAGGACCACCGCACATATGGTCACATGACCTCACAGCAGCTGTGGTTGCCTGCCCAAGGTCTATGCAAGACCAAACTAGTCAATAACCCATCCAATACTGGGGATGGACTCATGAGGCCCCACCCCCAGCTGAGGAACTATTGATGGCTTCTAGGGGAGGGAGAGTCACTTTCTTTTAAGGTCCCTGGTAGATCCACTATGCTCCAGTAAATGGCCTCACACTCCACACCAGTATATGAGTAGCACAATTAGACTCGGTAAGATTTAAAACAACAACAACAAAAAGACATGAACTTGGTAAGGGAGATGGGAGGCGCTGGGGGAAGGGTCTGCTCCCAGAGGAATTAGGGAATGAGTAAGGGTGAATGTAATCAAAGGCATTGTATGCATGCATAGTATCCCCAAAGAATTAACAGAAAAATATTGTATTGACAACAACAAAAATTCTTTCCGGAATATCCTCCTTCCAATCCATCAGTGCCGATTTAGCATTGCAACTCTGGTGCTGGCAGTAAGTCAGACTCTTTGGCAGGAAAGCTGGCTCATCATCATCATTGTCATTGTCGTCGTCGTCATCATCATCATCATCATCATCACCACCACCACCATCATCAATGCATGAAGTGGGGTGGAGGGCACATGTGCCAAGGCAATGTGTGGAGCTGAAAGGACCATGTTTGTAGAGTTGGTTCTCTACCCCCATCTTTACTTTCACTCTGGGATCTACCTCCGGTCACTAGGCTTGCTGAGGAGTGCCTCGCCTAGTGAGCCAGGCTGCGAGCCCACGAAGCCTGTTTTTAACCAAGTTGCCAAAGGGTTTAAAGCTGGCTGCCTGCCGGGTAGTGAGCTCTGTCCTCTCCTTGGCTCACACAAAGGATGAAATCAGCAGCTGCATGGGCGACCCCACAGCCATTTTCAGCTCTCTAGTGTGACGATTCTTCTTGCCCCTGCTGTGCAAGGAAAGTTCAAAAATTCAAAAACTGAACTTGGAACTTCAGTCAGAAAACGGGGAGCGTCCTTATTCCTTAAAGCTCCCCGTAAGCATTTGGGAACACAACCCAAAGGCGGCCGTGGCTTTATTTTTCCTTTAAAATATCAAGTGTTTGTAGCTTGCCCTCCCTCCAAGGGCATGGCAAGCCGCAGAAGTTTCTAAAATTAGACCTTTTCTGGTGCAGGTCACTGAACAGGAATGGCCTCCTGTTCCGTCTGTTTACACAGATTTGCTTCTGACACCTTCACAACAACCGTGCCTACTTGATGAGGCAGAAAGACCCACAGGAGGCTGTGGGAAATCTCAGAGTCACTGCGGGGTGGAGGGCTGTGATCCCTGGGGAGCAGCCGGACCCTAGCAGTGCTGTTTGGATTCAGGGCCCTTTCAACCTTTGGCTTATCCATCTTTTCCATCACTGTCTCCAGGTCAGGGCGGAGGTCAAAGCCTCCTTATCAGTCCATGAGATGCTATCGAGCAAAAAAAAAAAAAAAAAAAAAAAAAAAAAGCTCAGGTTCAGGAACTTAGGGGCCACATGGTATCTCTTGGTTTGTGTAAAGCTATCTGGTGCTTCTCCCCTTGCAAGTCCGTGGGGCTTGCAAGGCACCTGTTAGCTGCAACTTTACCTATCAATATAAAACACCAACTTATCTTTGTTTTGATCTTTTCAGAAGAGCCTGGGAAGAATAAAAATTGGTCTTTTCTTTTTTGGAAAAAAAAAAAGAAATTATTTGTACTTATATGCATATGTATGTGAGCATGGAAGCCCACAGAGGCTAGAAAAGAGCTTCGGAACCCCTCCAGCTGGAGTTATGGGTGTTTGTGAGCTCTCTCTGACACGGTCTGGAAAGCTGTTTCTAACAAAGTCCCCTGGAAGAGCCAGTAAATGCTCCTAAGCACCCAGCCATCTC
Source organism: Mus pahari (assembly GCF_900095145.1). NCBI lineage: Eukaryota > Metazoa > Chordata > Mammalia > Rodentia > Muridae > Mus > Mus pahari. The sequence goes on from NC_034602.1 coordinate 81,361,973, forward strand.
TCCCAGGGAGGTTTGCTTGTTTTTTGGTTTTGTTCTCTGTATCTAATAATTTGTGTCTATGCCTTCCCAGCCCCTAAATACACAGACTACATAAATCGTATTATAATTTGAGATTAATGTTCAAAACTTAAACGGGGATAGAAGAATGGAGGCAATTGACATTAAATAGACATAAAAATGACTGTACTGGACAACTACCCACTCATAAGATTTGGAATACCTTCTGAAGAAGCAGATTATTTTGGTTCAAACTTATGATATTGCTTAGAGGAATCAGTTTTGATCCATTTATTAGCCAGCCATTCTGAATACATGATTCTAATAAGTACTCCGAACTAAGAGTTTTGAGCTGGATGCAGTAGAGCATATCTTTAGTTCCAGCCCTCCAGAGAGGCAGAGGCAGGGGCAAAGGATCTCTGTGAGTTCAAAGTCAGCCTGGTCTACAGAGTGAGTTCCGGACAGAGAGAGAGAGAGAGAGAGAGAGAGAGAGAGAGAGAGAGAGAGAGAGAGA
>NC_034602.1:81362507-81370791 GCF_900095145.1 Mus pahari
AGAAGGAGAAGGAGAAGGAGAAGGAGAAGAAGAAGAAGAAGAAGAAGAAGAAGAAGAAGAAGAAGAAGAAGAAGAAGAAGAAGAAGAAGAAGAAGAAAAAGAAGAAGAAGAAGAAGAAGAAGAAGAAGAAGAAGAAGAGAAGAGAGGAGAAGAGAGAAGAGAAAGGAAGAAGAATTTCATCATCCACTAAGTATGGATTTGAACCCAGGTATCTGACACAGTCTAAGCTGCCCTATCTGTGTTCTGACAGGCAGGTTTTCTGTGTTTGCACAACCTTGAAACATCTCTGGGCTCTGGACGACCCTCCCTCTGGGACTCTGACAGCACTTTCCTTTGTTTTCCTCTGAAAACAGCATAGACTGGGAGCTTTTGTTTTCCTAGGTGGGTTCATTTGCATTGCCTTAGGTAAATTAGCCTTGCTATCTAGTCTTGCTTGTTTAATGGGAGCAAGTCTACAGGCCAATAAAAACAGGAATGGAGGAAGCAGGCTAGCAGATGGGAGAAGGGCAGAGCTCTGTGACTCGATGAGCTGTGGGCTGGGCGTGATGTTTTCTACCGTACTTCCTCCCCCAAATAAAGCAAAACAAAATCCCACAACCCGGTTCCAAAGCAGTTTGTTCTGTAATTTAAAAAAAAAAAAAAAAAAAAAATGGTTAAATACCTTTAGTGTCTCAATGTTGGCATAATCCTTGTCTTGTAAGAGAATATTGTAGACTTCCCGTGAAATGTTTGTCATTTCTCTCCCAAACAGACCTGCTGGTGCTCACCCCTGGCCCTAGAAACCCCCTGTCCTTGGAAGGCTCACTCGGGTTCAGCCCTGCTTCTGAAGGCACTGGTGTGTTTGTCTTTGATGCCAGTCACCACCAGTTCCACAAGGAAGCTCATGGCCGCCCCACTTTGCTTTCTCCTGCCTCCTGTAAATCTCCCCCCAACCTCAATTTGTTCCTCAATAGCTATTGCGTTCTTGTTTCTTCTACCAAATTCTTCTGTTCATTTCTTGCCTTTCCCCTTTCTTCTATTAAAAAAAATCCCTTGAAAGCAAATACAATCTTATATTGACTTAAAGTGAGGATCATAACACACACACACACACACACACACACACACATACACTCTTGGGAGAGGTTTTCAACTAGTCCAGGCCTCCACCATAGTGTGTAGCCAAGGGTGCCCTTGAACTTCAGCTCTTCCTGCCTCTACTTCTGAGTGCTAGAATAATATAGTCTGTGCTACATGTTCATTTTAAGCAGACCTGGAGATTGAACCTTTGTGCCTTAGCTAGCTTGTGCTTCTGAATGCAGTTTTAAAGTTGATCAATATTTACCCACAAAGGAAAAAATATTGCCCAGTAGTATAATCTTAGTGATAAGTTTATTGGTGTTCTCTGTGTATAGAAAGGTATGTCCTATTATCTCTGTATATCCTTTTACTGAAGCAACCTTCAAGTCAGGCAGAAAGTAACCTTGAAGGCTGGCTACGGCCAGGTCAGCCTGGGTGTTGACAGTGTCTAGAGCTTGCTCACATGTCCCCAAGACCTTTAGCAGAGCTGTCAGCCTCAGTTCTTAGTGGCACGGAAGCTGGATCATGGAAGGATAAAGGGGATTTCAGATGTCCTGACAGTGGAGGTAAGGGCTTATTTCACAACTGTGGAAATCACCTTTAAGAGATGTTGCAATGACTTCAATGTGCACCTCTGAATCTTGAGCATTTTGGAAGAACAGTAAACGGCATGTCCCAGGCTCAGCTCTCTCAGCACTATGTCATTGTGTGGGCTCGCACCTCTGTGAACAGTCACACGGAAGGACTATCCTGAGCTTCATTTTCTCTCCCATCCAACCGTACTGAAATATTAGCATGAGGCCAAGATCCAGTGAAGATTGAGTTTAGATCTAGTATTGTCCTCATTTAGCACAATGAGGAGACTACAGCATCATTCAGATTGGGGCTGCAGTAAACTGCAGGATGAAGGGAGACCTGAAGGAATGACCCATCAACCCATCATCTCATGTAATTATGCACTTGTAGGTTACAAGTAAGGTTGTCAGATTTGGCAAATAAAAATAGTTTGAACTTCAAATAATAAACAGGGAATGGTGTGTGTGTGTGTGTATGTGTGTGTGTATAAATATGTCTATACCCTCATCCTATCCTCTTATGGTTTGTAATGAAGTGTCCCCCAGAAGTCTCCTGTGTTGAGGGCTTAGTCCCAGCTGATGGCACTATTGATTAGAAATTGTATACTGAGGCTATTGGTTGTCCATGGTGTTTGCCATTGATGAATTTGTTGCTGAAAATACCACTAGGAGGTGGGGGATCTGGTTGGAGGAGATAAGTTGCCTGGATGTGTCTTGAAGGGCGTATCTTGTCCCTCGCCCCTTTATGGTTTTCTCTACTTCCTGGATGCCACAGATAAGGATCTCTGTCTGCATCCTATCCTCAGGATTCCGGCCACTGACCTCAACCTCGCCTTGACCTTCCTTCCTGCATTTCCCGGGTGCTGGGATCACACATATGCATGTGGTTTGCTCAGGAATTTGTCCCAACAATAAAAAGCTAACTAGCAGACTAGATGAATAGGGAAATATGGATTTATTTTATTTTATTTTGCTTTGTCTAAATTTAATCTAGTCTTCCATTCAGACCACTCTTGCTAATTAAAGAAATAAATGAAGCATTACACCTTTTGTGTTAGTCAGGGAAGATGCTACCGTGGCTAGATCATTCGAGTAGTCTCTGCATACAAGACTATCTCTAAAATACAGCATGCCTCTCCCCTCACAGCCTTCTTCCTTGCTCTTCTTTTTGTCAGAAAGACCTGTCAACTTATGAGAGTGGGGTGTTGAAGTCACATGTTACAATTGTGCTGGGGTTAATCTGTGGCTTTACATCTAATAGTATTTGTTTTATAAAATTCTTTCTCCTTTTAGGATATATATATATATATATATATATATATATATATATATATATATATATGCATTTAGAATTGTAGTGTCCTCTGATTGATTGTTCCTTGAATCAATAACAAGTGACAGTCTATCCTCTGATTGTTCCCTGAATCAATAGGAAGTGACTTTCTATACCTCTTCCTCTCACTCATTCTGGTTTAAAGTCTATTTGGTCAGATCTGTGACACCTGCTTTTTACTAGATCCCTTTGCTGAGAAGGTCCCCCATTCCTCTCACCAGAAAGGTGTGTCTTTCTTTTGCAGTGAGGTGCAGTTTTTTGGAGTCAGCAAATAGATGCTTTCTGTTTTTTTAATCTACTCTATAAATCTGTGCCTTTTGATTGAGGAATTTAGACCATCAATATTCAGGGTTGTGATTGAAATATGTGTATAGAGGGCTGGAGAGATGACTCAGTGATTAAGAGCACTGGCTGCTCTTCTAGAGGACCTGGGTTTGATTCCCCACACCCACAAGGCAACTCACAACCATCTATAACTTCAGTTCCAGGAGATCTGATGCTCTCCATGGCTTCCTGGGGCACCAGGCCATGCTTGTGGTATATAGACACATAGGTGTTTTGCCTGCATGTATGTAAACCATATGTGTGTTTAGTGACTGCCTTGAAGACCAGAAAAGTATATCAGGTCCCCTAGAACTGGAGTTGTAAATGGGTGCTGGGATTTGAACTCATGACCTCTGGAAGAGCAGCTTGTGCTCTTAACCACTGAGCCACCTCTCTGGCTCCAAAGTAGATGTTTTAAAGGGAAGGTGTGTTCTGCATCCTGTTATTCTGTTGATTTGCCAGTGCTTGGCTTTCTCCCTTCCTCTTTTGCTCAAGTCTTCTTTGTAATGTGCTTTGTTCTTCCCTGTAGTCTCTTAGATAGACTTGTTTTTCTTTTTACTCCAAGACTTCTGTAGAGCTGGTTTAATGCTCATAAACGCCTTTATAATGAAAAGTTTTCATTTTCCCCTCAATTGTAACTGCTTTGCTGAGTGTAGTAGTTTGGCTTGGCAGCTGGCTTTCAGGATTTGGAACCCTTCATTCCGAGTTCTTCTGGCATCTAAAGTTTCCATTACGTCGTCTGCTGCTCCTCCAACAGGTCTGCTATGTGCGCGACTTGGATGTCTTTTCCTGCTGTCAATATTCTCCCTTTGTTCTCTATATGCAAAGCTTTAATTGTAGTGTGGTGAGGGGAGATTTTCTTTTGTGGTCTTGACTTTTTGGTGTCCAAGGTACTTCCTGTATCTGATTTTGACATCTCCTTTTCTAACTCTAGGACGTCTTCTGGTATGGTTCTATTTTAGATGTGTTCTCTGCTTTTAGAAAGATATTCTCCTCCTAGCATTCATTTGGCCTTTTCTGACTATTGAGTAGGTCTTGAAATTCCCACTGGCGCCTTAACTATTATTTTATCTCTGTCTCTTTTTGATTGTTCCTGTTCCTCTGAGCTTGTTGTCTTCAAGCTCAGATCATCTGTCCTCCCCTTCAAAAAAATTGTTTTTTCTAAAATTATTTTATGCATAGGATATATACATATATATATGCCTGGTGCCAGAAGGCACTGGATCCTCTGGAACCAATGCTATAGAAGGCAGTGAGGTGGAATCGAACCCTGGCCCTCTGGAGGAACAGCCAGTGTGCGCCTGCCCTCCCCCAAGAGTTTCCATGGAGCTTTTTATTAGACTTGTTAATGTTTGGTTTTTAAGGTACATTGGTTTCTTAGCTTCTGCATGATTCTAGCTGCCTTTCCTCCACTGAACAAGGTAAGCATTAGGAAGGTAGAAGGGAGATGTTCTTCCCTATCAATCAGGTTCAGTGATTTGAAGCAGGATTGATTATAGCAAATTATCATCAGGCTAATTGCTTGACAGCCTCTCTCCGCATTGCTGGCTGGCGCCACGGAGCTGATCTACTCTGCTGATACTGGGCTAAGAGAGGCAGGCACGAGGAATTCCACCACCCAAAACCACCCTTGAGTTTCAGAGAGTATACCCAACATGCCATCAGTGCTTTCAGAGCATAAATCAGGCTGCCCAGGTTCAAGTACCATTGTGACCTTGGGCAAATTTCTATGTCTGAGACTGTTCAGTTGTAAAAGGGGACTAATAATCATAATTTTAAAAAACCTCCTATGTAGAGTTATTGATAGTATTAAAACAAAGTTCCAGGTTGAAGATGTAGCTTATTCGGTAGAGTCCTTACCTAGTTTGCACAAAACACTTGTTTTGGTCCCCAGCATCACACAAACTGGGTATAGTAGCGCTTGTCTGTGATTGCGGCGTGTGGAGGCCAAAGCAAAAGGATCAGAGGTTCAAAGCTGTCCACTGTACAGAAAGTTAGAGGCCAGCCTAGGTTATCGGACCTTGTTGAACACAAAACAGAACCAAATGCTCTATACAGCGCTTTACGTCCTTCGATATGCAGTAAGTACTCTGTGAACAACCAAGAACAAATGTAAGAGGAGCTAGTGAGTTCTGCTGGGTTTTGTTTTGTTTTGTTTTGTTTACTTTGCCTGTTTTTGTGATGTATAGCTTCGTTCCATGATACTGTTTCTCCAGAGCCTTTTGTCCACAGAGCTAAGTTCTGAATGTAAGTGTGATTCCTCCACCTAATTCTTTTGTTTGTTTGGTTGGTTGGTTTGGTTTTTGTTTTGTTTTGTTTTTGCTTTTTGTTTTTTGAGACAGGGTTTCTCTGTGTAGCCCTGGCTGTCCTGGAACTCACTCTGTAGACCAGGCTGGTCTCAAACTCAGAAATCTGCCTGCCTCTGCCTCCCGAGTGCTGGGATTAAAGGCATGCACCACCACGCCCGGCTTAGACCTAATTCTTAACACTGACCGTTACTTACCTTTCCTCCTGGGAGGCTGGGAACTTTGAGGGGAGGAAGCCTTGTGCTTCCTTCTGGTCACTCACATTCTTATGAGGAGAGTTCTTTTGTTTCGCCCAAAGAATTATAGAATGTGAAGAGAGAGTAAGAGCAGGGCTGATGTGGTTACGTAGGGCCAGGAGCCTAGGGGTAGAATGAAATGAAGTAGGCTGTTGACTGATCACTGACGTCAGCAGTGAAAGGCATGCCTTTTGATTTCTGTGTCATCAGTAGCGCGTGCCGTGTCCTATAATCATCAGCCAGGGAAGGGGTGATCCTTTGGCCTTACCCCAGCATCTTCGCTTTATCTCCTCAACCCTGTTTGAGCTGAGGCGGCATCAGATTGACATAAAAAATGTTCACCCAAGTGCAAAGTAGCATTGGCTTATTTGCCAGTGGGTTCACTCGCCCAGAGCATCCTGGAAAATCTGACTCCTTCAGACACTCTGGAGTTCTCCAACAGATACAGTTTCCTATGATAGTGAAAGAACACAGACGGGAAGAGGCCAGATGAGCTCATCAGGTTCCCCTCTCAGCTCCATGGTCAGTTTTCTTTCAGCTGGGAGCCTGCGTGTGAGCACTCATGAAGTTCAACTAAGCTTCTACTGAAAGCCACCATGGTTGGTACCGAAGCCTCTTCTCAGCTGCACATTGTCATTCCCATGGCCGTTGTCACTCTCACTATTGTGATCCACTTGACAATGCTTCTATCTTCCAAAGACACAGCACAGCTGCTGGGGAAGTGACTAAGTTGGTAAGTCAGTGACAGGCACCGGAGCATGAAGATGAATCCTAAGCACTTATGAAAAAACCTACGCATCTGTTAGCCAGTGCTTGGGTTTGGGAATAGAGACAGGCAGGACCTTGGGAACTCATCTGGGGTCAGTGAGAGACAGGATCTTAAAAAAGAGGAAGTCGGTAACCAAGGAAGAGTACTGTTGTTATTGGTTTTGGTGTTCAAGATAGGTGTCTTAATCAGGGTTTCTATTCCTGGATAAAACATCATGACCAAGAAGCAAGTTGGGGAGGAAAGGGTTTATTCAACTTACACTTCCACATTGCTGTTCATCACTAAAGGAAGCAGGTCAGGAAGCAGGAGCTGATGCAGAGGCCATGGAGGGATGTTCCGTACTGGCTTGCTTCCCCTGGCTTGCTCAGCCTGCTCTCTTATAGAACCCAAGACTACCAGCCCAGGGATGGTCCCACCCACAAGGGGCCCTTCCCCCTTGATCACTAATTAAGAAAATGCCTTACAGCTGGATCTCATGGAGGCATTTCCTCAACTGAAGCGCCTTTCTCTGTGATAACTCCAGCTTGTGTCAAGTTACCACAAAATCAGCCAGAACAATAGGGTTTCTCTATGTAGCCCTGGCTGTCCTAGAACTCACTCTGAAAACCAGGCTGGCCTCTAACTCAGAGATCTGCCTTCCTTTGCCTCCCAAGTGCTGGGATCAAAGGTGTGCACCACCACTACCACTCACCAGCTGGAGATAGTCTTGCTTCCACATACACTCATACCCACACACCCACATGAACATATCTATGCATGCACATGCACACACAAACACATACACACACTGCGAATTCTATAAGTGATATGTGAAAAGTATCATTTCTTCTGAACCTTTTATGTGATTCTTTTTTAATAATGTCTAATTTACAGAGTAAGCATCTAATATAAGCCAGTAATTGCTGTATGTACCCAGGACTCAAACGCAATAACCCAGCATGCTTATCCTCAAGAAGCTGACATTCTTGTGAGCACAGGCAACAGGCAGTACATACAACATGCATATGGGTACATGTGGACTGTGCACAGCATGTTGGAAGTTGGCGAATGCTCTAGAAAAAGGAAAGCAGGTCAGACACCAAGAGGTTTTTTCTGTCTCCCCCATTCATAAAATTCCTTACATTCCTCCAGAGAGTATTAAGGACAAACTTCTCATTTTCCAAAACCTACTGAGGGACAGGTCTTTGAGCTTTGGGAATATGTCGTAAACATGTAGTCAAGAGGGCTGACAGGCATCCAAATCCACCTTACATACAAACTCCATCTGCCCCCAACTCCTAGAGAAAGGTAAACGTGCTGAGTTCGGCCAAAGAGGAGAAAGCAGGTGAAGGAACCAGGCTCTTGTGTTTGGTGCAGCTTTCCCACCGAGGACCCTCATCTCTAATGTAAACAGGTACCCGAGGGACATGTACAAATCATTAAGGAAAATCCTTCAGTCTCTGAGGCCATCCATCACAGGCTGCAGTTCTTCGGCTGGGTAACATGAAACCCTCCAGCCTGTGGCTTTGTTTTTGAAAAGGTGCTCAGAAAATAGGGTATGCCACAGTCCAGGGGCTACTGGCTTTTAGAGAAAAGGAAAAATAAAAACATCATATTCTGTCAAAGACTCACCTAGTATATCGTCTTTAATTCCTTATTCACCACACACGCGCACACACACGCGCACACACACACGCACACAC
>NC_034602.1:81371212-81378945 GCF_900095145.1 Mus pahari
CGCGCACGCACACACACACGCGCGCACGCGCACACACACGCACACACACACCACACGCGCACACATGCACACACACACACCACACGCGCACACGCACACACACACACCACACGCGCACACGCGTGCACACACGCACACACGACTCGGGAGGATACTCAAAGGCTGAGACATAGTGTGTCATGGAAGTGACTTGCTCACAGTTATTTTGCCAATCAACCGCAGAACAGGAAGAGACAGGCAAGCCCCAACCCTTCTGGTCTGAGGGTTCCACCATATTGCTTCCAGAGTACATGTTAGTTAATCCCTCTTCTAAGAAGGGCAACCCCACTGATTGCCAAGGGAGCTGGGCAAGGAAATGGGGAGTGAAGATGTTTGTGAACGCATCCCAGATGCGGAAGTCTGGAGTGAGAGCAGGTCTTACCTGAGCTGTGGGCGGCAGACAGGGAAGCAAGCAGTCCTGTGTGTCCGGTTACTCTGCTAAATGAAGAAGATTCCTATACATTCCAGTGTGAGAAGCTTGTCTGTATCAAAGTTCTTTATGGTGATTGTGAAGGGTGTTTGTACTTGGTAACTTTCCATTGCTATAACTAAATACAGTCCAGTCCACTTGGCATCCTGAGTGTGAGATTAAAGGTGTGTGTCAACATGCCTGGCATAAAAATTAATTTATATTAATATAAATGTATGGAAATTAGTATAATATTATCTTTTAATAATATAACATTAATGGAGATATATTAATATGAATGTATAATATATAATATAATATATTGTATAATATATAATATAATATATAATATAATGTATATATATATATATATATATATATATATATATATACATACTCTCTTGAGAACTTCATTAATGCTTTTCAAGGTAGGACTCCCAGTGGCTCAGTCCATTACTTTAGCCCATTAGACTCCCCCTAAGATTCTTCCTAAGACTCTTCCTAAAGCTTGTGCATGTGCACGTACATGTGTGCACACACACATTTGCACGCACATACTCACACACACTTGTGCATGTACATACACGTGCACCCCACCCCACCCCCGCCAAGATAATCACGCTGAAGGCAGCATCTGACACGCAAGCTCTGAGGGACACACACTCTATGAGAGCCACAGCTACCTGACTGGCTAGAGGACCCCAGGCTTTGGTGTCCCTCCTGTGAGAGACAACCCGACTACCTATGACTACCGAGAGTGAAGAGACACACTCTGTTGCCTCACTTCTGGCTGTGATGAAGGAGGGGAGAAGACTCTCAGGGGTTGTGCTGAGTGGGTTACTGATATTATCATCCCCAGTCCCCACATCAGATTGGTGTCCATTTCAGAGGAAAAGAAACGGAGGCATTTAGCAGGTTGTGTGGAGTCACTAGTGAGTGTCAGTCTGAATCACAGGGGGTGATGGGTGATGTGTCGGCTTTGGGGTCATCTCCTGCCTGCTCCCTGCTGTTCCCTGCCACACATGCTATGAAATGTTCAACAGCTTACTCTTTCCCTCCTCATCTTTAAGGTTGGACTAATAATTACAGTGTTTTAATGATGATTCAAGAACATGACTTTGTCACTATGGGCACAGCAACAATTGTGGTGAGCTACAGGTTTAACCACAAGCAATTGCTGTTGCTTTTGTAGTGGACCAAGGTCAGAGGTCACATGCTACGATCTCATTCTGTGATGGGGGAACACTCCCCCCCATCACCACACCCACTAGAGGCTTAACCCAGAACCTCACACGTGCTAAGCAAGCTCTCAACCACCCAGCCACACCCCAGGCACCAGCATCAATTCTCAGTAGGAGCCACAGTGGCTTGCTTTCTCTACTCAGGAGTTGTAAAAGGACGGGCACTTTAATTCATCATAATCTAGAGAAGTTTTTCCCTTGGCTGTTTTAGCTTCCCTAGAAATTCACCAAGATTTCTAGGACTATAACAGAGCACCCATGAAAGCATGTGCTGTATATATAGTTCCTAAAACCACCATGGAGGGTATCGTCAGGAAGATCTTGAAAAGATGTCAAGGGAGTTTAGGCCAACTGAGCCAGACTAGCAGGGCATGGCTGTTGACCTGAGAGGATTTGACACCCCCCCTTCAATCCCCACCCACCCCCGGGAATATTGTTGTTTGAGGAGTGGCATTCCCTCTAGAAGGCTGCTGGGGAGAGACAGGAGTCAGACATAACCATCGGTCATTCTGCACCCTGGAGTTGGAGACGAGGACTTGGTCGGCATCGGGAAGATGTAAAATTAGATACATTCAAGGTTAATCGGAATCTGGATGCTCTTGAACTCTGGCAGGTCGGGGTTAGGAAGAGAATACTACTCAGACGTTGCCCTTGCGGAGGCCGTACGATGGGGAAAGGAGAACAAGACCTTTTTTTTTTTTTTTTTGGTTTGTTTTGATAGGGCTTGGTGTAGCCCTGACTGTCCTGGAACTTGCTTTGTTGACCAGGTTGGCCTTGAACTCATAGAGATCTGCCTGCCTCTGAATGCTGAGTTTAAAGGCTGGTGCCACCACACCCAGCTCAACTTCGCCTTTCTAAACGGAAAGGTAGGAGTAGGAGTGTGTGTGTGTGTGTGTGTGTGTGTGTGTGTGTGTGTTTGCGCGCGCGCGCGCATTTGTGTGCATATATGTTTGCTGGAAATCCAACTCCACCTTTCTCACTCTGGCTGAACAAGTATTGTATCACTAGGCTATTCCCCTCCCCAACCCCAGAAGGCTGGTTTTTTTGTTGTTGTTGTTGTTTTCCTTTTTCTTTTCCAAAGTAAGACTATATCTATAATGCAAAATCTACCAGAAGTTCTCTTTTTCTGATAAGATTTTATCAGAGTTGTCTGGTAGCCCCAACCGGAGCTCTGATTGTAACCTACTTGCATCACACTCCTTGCATTTCATAGTAAGAGCTAAAAGTAGCTCTGGGGGGTCAAGTGGAACGAACTTTCAGGAGAGACGACCTTTGTAGAGGATGTCTTTAAGTGAACTTCTCATCTTTGAAGCACACTGACATCTTGGGGACTCTTTAGACTTTCTCAGTGTCTGAACTGTGCTTGCTACAGAGTGCCTTACAACGTCTGTGAGAGTGGTAGGGTGTCTGTGCATGTTCTTTCAGTTTTGCCTCACCTAAGAAATAATCTGAAATCAATCTCCATTCTCTTTCAAGGAAGTTCATGAATTGTGAATTTTAAATGTTCCCTACACACACACACACACAACAACAACAACAACAACAACAACAACAACAGACACACACCATAGCATCCCAGGCAAACGAAAATCCATTTACATCCCCACCAACTCAGGCGCTTTCTGTGTGCGCTGTTCTTTCTTTGTGTCTATGGTTACTGTTAAGCTGGCCCCTACAGTCTGGGGCAAATACCAAACTTGAATCAAGCGCTGCCTAGCCATACAGCTGCAAAGGATCGCCGTTTCAGGGGCGTACAATGGCTTCAGCTGGCTGGGTTTTAGGATGCCCGGGACAGCCCTGCCCACAGTGGGATGCAGTACCCACTTCGCTGGAGTTGAAAATGCAGTGTTTTGTCTCTTTCTCTTTTTTTCCAGTAGTTTTATCTATTTTCACATCTGAGGTGATTTTTTTCTCTCCAATATTGGATTTCATTGTTCAGAGCGGTGACTGTAAAAAGATCTTTCTTTGTATTTGTGTCTCCTTGTCTCCCAGTTTCTGTAAGAAAGTCTCGCTTGCAAAAAAGCCGTAGCTAATTAAAACTGGAGTTCCATCAGCTGCACAGGATCTGGGCGTCCAGAACCAGGCAAAGGAGGTTAGAAAGAGGCACCAGAGGTTGCTAGTCACACACACACACACACACACACACACACACACACACACACACACACACACACACACACACACCCTTAGCTTGGCCTTGCCTTTATTGCACAGCGCGTTTGAGTGTTTGAGGACCCTGGGGCGGCGCCGTGGGCGGGCAGAGAGAGTTCCTAACTCAAACTGCTCTAAGGTGCCTGGAGTAGGGTTGCCCGCGGGCAAGGTAGAAACCGGCTCTCTGGTTCTGGCCAGTGAGCGGACGTCCCTGACATCAGGGGACCTGCTCCTGTCAGCCAGGCCAGCGGGCGATTGGCTAGGGAGAGGCAGTAATTCGAACTGCCTTTGTACTTAGCTAATCAGGGCAGCGCAGGTTCCCGGAGCCGAGGTGCCTGGTGTCAGACACCTGTGTCTTAGCTCTGCCTCCCTGGAGCTGGCTCTCCAGCCTGCAGTCGGCCTCTGTGCCACCTGCCCAAGGCTCCAAGGCCGGGTGGACCAGCTTGGCTGTGTGTCACGTCGGACAGACGCATCCAGCAGATCCCTGAGGACAATGGAGATACCTGAGTTTCCACTTCTGTGAGGTAAGGTCCGTTTAAGTCGGCTATTTCTCCCCGACGTTACTTCTGCAGTGATCTCGACAGAAATAACAGAATGGAGACGATAAACTAAGGAGAGGCAGAGCCTTTCTGATGAAACCGACTTATCCAGCTGGCAGATATGCCAGTAAAGGGTGTGAGGGACCTGACAGATTGCAGCGACCCTCGCCACGCCATATGTTTATTGCCACTGGATGAGAACTCACTCCGTGAGAGTAAAGGGACTTTTAATTAGAGCAAACAGACCTATATACCGACTTTTGAGAAAATGCAAAGTGAGGCTGGACATCTTGATGGCTCCAGGGTCGGACCTCCAGGCTTCCTATTCTGATGTGAGCTGTTTTTCACTTCTCTTTAGGTTCAGCTGGTGTGAAAGGAGGGCTCCTCTTTATTTCCAGGTTTATTCAGCACAGGTGACTTAGGGAGGGGATGGGATGGTATCACGGGGCTGGTGTGTGCCCCTCCCTATGTTCCAGAAGTTAAGACTCAAGCCAAGCATCTAAACTGGAGCAGTAAAAATGCTTAAGAATGGTGGGTCCTGTCTCTGCTTGTGACAAGTCCTTCCAGGACCATCCTAAGTTCTCACTTGGGCAGCCATTAGAGTGCTTGTTGTCTGAGGAGCTGGTGGAAAGATTAGTGGGTTTGAAACCAGCGCTGCTTGTCTTGCTCTGACTAGCAGGAGGTAGTTTAATCTTGGGCCTTAATTTGTTTTTAATGAAAATAGTTGACAAATAGGTAGGGGTCCTTTTATAAGTCAAGGGATTTCTAAAGCGATGTTGAGCCCTTCCTCGAAGGGAGATGTTGACCAGTTTCCGGAGACTCTAGCCAAGTAGTAAACCACAGTGGGGTAGAGAGGTAAAGGTGGAGGGAGGTGGTAAGCATCCAGAAGCGCTATGTTAGTCATCCTGCAATGCGTCTTCTCCAGCGTTTTAATTGGTTGGAGTTTCCCAGCTCTGCTGTTAGCTAGCCTATCTTTATAAAAACATTTCCCTGTAGCAGCAACGTGCAGGTAATGAATCTGAATACTAAATACGATTGCTTTGACCGGTAAAAGCCCCAGCAGTGACATCACTTGTCGGGTAAAATGTCATCGCCCCACAGGCACGTTGCTATAACATGTATGCGTTTGGTATATTTGGTTGACGAGAGTTTGGTATATAGGTTGATGTGTAGGTAGTAAGGTAATACCAAGTGCTGGGAGACTTGGAAAGAAATGAGCACTGAAATCGAAGTAGAGGGTGAATTTATTTTAAAATTCCACCCTGGAAGGGGGTTGCAACCCTGTAGGTGCAACAACAATATGAACTAACCAGTACCCCCTGAGCTCGTGTCTCTAGCTGCATATGTAGCAGAAGATGGCCTAATCGGCCATCATTGGGAAGAGAGGCCCCTTGGTCTTGCAAACTTTATATGAACCAGCACAGGGGAAGGCCAGGGTCAAGTAGTGGGAGTGGGTGGGTAGGGGAGCAGGGGTGTGGGGGGGGGGGTGGTATAGGGAACTTTCAGGATAGCATTTGAAATGTAAATAAAGAAAATAATAATTAAAAAAAGGAAAAAATATTCCACCCCTGGCTTATGAATTACGACCAAGAAAATGTAGAAATCAAAAGCGATGTCCAGAAATAAGGGTCGGACAGTTTTGTATTGGAAGGAATTAATGCAATCTTTAGTCAGAATTTAAAAAAAAAAAAAAAGTTCACCATAAAAAAATCTCAGTGTTTTAAAAAGACACAGACAGGAGAAAGTCAATTGAAAAACTTTTGTCTCTACATTTCAAACTGTGCTTGGAAAGTCCCCGTACATTTGTGCTGAGTAGGAGGGCACCAGAAATATATAACTGAACTTGATCAGTAATAACTGGGGTGGACACATAGCTACTTCGTTCCAAGAACAGTATCTTTAGAGAGCTAGATTGGGGGTGGGGGTGGGGATTAAGTATCTAAATTTATTGTTTCCCTGGAGACGACCATTTTTAAAAGTCCCCTTCCTGGAGTTGTGGAATGCCTGCTCACTCCCTCCTTGGCTGTGTGGTGCTGTGGACAGCACACAATGGAGCTCAATAGAACTGCCCAGCCCCCTCCCCACATGGTGCGCCCCACTGGCTGGCTTGAAAGGTTCAGCCCTATGAGCAGAAGGCTACAGCTGGCAGATACGTCCTCTTAAACCACTTGCCTCTGCCTCTGCCACGGTGCCTGGTGGTTGAGACTGGGAGGCCCAGGAGTTCAAAAGCTGAATAGCTGGCCAGAGTCCTCTGTGTGACTCAACCAAGGCACCTGATAGGTAAACTGAGGTTCAGCCAGCCTGGGCATAGCATCCCTCCCACCCCCTCCAACACACACACAGCTGGACTGCATTAAAATGTCACCGACGGTCTTCTGGCTAGACCAAACCTTTCTAAGGCTTGCTTTTATAAACAAACAAACAAGCAAACAAACCACTCAGTAGTTCAAATGGTTCTATTCTGGGACAGTGGGAAACTGTCATCTCAGATGGGAGATTTTTGGAAGGCAAAAGACCTAAGTGAGATGGACAGACTGGATTCTGGGGTGAAAGCCAAAGGCCGAGGCAGCTGTGTATCTGTGGCAAATCCACTCACCCCGAGGACAGGAGAGACCCCCCCACCCCACCCCCCAACCCCCCACCCCGCAACCAGATGCACAGAAGGAAACTGGGACTTGGCTCTGCAAGGTCAGGTGAGCCCTGGCGACAGGTTCCAAGGACAACTTTGCTTTTGCACTTCGGGGCCAAGAAAACTCTGGGATGGAATGTAGATGAACGACACCCCGAGAAGCTATGGCTTGCTTTGTTTTTTTTGTTGTTGTTTTACTGGGTCCCCCAAACTCCAGCGTGAGCAGTAAAGCTCTCCAGGGACTGTGTCAGCGCTGGGAGACAGCCACACACACAGCTGGTGGGCTCAGCAGCTGGACGCCAAGGGGAGGCGAGCAGCCAGCTTCGGCCCTTATCTTTTGCTTCTCGGTAGCTGAGGGTTTAGTGACCTTACTTTTAGGCCACGATTTCTCAGTTGCTCATTAATCACGCCTCACTGACTTCTTCATCTGATAGCAGGTAGGTCAGGATCATTATCCTACTTTGGAAGACAGAGAAAGGGACAAAGCAGAGTGATTTGTTCAGTTATGATAACAAGGTGGAATAAAACATACCAGCTGCGTTCCCTTCTTCCCTCCCTCCCTCATGTAGTCCAGGTCTGCAAATTTAATAAGTGGCTGAAGATGACATTGAACTTGTGGTTCTGTGGTCCTCTTGCCTCTGAAAGTACTGAGGTAACAGGCCCAGGTCCCAACTGGTTCTTGTTCTCTCTCTCTCTCTCTCTCTCTCTCTCTCTCTCTCTCTCTC
>NC_034602.1:81379078-81382081 GCF_900095145.1 Mus pahari
CCCTCCCTCCCTTCTCTCTTTCCCTCCCCCCTTTTCTTTCTTAAAAACGAAATTAGAAATCCTGCAACTTTTCTTCCCCCTAGCCCTTCTGTCCTGGCACTAAATCTGCTTCCATAAGAAGAGTGCCGGTGCCCTGGTGTGAGGCAAAGCTTAAAGACAAATGATCGGTTACACTGGGGTGTGTCTCTGGGTGTATACACAGGTGTGCCCACCTGGAGCCACATCTAAGTGAGGTGACACCCTTTCCCTGAAAAACGTATGATCCTGTCATTTATAACAAATGTCTACCCGGGCCCCTTGACCGGAGAGGCCAATGTAGGAACTGCAGGAGAGCAAGTCTGAAGGAGGCCAGGGGAGCTGCCTCTGAAGGTATGCCAGGAATGTGGATGGTATGCCTGAGTGGCGGGCTTCAGAGATCCGGCTTGGCCTGAGAACTGTTCTTGTGGCCATCTGTTGTGGCCCAGAAGTCTCATAGCAACGGTGGTGTCTCAAGAATGGAGCCCCCCCCTCTTTGTAAATTAAAATTAACTAACACAAAACCCAAAATTGCTCCACTGCCCAAGAAGAATCGATACAGGATTCGGATTCTTTCTGCAGAATGATGAGCGTTTCAGGGAGAAAAGCCCCCGCATCCTTAATTTCTGTTCTTTAAATGAGCAATTTGTACTTGCTTTTGAGGTCTTCATTTTTCCTCCCCAGGGGCAGAATGCTTTTTTTCTTTTTTTTTTTTAAATGCTTTAAAAAAAAAAAAAAAAGGAAGTTAAAAACTAGTTGCTCAAAGCTGTGAGCAAAATAATTGGCAAAACTAAAAATATTGTTTGATTAACAACAACAACAACAACAACAACAGAGTGTTGTGATTGCCTGGCATTTGCTGTTCTTCACAATCCAGTCAGCAGCTGTATGCCTCCCCACCCTCTTTGTAACAATATGAGCTTTTTAGCCTGGTCCTTTAATAGATGAAATGAACTTCAAACAGATTAATTGTACTGTGACAGTATATGTGCCCAAGGAGGGAATTTCTCGAATCCGGGCAACTGTGGACCACAAGAGGGAAAAGAAGCAATGGTTGCAGTTTTAACATGTGCGGTAGCTCTGCTTTTGCCTTACAGGACAATGTTGACATCTCCCAGTTTCGTAAAATTTCCCAGCAGGGGCACAAAATATTCCAGGTGATTTTGACTATGCTCATACAACTTTTTAAAATAATTTATTGCATGTGTGTGTGTGTGTGTGTGTGAGACGGTGTCATATATCTGTAACTGGAGTTACAGGCAGTTGTGATCTGCCATGAGGGTGCTGGGAATGGAACCCAGGTCCTCTGGAAAAGAGCAGCTAGTGCCCTTAACCACTGAGCCATCTCTCCAGCTCTCTGAGTATATGAATTTTGAACCCAGGGACACGTGCATTACTAAGTTGATTCCTGAAGTGTGTTTCTTCACGTTCGGTGTCCCACCCCTGATGGTTTAGGGCGGCCCACTAACTCCCAGGAGAAGGCCCTGGCTGAGTTTGTTTTCTGGAAGGCGGGTTTCTAAGGAAAGCAGGTTCTCTGTGAAAGGCTCCTTTGCTTACTCTGGCCCTGGTCTCTCTTGTATAAAATTTAAGCAGCGAATATTTATGGAGCAACGCGACTGCCACGTGTCAGTTGTCTTTCTATATACTGGATTTAGAGTTGTGAGCACACATGAACATTCTAGTCAAGGATCACAGATAATGAACAACAACAACAACAAAAGTCATTCAGTTGTGCTGATGGGTTTGAAAGTAGTCATTTCTGCATGGAAGCAGAAGCAGAAATAGAACATATATATTCTATTCTCAAGCATTTGCTTGAGAATTTGGCTTATAAGATTTTTTTTTTTTAGATTTATTTATTTTTTTATGTATGTATGAGTACACTGCAGCTGTCTTCAGACACACACCAGAAGAAGGGCATCAGATCTCATTACAGACGGTTGTGAGCCACCATGTGGTTGCTGGGAATTGAACTCAGGACCTCTGGAAGAGCAGTCAGTGCTCTTAACCGCTGAGTCATCTCTCCAGCCCCGCCCTGGCTTATAAAATCTTTTCTTTGCTTCCCTGTAAGGATTAAGCTCAGGCCAGGCCTTTAATCCTAGCACTTGGGAGGCAGAGACAGGTGAATTTCTGAGGCCAGCCTGCTCTACAAAGTGAGTTCCAGGACAGCCAGGACTATACAGAGAAACCCTGTTTCAAAAAAAAAAAAAGGATTAAGCTCAGACCTTGGACTCTTAAATACTCACTTCCCTTGGCTGGGCAGGTCTCGACCCTCTCTTTTTATATATAGAAGGAAAAACTTATTTAGAGTGAACTGGGCTTGAAGCTGGCAGATCGCTCAGTGGTTAATCGTTGGTTGTGAGGATCAGAGTCCAGATGCCCAGAAAGCCATGTCAGTGCCAGGTGGGTGTGGCCACCTGCCTGTGATTTCAGCAGCAGAAGGCAGGGACAGGGAATATGAGCAGGCTAGCTAGTGAGAGTTGTATATTAGTAAACTCTGGGTTTAACTGAGAGACCCCACCTTAGGGAATAAGGAGGGGATGGAGTATGGGTCTTCCTATCAACTTTGGCTCTCCGCTATATGCTCCAGCACATATACAAAACAAAAGCAGCCCATGTAAACACAAACATGTGCAACACACATTTAAAAAGTGGAGGTGGGGGTTGGTGAGATGGCTCAGTGGGTAAGAGCACCCAACTGCTCTTCTGAAGGTCTGGAGTTCAAATCTCAGCAACCACATGGTGGCTCATAACCATCCGTAACGAGATCTGACGCCCTCTTCTGGAGTGTCTGAAGACAGCTACAGTGTACTTACATATAATAAATAAATAAATCTTTTTTTAAAAAAAAAGTGGAGGTGGAAAAGGAAACTGCCATTGTTTAAGAGAAGTCATTGTTTTTATGCAAATACCAAGTTCGAACTCTCTGGAACAGGTATGTTTTGAGATATCAGGGGCCAGTTTCCACTAAAAAGGCTGCTGGATTCC
>NC_034602.1:81382221-81387057 GCF_900095145.1 Mus pahari
GAAATCTGCCTGCCTCTGCCTCCCGGGTGCTGGGATTAAAGGCATGCGCCACCACGCCCGGCACTCCACTGATGTTCTTGGGTCTCACATGAAGATGTCTGAGTCTTAATAGTGTTGATGCCTGCCCTAGGCCACAAGACCCCTGATTTGGAGGACCTTGTTGCAGATATAATAACAAAGAATTAGAGTGTTTCTCATCCCACATTAAAACCTCTCAGAACCATTTGAAGACCTTGCAAGATGATATTCTAGACATCCCTTTTCAAATGCTTGGATTCTGTTGTATTGACTTCTTTCTGTGAACTTGAACAAGTTAGTCCTACATCCCGGCCAGGGACGACTGGCTCAAGAAGCGTCAGGGAGCCAGGGACTTTTTCCTTCTGAGCATATGAAGACTATCGTTGGTCAGGATGACTCTTGCTCCAGACCCAGGCTGAATAAATGCTCAGTAACAGAGTCTATATAAAACCTTCATCATGGGAAATATTCTCAGAGAGGCAAGGGCTTCAGTCACCTGAGGGTTCTCAGACATTTGCATGAGAGCCTGACTCCCAGTCTTCCTTCCAAATCCATGTTTTCCCACAATATGTTTTTTTTTTTTTTTAAGATTTATTTATTATTAGATGTAAGTACACTGTAGCTGTCTTCAGACACACCAGAAGAGGGTGTCAGATCTCATTACAGATGGTTGTGAGCCACCATGTGGTTGCTGGGATTCGAACTCAGGACCTTCAGAAGAACAGTCAGTACTCTTAACCACTGAGCCATCTCTCCAGCCCCCACAATATGTTTCTTAAGACTAAGACTCTTCTGGCCCAGTCGCCTGGAGTTATCTTTAGCTCACATGTTAATTCTGAGAACAGGAAGTTGTGGAGAGGAGCAGCTCTGGCCACCCACCTTTTTTTCCCCCCTAGTTTTTTGAGACAGGGTTTCTCTGTCTAGCCCTGGCTGTCCTAGAACTCACTCTGTAGACCAGGCTGGCCTCGAACTCAGAGATCCACCTGCCTCTGCCTCTCAAGTACTGGGATTAAAGGCGTGTGCCACCACGCCCGGCTCTGGCCCCCTCTTTAGACTAGTGGTCAGGAGAGCCATCCTCTTGTGGTGGCCACCCAGGTCTAGCTGCCTGGAGTCCTTGATGATGCTGTGTGCCTTTGTAGCTCCCAAGGCCAGTGAGTGGTTGTATCACCGCAGCCGACTGCCACTTACTTGTTAAGGTCAGTGTTAGAGTTCATGTTCTTTTCTGAACTAACACGTGTGTGTTATTTATTGTCTTCTGAATGGCTTACCAAAAAACACTAGCTTTGTCCAATGTAGCCATAGGACAAAGTGATGATTTCTATTCCCATAGGTTAAACTGTTTAGATATGTGATAAGAATTTAATCAAGATTACGTAGTGGCTGAGTTCTGATTTGAACTGAGGCTGTCTACCAGTGGGTAGGTTCTCTTAACAGCCATGCTAGATTTTGTTCACAAAGCACTTTGTCTAAGGCTGTGCCTTCCACACCCAGTTTTTTTGGTGCTGGGACTCGAACCCAGAACCCTGTGTATGGTAGACAAGTGTTCTACCACGGAGCTACATCCTGGACACCATGTACTTTTTTATAATTGTCATAGCTTTCTTGTTGGTTGGGAGGAGAAATGCCATATGATACATCATTGCCTTTTATTGCCCTCTGTGAGCCTAGAGAACATAGTTGGTTGATTCCTGGTACCTGGTACATAGCTGGTATTCCAGGTTGGTGCCTGGCACATGCAGATACTCAAATATTTATTGAGTAAATGGGTGTTGTGAATGGATAGCAGTAAGGCCATAGAAATGCCTCTCGGTCTCCAGATGCAGAGACATTAGGATCACATAAAGGATGTGATTGTACAAAATTCCATGTTGAAAAGTTAAGGGAAAAAAACCCAACAACACAAAGATGGAAACGAGACAGTGAGTGAGACTCTCAAAGGACGGTTATGTGAATAAGTGTTGACAGTTTCATCCTCCATTATATGCTCATTGATATTGTAATGAATTAACCACATCAGCATTGGACATACTACCCCCCAAAGGACCCTGTTGTCAAACTAACACCTGCTGTGTGACATTTGGAAAAGGAACAAAACGGGATTCTTGAAGAAGCCCGTCTCCATAAATCAAGGCCCTCGAGCATGCCTTGGATTTTGTCGTTTAGCAAATGGATGTGGAGACTCACAAATGTGTGACAGGAGAAAGGAAATGGCGTTCTGGCCAGCAACAGTGTCTGTGAGAATGTCAAAGTGGGGTGGGCTGTCTGGCACCCGTGAAAAGGGTGTTCTCCAAGGACAGAGGAAGGCAGCTTGGGAAATCCAACTGTGGAGCGTCTGATGTACGTCATGTTGGTAAGTTGGCATGTGTTGTTTGAGCTCGCCAAGAAGCTGGCTGAAAAGTCTGGCCCTGGAAGCCAGGTGACCCCACCCCCGTGTCAGAACCAAGTGTGTTTGTTTCAAAGTGTCCTCCAAGGTCTGGGGATAGATGCAGCCCCAAGAATAATAGATGGAGACCTTGAGACCAACTAGAAAGTCACCCACTCCCAAGAGGTTACTCTTATTCATCCCATGATGTAAGTGCCTGCAACTGGGAAGCAGGCAAAGCTTATCCTTAGGAACCTCATCCGTGAAGATAGGGAGGAAAGGCTCGCTCAACTTCCACCTGACGTGCAGTTCCTGCCAGTGCCGCGAGACCCGATCTGATGTCACTTTTTTTTTTTTTTTTTTTTTTAAGATTTATTTATTTTATATGAGTACACTGTAGCTGTCTTCAGACACACCAGAAGAGGGCATCCAATCCCGTTACAGATGGTTGTGAGCCACCATGTGGTTGCTGGGAATTGAACTCAGGACCTCTGGAAGAGCAGTCAGTGCTCTTAACTGCTGAGCCATCTCTCCAGCCCCTTGATGTCACTTCTGTTTCTTGCTGTTTGTTCTTTTACTTGGAACCCTCACCTGAAGGGACACTCTGCTCTAACTGGGACTTTCTTTGTGGGAACTCCAGCTGACTGCCTTAAAGGTGACTTCTACAGTCAATCTCTACTGGTTGTTTTGACCATCCAGTTTAATGATGTCATCTATTTTTCTTTCTTTCTTTCTTTCTTTCTTTCTTTCTTTCTTTCTTTCTTTCTTTCTTTCTACCTACCTACCTACCTACCTACCTTATCTATCTATTATCTATCTATCTATCTATCTATCTATCTATCTATCTATCTATCTATCTATCTATCATCTATCATGTGCTATTTATTCTTTTACTTTGTCTTACTATAACAAAACCACAAATACAGCTGGGCATGGAGGCGTACGCCTTTAATCCCAGCACTTGAGAGGCAGGGGTAGGTGGATCCCTGAGTTTGAGGTCAGCCTGGTCTACAGATAAGAGTTCCAGGACAGTCAGGGCTACATAGAGAAACACTGTCTTTTTTTTTTTTTTTAAATCACAGTAAAAACCCTGAAAATCTGGCTATCTCAGCCCAGTCTCTGGGAGGTGCAGAGTTGAGAGCAGCCACCAGCTGAATGTCATTCCAGAGGTTAAGTGTTCTGCAGTTAGAGGCCTGGGTATGAGCCCCACGCCTTCTCACTGATGAATCTATAATGTTATTTAAGTTACTCAGTGTCTATGGACTTGCTCTACTCATCTGAAAAGTGGGGAGAAATCAGTATGTATCTTATTGAGTTGTTGTTTGGATTCAATGAGGCAATTTGCTTAAAACACTTGAAATATTGCCTGACACTAATAAGAATACAATAAATTACCCACACACCCCCAACCGTCTATATTGAGTGTAGCCTCCGGTTTGAGGCAATCCTCCTGCCTCACCTTTTTGAGTGCTGGGATTACAGGCATGCATCACTGTGTCCAGCTACCATTACCTTTAGGATTATTTAGAAAGCAGGAAGCCCCGGGCTTTTGTGTGGTTGTGTGGTTGCTCATTTCAATTGACTTTGACTAGCAATCACTTTACCTCCCTGCTTCCTGGATAACATGATGATGGTGAGGCCATCGAGGCTTCAGAATTATCCAAGTTTCCTCTCTAAACCCTTTGCATGAGTTTTAGGCATCGTGCTGTCATGCAGCCTTGCCTAAGGAAGGAAAGAATTTCAGTTTTGTATGTTTTATCAAGATAGAGAAATCGTTTGAGGGAGTGTTGCTCAGTGGTAGACAGAATTTGTTCAGCATATGTGAGGCCCTGGGTTTATTCACAGCACGGGAGCAGGAGGAAACAAAGGATGAGGTGTCCATCTTCCCATTCCTCCTCGCTGTCAACTCTGCTTTGGATCAGGTTTCCTATCTAGTGTTATGTCCCATGCCTATGTCTACGCTAACAACAACTGAGTCTGATTGCTGTGGTTGGCATAGATGAAACATGACTCTCCTGGTGACATAAGAGGATCAACATCCTGAACTCATGATCGTCTGATACTGCAAGAGAATCAAAGTTACATGTGTGAGGGGAGAGGGGACAATGACAGTTGAGGACTCAATCACAAGGGCCTTCGTTAGATGAGTGTGTAGGCCAGGCAACCAAAGCATTCCTGCAGACTATGTGATTATATTCTGTGCTTAGGAGAAGACAAAGTCACTTCATTTTGAGGTGGTGATTCTGGGATGGGGTCAAGAAGATCTCCACTCTGCTTGTTTTTTATATGTATTCTCAATGTATACATGTATGTATACATACACACAAAACACACATACACACAAATATTAAATTATGTTGAGTATAGATAAAAGTGAAAAGTGGATGCATATATACCTTGTTTTCATATCTCTCTCTCTCTCTCTCTCTCTCTCTCTCTCTCTCTCACACACACAC
>NC_034602.1:81387068-81388281 GCF_900095145.1 Mus pahari
TCTCTCTCACACATACACACACATACACAAGAGAGAGGTGGGGGAAGGCAGGGGGAGCAGATAAGAGGGGGAGGGAGAGAGAGCGGTGTCTAGGAGACAGACCCTCATCAAGCAAGGGCTGGAGCCAGATTGGATGTGGATGAGGGAGAATCTGATGATATTTTTCATTCTCTGAGGATCCCTCTATTCCTGGACTTAAGTCCATCCCTTACATATCTCTGCGAGTTCAATATCATCTGCAATAACAACACAATCCCCGTCCTCCCATGTTTACTGGGGTGTGTCTCTGGCTCGCTGAGGAGCTGTCACTGGTCTCTGTTCCTGTGTCCCCAACTCTGGAGTCTTATCATATGACTCAGCCTGGGTCCCTGTTGACTTTTCCACCTAATTCTTATGTCTGGTGAAGACAGTCCCAGCCTCTGCCCTTCACCAAATACTTCATGGGGCCATGTTGTGCTGCAATCCATGTGAGAGCCAGACAGAAACTTCTGTCTGTATTGTATACATATAGTGTCTTCCCAGCTCTTCCTAAGGTAGCTGCTGAGGAGGCCAGCCAATCAGAAAGCACATTTTTCATAGGTAAAAATGACTTGACTTCAGATTCATCACTGTCTTGGACAAGAGGCTGAAGTCTGGTATGTCTGTTCTCTAGGGATGACTGATGTAGACGACAGTTTTGGATCCGAGAACAACTGATAAGACGGAGTGACATCATGAACAAGGCATCAGGGGCAGGTTGCCTGGATTAATGATAAAGAGTCCCATGAAGAATGGAAATGTAAGATGCTAAGTTTTGAGTGCTGATGCGAGAATACTGCCTTTTTTTTTTTTTTTTGGTTTTTCAAGACAGGGTTTCTCTGTAGCCCTGGCTGTCCTGGAACTCACTCTGTAGAGTAGGCTGGCCTCGAACTCAGAAATCTGCCTGCCTCTGCCTCCCAAGTGCTGGGATTAGAAGCGTGCACCACCACCACTGCCCAGCTTTTTTTTTTTTTTTTTTTGGAAAATTTGCTTTTTTTAAAAAAAAAAAAATTTAAACATACTAAGAAAACTGCTTGTGGACGTTGTACATCGTGGTGCGGAGCCTAGTGCGCACCACGATGTACAACGTCCACAAGCAGGTTCCAGGACAGTCAGGGCTACATAGAGAAACACTGTCTTTTTTTTTTTTTTAAATCACAGTAAAAACCCTGAAAATCTGGCTATCTCAGCCCAG
>NC_034602.1:81388292-81395609 GCF_900095145.1 Mus pahari
CCACCACTGCCCAGCTTTTTTTTTTTTTTTTTTTGGTAATACTGCTTTTTTTAAAAAAAAAAAAATTTAAACATACTAAGAAAATATCTAACGTTTATGTAAATACATTACTTTACCTCTAATGAGACCCACTCATGTTCAATAGAATAAGACCAGGGGGGAGGAGATGACAGAAATGAATGGTCTCTAGTAAGGGACAACATAGTCAGTGAACTTGTCAGGAGGGGACAGGAAGCTGAAATCCAAGATCTTTGTTCTCCTTAATCATAGGTTAATGAAGTAATTGCTAAATGAGATCTGGCTTCTAGCTATTTGAGTAGGGATTATGTAATTTGAGGAAGCAGACCCATGGCCTAATCTCCAAATTGCTGGGGTGGGGGGTGGGGTGACTGAAAGGCCTCCATCTTATCCCGTGACGAGCCTAAGAAAGCAAGAGACTGTGTTCATTTGGCTCTCAACAACTTCTTTCTGCAATCTCTTAGGTACCGTGCCAGGCTTGGTAAACACAGAAACCTGAAGGCAAGCGTCTTGCTTTCAGAGAACTCAGTATCTAATGTGGGGAATAGATTAGAAAAAAAAAAAACTATAATTCTAACAGCCACCAAAAATAAAAAAAAATAGAATAGAATAAAAATGAGAATGCTATTAGAGCTGAAGACATAGCTCAGCCAGTAAACTGTTAGCCATGCGAGCGTGAGAACCCGAGTTTGATATTAAGAAGTCACCTAATGTGTAGCAGTGCACACTTATAAACACATGTCTGGAGACATAGACAGGGAAGTCCCTGGGGTTCATTGGCCAGCTAGCCTAGCCTAATGGGAGAGCCCCAGGCCAGGGAGAGACCCTGTCTCAGAACAAACAAACAATGAAACTGTGGGAACTGAGGAGGTGGCTCAGTGGTCACTTGTTGTTCCTGAATTCATTGCTAGCACCCGCCCTGCCCGGGGTTCTCACTGCTGTCAGTAACTCTAGTCACCAGAGCATCTGAGACCTTTTCCTGGCCTCCACAGGTACCAGGCCACCAGACCCACGCATGGTGCTGTCATTCATCCAGCATATCCACACACAAACAATAAGAAAATTTAAAAAACTTAATAAGGTTGATCTCTGGTATTTATTGGCACCAATTTGCACATGAACACATGCATAAACACACACACACACACACACACACACACACACACACATACTTACAGAATTTTGAAAGCTGGAGATGTAGGTCAGTGATAGAAAATGTCTTAAGTATACATGAGGTCCTGGGTTCAATCCCCCATACCATCAAAGCAGTAATAATAATAATAATAATAATAATAATAAGCTTCTTTAAATTTCTTTGAAGATTTATTTTAAATATATGAATGTTTTGCCATCCCCATATGTGTGTGTGTGTGTGTGTGTGTGTGTGTGTGTATGTGTGTGTGCATGTGTGTGTATGGGGGGCTGTCTTGGTTTCTGGAAATGTGAGTAGGAGTTTAGTTCTGGATTTGGAAGTGGAGGTTTTTCTAGACAAAGTTAACATGTTGTTCAAAAGCAGAGAGACATGTGAAGAGAACCTCAAGCCAGGGATGAAGGCAAAAGGTTCATTTGAGATGTGCTTAAAAAAAAAGAGCAGGGTGGAGCTGCCCAGTGAGTGGGAGTAGTAGACAGTCCCGCCTGGGCTTTGTGTTCCGGTTTGAAGGTGGCCTTTCCTAATTTGCACAGGTGCTAAATGAGCTAGGGTAGGCCTGTCTGGGTGCAGCTGTCCTTTCTGGAATCTGTATGAGGGTTCTCCTGGGACTAAGCAGGACCCAAAAGTGTGGAGGTGGAGGTAATGAGAGATTGAAAGACCACTAGAAAACAACTCCAGACTTGCATTTTGTCGTGTCATTTTTTTATTGTTCTTTGTTTTTGTGGCGATGGGGTATGAACCCAGCCAGGACTTTGTTCATGCTAGGTAAATGTCCTGTCACTGAGCGTCATTCCCAATGCCTGGCTTCGTTTGTTTTTTTTTTTTGTTTGTTTGTTTTTTGTTTGTTTTTTTTTTGTTTTGTTTTGTTTTTTGTTGAACTGGGTGAATCTGGAGTTAAACCAGAGAGATTGATGGATCTGGATGAGAAGTGATGAAGGCATGACTTATACTCAGGGGAGGGGGCAGTGGCACATCCGCTCCCTGGATGGTGGCCTACAGGGAGGATTTTCAGGTTAGCTGCCCAGTGGAAAGTTGTTATAATCCTGCAAGGACTGATAAACCCGAGAACTTTGACACAGTGTCTGGTCAGGTTCTCACTGTTGAATAATAACAATAAAAGTTCCTTATGTAAGTGTTGTAGTTAAAGATTAAAAGCAAGGGCTTTGATACCGGAGGAAAAGCACGCTGGTCTTGCGCTGTGTCCCTTCAGAGAATGACCAATTGTTATGGAAGGGAATCCTAGCTGCCTTCTGGGTTAGGATTTCTCTCAAGTGGAGCAAAACCCCTAGCGGGAAACCAGGCCATTCGAAGTAGGACACACCGAACGCCCAGTGGCTTCACTGCCCTTGGTTAGTCTTCCTAGACTAAGACTGGGGATATAGTCCAGTTAAGTGGAACACTAGTGAGTATGCCCTATACCCCAGCTCAACCCCCCAGGACCCCACAAAAGAAAAAAAAATCCTCTTGTTCAGCATCCATCGCAATCTCTCAAAATTACGATGTTGTGAGTCACAGTGATGTATGCCTACCTCCAATCCCAGCTATACAAAAGGCTGAGACAGGAGGAGTGTGAAGTCAAGGTCAACCTGGGCTACACCGGAAGAACCTACCTCAACACAGATGCTAAATCCAGTGTTCCAGACCCTTGCCACGCTTTCCACAGAGAGTAGCATCTTGGGTCAGATACCGTACTTGACTAGCAGCATCCTTCCTTCCTGTCAGGGTCTGCTCCCCGTGATGGTCTTGAGCAGAACACAACCTACATGCACCATCAGCTACAACCATTTGCCAGCGTCCCTACCTGTTCTTGTCCCTGTTCTTGTGATGAAGGGCAGTTTCAGATGTCAAGAGAGGTATGGTCTGCATTGTTGATTCATTTAGCCTTTGGGCTACAGACATCTACTGGATGGCGACGATAGAGCCTTCTTTGTGTTGGCCCAGGAGAAGGAGCTGCATGCCACGTGAGTCAGAGAGCCTGTTTCCCACATCACATGCTCCCTCCTGATAGGCCGGGAGAGACTGTACTGATTACAGTCGGCACGCGAAAGCAAATCTCCAACCTACAGAAACCACTAGAAGAAAGGCAGAAAAACATGGTAGCTGGTTTTCACACGACCGAGGTGTTTCCCTAAGCATTAGAGGCCACAGAAGCTACATTGCATTAACAATTAACGGTAGTCAACTCCAACCTGTGTGAACTCCAGCTTGTGTTGCCCGTAGTTAATAGCTCCAAGAAAATGCACTCCAGTATTCTTATCAAGAAACTGCCTTGTCATACACTTTGGTCACTGCTCTGGAATGTCCCTCAGGGTCCTGCCAGTGTTCATTGCTCACAGGTATGATAGAGACCCTTCCAGAAAGGCTTCTGTTTGTGTTTTCACAAACTAGAAACGCTTTTATGGCCTAATGAAACCGAAATGAGACTCTGGTGTGCTTTTGTCTCACTTATAAAAAAGGGAACAGGGGGAATTCAGGAAGTAACATTGTTAAAGTGGCCGGGATAACACAGGTTCAGGTCTGGGGTGGCTCAGTGGGTCAAGCACTTGCCACCCAAGCGTGAGGACATTAGTTCTAACCCCTCCCCCCAAAAAGTGGACACTGTAGCACGTGTCTGCAGCCCTAGTGTTCCTACAGTGAGGTGGAGACAGGAAACTGTCTCCCCACTGTGAAGATTTGGGGACAGTGCTAATCTGTCATATGCAGAGGCAAATGACCAAGAGAGTCGGCATCAAACTAGGGAAGGCAAGGACTGACAACCAAAGTTGCCCCCTGACCTCCACATATGTACTATGGTATATGCACACCTGAGCTCATACATCCTCATCACAGACACAGAGCAGGAGGGAGGGATGGAGAGAGAGAACAACAGAGACAGACAGGGAGAGAGAAATACGTGCAAGCATTAAAGCATTTGCGTGTTTGGGGTGCTGAAAATTGAACTCAGGACCTTGTGCGTGCTATGCAAATGACTTCCCACTGAGTTGTACCCACAGACCCCAATATTAATTATCAGTTTTGGCTGTCACTGAAACAGACATGAAGATCAGAGAGTGGGAACTGGGAAACTCTGTATTCATGCTACTGTAAATCTACTTTGCCCTTGAAAAAGAAGGGAGAAGATGCAAAATTAGTGAACTATAATTGTTTGCCGTACAAGAATGGGAAATTAGGCAGCAGGGAAGAGCTTAAGTCAGTAGTTTTCAATTAAAGGGGATTTTGCTGAGGGGACACTTAACATGGTCTGTAAAACTTTATGATAGTCACAGCTGTGGGAAGGGGGCAATCAGGCTTCTGGTTGCTAGTGGACAGACGTCTGGCTGCTGAAAACATCCCAAGATAAAGGCTGTTAGGATCTGGGGTGTTAGGATTCTATGGTAGAATGCTTTGTTCACACACACACACACACACACACACTCATACACATACATACCATGCACATACATACACACACCATACCACACATATACAAACATACCACATATATAACACACACATATTCACACACATATGTGGTGTTCCTGCCTGCACGCAGACCGGCGCCTTGTCTGCGTGGGCAGAACACCTTGGGGTGGGTTCGCACTTGAGCGCCAAATGTGTGGCTCTGCCTGCAGAACCCACTGTGGATCCGAACTGGAGGACGAGAACTCCTGAGAAGGAACAGGGCTGTGAAAGGAAATATGGGGCCTTGGCAAGTGTCTGATCAAAGCCCTAATCTTTATTGTCAGGACTGGCTTAAATACAAAGAAGGGTTCCCAGCATTCCCCTGAGTCCTTAGAAGTTGCCACAGCATTCTCGCGATGGTGGGCAGTCCTGGCAGTGGCGGGCAGGTGTCCGATGGTGGGCGGTCCAGGCGACGGTGGGCGGTGACAGTGGGCGGTTCGAGGACGCTGTGTTTCGGCTGGTCTGGTGCGCTCCTGCTGCGCGATCCCCCGCGTGCCTGTAAAAGGCAGGACACCGTTTAGAGGGAGGAGCCAACACACATATACACACGTTCTCCCCCACATACACCACATACATACAGACATCACACCACACGCCTCCACAATCCCACCGACACACACCATGCACACCACACATACACACTTATACACAGACATACACACATTCACACAAACACATAGACAAACACATATACCACACACTCATATGCCACATTCACATACACCATGTAATCCTCACACACCACACTCACATACACCATGCACATAACATACACACACATAACATACATACACACATACACACATTCACATATACTACATACTCCTCACACACTACACTCACATACACCACACATATAACATACATACACAGTCTCTAGTGAGGAAGTAGTTCCCTTTGCTTTTTGATAGTTGAAATTATCTTCCCCAGGCTGTATGGTAAGTTTTCTTACCCTCACAGGTTTAGTTTCTTCGTATCTAGCTCTTCAGTTATCCGACAGGTCAAGCCAGGTGCTGGGGAGACTGTAGGGAGAAAAAATTGGTCCAGATCCTCCTTCTGCGGTCTCATTAGTGCCCTGTGCACACAGCCGCTCCTTGGTGCTGAGGAAGCAGAGGTGAGCCCCCATCAGGAAATGCAGCAGAGCCAGGCATGGTGGCGCATGCCTTTAATCCCAGCACTATGGAGGCAGAGGCAGGCAGATTTCTGAATTCGAAGCCAGCCTGGTCTACAAAGTGAGTTCCAGGACAGCCAGGACTCTACAGAGAAACCCTGTCTCGAAAAACCAAAAACAAAAAAAAACAAAAAAAAAAGCCCCCATCAGGAAATGCAGGAGAGGAGAGCCCCCATCAGGAAATGCAGCAGAGGAGAGCCCCCATCAGGAAATGCAGCACAGGTGAGCCTCCATCAGAAAATGCAGCAGAGGAGAGCCCCCATCAGGAAATGTAGCAGAGGTGAGCTCCCATCAGGAAATGCAGCAGAGGAGAGCCCCCATCAGGAAATGCAGCAGAGGAGAGCCCCCATCAGGAAATGCCTGCACATTTTAACAGTTCTCCATTAAAAGGAAGTTAGTTTTTCAAATACCTGCCAAGCCTGAAGCCAGCCAGGGGCAACGGCTACAGCTTGCTTTC
This sequence comes from Mus pahari, assembly GCF_900095145.1. NCBI lineage: Eukaryota > Metazoa > Chordata > Mammalia > Rodentia > Muridae > Mus > Mus pahari. The sequence continues at coordinate 81,394,530 of NC_034602.1, forward strand.
TTCCTTTCTTCCTTTCTTCCCTCTTTCCCTCGACTGAACTTGCAAGTCATTTATTGAGCATTTACCATCCCAACCCATGTGATAAAGTCTATCCATGATATGGAAAGGGAATTTAAGGCTAGGTGGAAAAATATTATTAAGCCCTGTCAATATCAGCTTACCTCAAAACAGGGAAGAAATGTTAGCAAGTAAGTGTTTTTCCTCTAGACTTTCTGTCTCAGAGCACACAGTGAACCCTTCGCTGTGCATTTGTCTTTATGGAGAAACTAAGAATATGCATGTGTCACAGCCACAGATTAATTTTCATGGTCTAGTTTCCTGTAGAAAAGTTTTGTTTTGCTTCTAAGAGATACCCTGGCCTTGTTCTTCATTAGTGGGCCACATCGGTGCATAGTAGGCAAGATGAAATTTAATTATAGCAAATAATCTTTGTGGGGGGAGGGGTAAGGTTCATAGCTTTTGTTACAACGTAAAGGTATTGTGTCTTACAGAAGTCCGTTAGAAGTGAATAGATTAAATGGGACGTGTTCTTTAATTAAGGAGCCAACGTAGAAAGATCTCAAGTTCCAGGCCAGCCTGGGCCACATCAGTGAAGCTGTAGCTACCAGAAAAGGAAAGGAGAGAATTGGGCAGGGTAGATTCAGAGTCTTGTTTTCTTTCCAAGGAAATAAAGCCAAAGGGTGTGGGCTTGTAAAACGGTTTATGGGAGGCCACTGTTTGAAGTGATCAAAGCAAAAACGAAGTTAGTGAACTTAGGTTCCGTGTAATCAAGGTCTGAAATGGGCCCATTTTCCAAAAACTTGGAGGCCCCTCTTACTTGAGGCAGTGTGGGCAAGTCTTTATGTGCTCATTCTGAAGGATGGAAAGGGAACGGTTCTAGAAAAGGCCAGTGAGTTATGAAGATATGCTTTTTCATTTTTTTTTTTTGTAACTTTATCTTCTAAAACTGGTTTCACATGTGTACAGAATATGGGAATGGAAGAGTGAAGGAATGGAAGAGAAAATGTTGTCATTAAGGACTGTGGATGCTCATCCCCTCTCTCTCAGTCCAGGGCTGTGGACACTCGTCCCCTCTCTCTC
>NC_034602.1:81395622-81405243 GCF_900095145.1 Mus pahari
GGACGCTCGTCCCCCCTCTCAGAGACCAGGGCACCTTCCTCCTCAGGCAGACAGAGCAGAGTTAGAACACTCACCCTGCTTCTGGCTCTCGATTCCCATCCCCTGAACCTGGTTCTCATCCAGTGCAGCACCCTCCTCCTGCAGAGCACGACGATTTGCCAATAACACATACATGTGATAAATATTCTATGGACAATAAGAATTCATTGCTGATGTCCGACTGACTGTACGGTTGCTTTTTTTTCAGAAGGCATACAATTAATAATCAGTTTTTCTTTGCTTTGCTTTTTTTTTTTTTAAAGATGGGGTCTCGCTATATATTCCAGGCTACATACATACATACATACATACAGGCTGGAATTTTCTGTATTGACCAGGCTAGCCTGGAATTCACAGAGATCCTCTTGCCTCTGCCTCCTGAGTGCTGGGATTAAAGGCGTGCACCACCACCACCTGGTGGTTAATAAACTTAATATGTAATAGTTTTTAAATTGAATCCCTCTTGGAGAATAGCAGATAGTTTTTCACTATGGCAAATGGTATTGTGGGTTCAGATACTTAAGCCAAACTCACTATGCAAATAAGACATCAGAATTAGGGAGTCTGGGGCTAAGTATAGCTTAGTAAAGTGCTTAACATGAAAATAGAGGGGCAACCCTCCAATCCCAGCACCCGTTATTGCCTGGTACCTCTAATCCCAATATTGTAGAGGTAAGATAGGATCCCTGGGGCCAGCCAGTCTAGCTGAATTAGTAAATTCTAGGTTGAGAGCCACTGCCTCCAAAAAAACATGGTGGTGAGTGATAGAGGCAGACACTTCACATATGACCTCTGGCTTCCATGTGCATTCCTACACATGTAGTTAGCAGGTTGGATTTCTAATGCAGAAGGACTGGATTCGAGTTCTGGCTGGTACTCTGACTGGGCAATCCTGGGGAAATCATTCTCCATGGCTGTTTTCTTATCTTGGAAGTCACCCCAGCAGAGGCCGAGGCAGAAGCAGGTAGAGCCCCTTGAGTTTGGAGCTGGCTTGATAAACGAGTGAGTTCTAAGACAGCCAGAGTTACATAATGAGACCAGGTCTCAAAAATAAATAAATTAAAAGTGGGTCCTGGAGACTGGAGGGGTGGCTTAGCAGTTAAGAACACTTACTGATCTTGCAGAGGACCAGGGTTCGGTTCCCAGCACCCACATGGCAGCTCACTAACACCTGTAACTACACATCCAGGGGATCCCATGCCCTCTTTTGACTTTCATGGGCTCTTGCATGCACATGGCGCACATACATACGTACAAGTGCAGACATATGAAATATAAAATAAATATTAAAAGAATTATAGACAATTGATTTTTAGGTAGGATTTCTAATAAATGAACAGTTTACTCATCTTTAGAATCCAAAATGTGGAGGAGTTGATCTCTAGCATTTAGTTTTTAAAAAGGATTTATTTATTTTTTATTTATATGAGTACGCTGCAGCTGAATGCATGGAATCCCATTACAGTTGGTTGTGAGCCACCATATGGTTGCTGGGAATTGAACTCAGGACCTCTGGAAGAGCAGTCAGTGCACCTCCTTTGACCATGGAGGGATGCGATTGAAAAAAAAAAAAAAAAAAAAAAAATAGAGAAAAAAAAAAAAAAAAAAAAAAAAAAAAGAAGCAGGCTGGGAGAGACGGCTCAGGGATTAGTAAATAAAATAGATTTGAATTTGACAGGCTTTGGAACCTATGCACACGCCCCTCGGCAGGCAGAGAGCAGCATCCTTCTACCTTGAGTAAGCGCAAGTTATAACTCTATTTAAGATGTGCGTAGCGTGAGGAAGAAACAGTAAACGGCCAAACAAAATGGCCTTAGTGTGCACACACCATGCGCCTGAGCTAAGTGACAGCCATGAGGAAGGAGTGGCGGTGTCTCTGGAGAAAAGACGAGCCTTTCAGGGACACTTGTGTTAAAAGGAATCAGCTTTATAAAAAGATTTATTAATTGTACTAAGGTGTGTTTCATGTGTTTGTGTACCGTGTGTAGGGGGGAGGTGTGGGGGGTGTTGGCAGATGCTGGCAGAAGGTGCTAGACCCCTCAGAGATGGAGTTCCAGGCAGTTGTAAGTTGTGTTGTGGGAGCCAGGACTTGAACTTGCTGGCAGAGCAGCAAGTGCTCTTAACCACTGAGCCAGCTCCCTCATCTGACTTTTAAATAGGCGAATAAAAACCCACGTCTTATGAAATATGGCCCATGTTCGAAATTCTAATTACTACAGTTGACGTTACTTTTAATAATAAAACTTTAGATCCACAGTCATATCAGCATTTCAGAGCTCCAAAAACTGTGTAAGAGGCGGGATGCGAACATACAACACACTTACCTCACTGTTGCAAGTCAACTGCCCTGAACCCATGTTTATGACTGTTTGCAATTTCCAACTTTTAAGAACCTTTATTTTTATTTTCTATGTAGGTGTATGTATTTGTGTGGGGTTTTGTGCCCTTGGAGATCAGACAAGGGTACCATGTGAGTGCTGGGAACTGAACTCAGGTCCTTTGGGAAGCCTGCTCAAGCCTTTAACCCCTGAGCCGTCTCTCCAGCCTGTTTGTTTCTCCTATAAGATGAGAGTGAGGGTATGTGTGTGCAGGGTTATGGGGAGTATTAGTTATAGTTGTGGGGCAGTAAGGAACAGCATGGTGGTGTTCTGGTGTCTGACAGAGTTCAGTCGATGCTGTAGGAGCATGGACAATTTAGGATGTTAAACTCTAGACCAACCCTGGCACAATTAGGGATCTCCCAAATCTGCTTCATCAGCTTCAGGTCCAAAGTTTGCAAAATGAGAGGGAGAATTCTGTCTCTCACTCGTGTGTGTGTGTGTGTGTGTGTGTGTGTGTGTGCGTGTGTCTGTCTGTCTGTCTGTCTGTCCAGTTTACATGTATGAATGTGTGCATGAAACATTGAGATCTGCAGTGTCCTCGTTGGTGTGACGCGTCTGGGGCAGGAATGCCTCTCTAATATAAACGATCGCTGCTGTTTCCTCCAGTCTAAAGCATCCCTTGCAACCCCGCATCATTTCTCATTTTATGAAATTAAAATTTGACTGCAATGCATATTTTGTTGGTTTTCTGGGCCGGGGAGGTGAACAGGCCAAACTGGAAATAAATGAAGCCAGGAATCTTAAGCAAGCGTGGAGACTGTCCACTCCTACTCTCTGAGGAATTTATGGCCAGTAAGTTGTTCTCTAATGAGCACCCAAGCAAGAGCATGACAACTTCTCTTAATTAGTTTGACAGATATTCATTTAAATTTGAAAAGATTCCCAGGCTAGGATTGCAAAGGAAGTGCCTGAATTCCTTTTGCATCTTAATTCTGTTTTTGTTGTGGTGGCCTGCAGGGGATGTCACTCTCTGGAGACAAATAGACAAATACAGCTCACGTCTTCATTCTGGGACCCCCACACCTTCTATTTCTGACTGTCTACAAATCACCACGTTTTTTTTTTACTTTGCAGCTGTAAAGTTCAACACAAAGCTCCAGGTTCTGCTAGAATACATCTGGGCCTAGTTTCTGTGGGGGTTAGGTTTCTTTCTTTCTTTCTTTTTAAAGATTTATTTATTTATTATATGTAAGTACACGGTTGCAGTCATCAGACCCTCCAGAAGAGGGCGTCAGATCTCATTACAGATGGTTGTGAGCCACCATGTGGTTGCTGGGATTTGAACTCAGGACCTTTGGAAGAGCAGTCCGTGCTCTTACCTGTTGAGTCATCTCGCCAGCCCGGGGGATTAGGCTTCTATCTTTCCTTCATACTAAGAGTTTCAAGCAGCGAGCTTTATCAGAATAAACCACAGACTTGCTCATCAGTGGCATGAAGTTCATACTCAAGTGGATAAATCCCCAGTTTTTAAAAGCATCCTGATCATGGGGTGAGTGAGCAGGGCCCTCTTTTGAACAGGAGGCTGTGTTCACTTCAGGTTCCATCTGACCAATAACAACCTTTATCTCAGTTGTTAAAGTGTAGCCACAATGGCCAGGAGTTGCTCCTGTCAGAATACTTGAATATCTAGACGGGCAAGCTGTTCACTACTGGCGGTGCCCAGGTGTGGACCGCACTCCCATTCCTGGCCTGGGCAGGCACCTCAAGTGCGGGCTACACAACCTGGGACGTGCCTCTTCTTGTGTACACAAAGAGAAGCCCCAAGTGGGCCAGCTGTGGACCTGACCATATCGAGCTGTTATCAGGGAATTGTTCAAACACTGTCAACCTTGGGAGAAAGGCACACCCCACCTGCTTAATCTATTAAAGATAAACATTTAGCTCTTACACTGACCCATCTTCCCAAGCTTGTCAGACTCCCTACCCCATCATTCTCCTTGTTGCTTAGAGCAACTGCTCATTCATCAACGCCTTGTACTTTCCCCTCAGTGCCTGGTTTTAAACCCAGGGCCTGCTGCGTGCAAGGCATGTTCTACGGAGGGTTCGTCTTAATGAAGCCAGAGCGTAACATCCCAGGAAAGAGCTTCAGCCTTTTAGTTTTGATCCAAAGGAAGAGAAGCAGAGTTTAAAGACACTGCCTTTTCTCTCTGTCCACTCGCCTGATCAGTGCGGTCTCTGGGAACCTTATTTTATACCGGGCAGAGATTGTGTAGCATAGCCTTGTCTTGGGTCAGGAGGCTTGAAGTGAACCCCCTGCTTTATCCCTCAGTGCAATAACTTTGAGCAAGTTTGGCCACCTTTTTGAGAATGCTTCCTCCATGGTAAAATAAGAATGGTGATGTGAGATGGGATGAGTTAGCCCTTGGTGGTAGAGTGCTTGCCTAGCAGGCATAGGCCCTAGGCTCAACACAGCACAGAGGGAGGGAGGGAGGAAGGGAGGGGAAGAAAGAGTTGATGTGATTCTGCATTATGGACCTGAAGTGTCACATGTGAACTTGTTAGAAATCCAAGTTCTCAGGCCCCAAATAAAAAGCTTCAAGGCATAAAAGAACATATTTATAAATCATCTATGTAATAAGGGGTTCACAATCATAGTAATTGAAGAAGCCCTAGAACTCAACAGGAACAAAACAACTCCATTAAAAAATGGCCAAAGCCGGGCGTGGTGGCGCGCGCCTTTAATCCCAGCACTTGGGAGGCAGAGGCAGGCGGATTTCTGAGTTTGAGGCCAGCCTGGTCTACAGAGTGAGTTCCAGGACAGCCAGGGCTATNAGTTTGAGGCCAGCCTGGTCTACAGAGTGAGTTCCAGGACAGCCAGGGCTATACAGAGAAACCCTGTCTCGAAAAAAACCAAAAAAAAAAAAAAAATGGCCAAAGTAGCCAGGTGTGGTGGTGCATACCTTTAATCGCAAGCACCGGGGAGGCAGAGACTAGTAGATCTCTGTAAGTTTGAGGCCAGCCTGGTCTACACAGGGAGTCCCAAGTTAGCTTGAGTTACATAGTAATGCCTTGTCTCAAAAGAAAAAAAAAATCATCTAAAAATAGTCAAAGAACAGGAATGGGAGATTCTCCAGAGACGACGCACAAACATGAGAGAAGGGGATGATGTCCCCTCCTCAGAGACTGACTAAAGCCACAGATGCCACCACAGGGCCGTTAGGATGGTGACATCCAGGACAAACAATAAACAATGTTTTAATTTTTCAAGATGGAAATAATAGGTTTTGGGAAGGAGGGCTGAAGCTAGATCCTTGAACACTGCTGGTAGGAATGTGGACTTATACACCACCATGAAAAAGAACAGCAAACCTTAAAAAATTACCACGTGATCATGCGCTCCTGTATGCATGTCTAGGATAGACCAAACAAACGGAACGTAGATGTTCAAGATCTATCTGTACCCGGATGTTCACAGGTGAGTTAATTGCAGTAGACAAAAGATTAAGGCAAGCCAAGTGTCCGTCAGTGATGAATGGATAAACGTGCAGTCAGTATACACAGGGCGCTATCACTCAGCCCTAAAGAAAGAAACTCTGACCTGCCTCCTCGAGGAGTCCCTACCCACACGGGGTCTGTTCCCTTCCTGCAGCTTGTATGTAGAAGGCCACACCCACGCTCTGGGTGTTTCAGTTTGCTTTGAGCTTCTTTCTTTCTCCTCATCTTGGTGTCTGTCTATATTAAAAATAGCTTTACTAAAATAAAAAAAAAATCCCCAAAATGAATACACAAATTCTGACACGTACTATGGTGTGAGTAAACTTTAAGGACTCTGCTGTCCTCAGTAGTATTTCATTCAGATAACCCAACCACATACACGTAAACACATGGACCTCAAATATTGTATGATTCCATTTACATAACGTACCCAGAGTTGTCACAGTCCTGTAGATTGGAAGAACGGTAATCGGTGCAGAAACAGAGGGGACACGGAGGTATTTCACAAATATCAATTTTAAATACTTAGAGATTTTTAAAATTTTTATGTGCACTTTGCCTTATGCAAGTATGTGCACTACACGTGTACCTGGTACCCACAGAGGTTACAGAGGGCATCAGACTCCCTGGAACTGAAGCTGTGGGTGATTTGTAAGCCACTGAGTGGGTGCTCCAAACTGAACCCCGTCTTCTGCAAGAGCAACAAGTGCTCTTAGCTGCTGAGCCATCTCTTCAGCCCTACAGTACACAGACACACACACACACACACACACATACACACACACACAGCACATACAAACACACATACACACAGCACACACGATGGGGCTGTGGCTCAGTTGGTGGAGTGCCTGCCTAGCTTACATGAAGTGCAGAGAGTTCAACTCCCAGAACTACATTTTCTGGTGTGCTAGCAATGATTGTCATCTCAGGACTAAGAAGTAGAAAGATCAGTTAGTGATCATCCTTGAACCGAGCAAGTCTGACTCCATCCAAGGTTATGTGAGACCTTGCCTTAAAACAAAAAAGTAAGTAAGTACCATGTGAAATCTCACGGTCTAAGAAGGGAGCTAAGTGTAGGACATATAGCCTTAGTTTTAGGTTTTACTTTGGGGTTCGATGCTTCTCAAGTCTGATAAACGTCATCCCTTTGAAAAGCAGAGTCAGTAGCATTGGTTACTATCACACAGTCGTCCTTAAACAGAAAAGCAGTGCTCAGCATAGTTTCAAGTAGGCCTCCCACTTTTGAAAACACACAGCTTGTGTTTAGGGTCCCTCCCTGAGTGCAGTGGGGCTGGAGTTAACAGGAGCCTTCAGTGCGGCTTAGGAAAGCTTGTGTTTGTGGATTTCTTGGGCCTGATGGGAGAGTGCGCAGCCATTTTATCTTGGAAACCACAGGATCATTCTTCCAGGTTTTAAGTCCCCTCCACACTTAGTCCCCTCCACACAGTCCCTAGAGGATATCCCCAGAATCTGTCTTTCACTGAGTCTTTAGGACCCCAGTCTTCTTCTTCTTTCTTCTTTCTTCTTCTTCTTCTTCTTCTTCTTCTTCTTCTTCTTCTTNCTTCTTCTTCTTCTTCTTCTTCTTCTTCTTCTTCTTCTTCTTCTTCTTCTTCTTCTTCTTCTTCTTCTTCTTCTTCTTCTTCTTCTTCTGTAACAAGACAAATAACCTTGAGTGTTTACTTTCAAAAGGAATTGAATAGATGACAGTCTTTGTACCTATCTAATGCCCCAGCACTAAGTATAAAGGAAATACTAGAATTATCAAACCATTCTGGATCCTGCCTGGACTTCACAGAAGAGCTGCAGGAGTTATTGTTTCAGTCCTTGCTCCTGAGCCACAGCCTGCCTTGAGGGAGCTCTGCAAACTTGGTCCAGGCAGCCCCTGCCACCTGGCAACAAGATTGCCATATTTTCATTTAGCTTCTGGTGAACAAAAGATGCCGGGCTTTGAAAGGATCCTCCAGGCGAGGAAGGAAAGAGCAAGCTGATAGTTTTCCTTTAGAAAGGGCATCGGTCCAACCAAAGCCAGAAGGCCAGGCCAACCATTCCTTATTGTAAAACCAGACCTGCAGACAAACACCGTGGTGCTGGCACAGCCAGAGAAAAGCAGAAATGTGTGCTAAGAAAGTGTGAAAATGTGTGCTCTTCTGCCCTTGATGACCTGACACATTATGAGTTCAACCACAGTATTTTGTGGAGAAGTTTTATTTGCTTAGCAAAGCCACAGGTGTTCAGTTTTAGTGGGGTTTTTTTGTTTTGTTTTTTTGTTTTTTGTTTGTTTGTTTGGTTGGTTGGTTGGTTGTTTTTTTGTTTTTTTTTTATTTCCAAAAAGGTGGTGATAGACTCTGAATGTGGTTTTTAGTAATTTCTGGTACATTTTTTTTCCCTCACTTGAAGGTAAAGCTACTGGAACAACAAAACCAACAACAAAACCTGAACAACTAATAAACAACTACTTTATTGTGCTACAGGCTTCCCCACAGATGGGCTCGAGGGCTGTTCCCCTCCAAAGGCAATCTCTCCAGTACCCCTCTGTGGATACAGAGGTCCAGAGTCAAAGCTGGGCTGGGGAGTCTCTGTGTGGCCTCACTAGTCAACAGGGGACGAGAGTGTGGGGCTGAGATTGTGGCAGCTGGTGAAGGCGGCTGCTCACTCCACCCAAGTTCACAGCCTTTGTCCAAGTGTAAGCTGGTAAGAGGCCTAAGAACACAACCTGTTTGTTCCTTGTGTGGGTGAGAGTTGAGAAGGAACTGGCTTGAAGGATTGGAGATGATTTTTTTTCCCTTTGTTTAAAAAAAAAAAAAAGCCAGGCAGTGGTGGCACATGCCTTTAATCCCAGCAATTGGGAGGCAGAGGCAAGTGGATTTCTGAGTTCGAGGCCAGCCTGGTCTACAGAGTGAGTTCCAGGATAGCCAGGGCTACACAAAGAACCCCTGTCTCGAAAAACAAAACAAAACAAAACAAAACAAAACAAAACACAAACTTCAGATCATGGCTCCCGTAGGTTCCCACTGCCTGAGCACTCCAGAACATTCTTTACTGTTACTTCTGGTACCTATATGCCATGACCTCCGCATAGAGCATGACCATCCTCTCTCTGTCCTGGCCTCATGGTAGACCACACCTTCTGCTGGTTCTTTTGAAGACTGTGAGGGACCCTGGGGATTATAGCTTTCTGCTAATTGTAGAATCAGTGCATTTTCCCCCTTGGAATACGCTTGGAACAATTCCTTCATTTTCCTTTAGGAGAGACATCGATGGTTCTTTATGATCCAGACAGCACCCCCTCCAGCCTCTGTCATTATCATATATATATTCCTCTATCCTATACTCTGAGAGAATTCTGGGGTTTTGTTCCTCTGCCTGCAGCTGCTGCCCTAAGGCAGGGCTAGTTCACCCTCTAGCTGAGAAGACGACGTTGGTACAAAGCCAGATGTAATTAGAAACAGTGCCCACACTACAGGAGTCCTTAGAACTTGGCCATGACATCAGAACACAGGCGGCTGCTTGGCTCCTGTGACCTTATCACCCTTGAAACTGCTAATGAATCCTAGGAATTAATTTCCTGAGACCTTAAAGGGGAGTTTATTTGGGCTTAAAAGTGTTTCATTCAGGCTGGGTTTTGATATTTTATAGCAGTTACCAACATTTAAGTTTCTGTGTTGAGAGATAATATACAATGCAATGTGTTAAAGTTCCATCTCTGTATTGACGACGTGAGAGATGATCAACTTTTTTTTTTTTTTTTTTTTTTTTTTTTTTT
>NC_034602.1:81405374-81417874 GCF_900095145.1 Mus pahari
CACCACGCCGGCTTTTTTTTTTTAAGATTTATTTATTTTATTTATATGAGTACACTGTTGCTATTTTCAGATACACCAGAAGAGGTTATCAGATCCCTTTGCAGATGGTTGTGAGCCACCATGTGGTTGCTGGGAATTGAACTCAGGACCTCTGGAAGAGCAGTCAGTGCTCTTAACGCTGAGCCATCTCTCCAGCCCCAGGGATTAACTTCTATGAGCACACTCTATTTTGGATTGCAGCTCTTGAGGTTATAATTTATGGTTGGTTGGCCTCCCTGCTCTGAGCCTGTGAGCATACAGATTAGCGAACGGTTCACCTTAGACCTAGTCTACCAGAAAAGACAAAGAGGAGAGGACCAGGTCCCACTCTCCCCCGCTAAAGGGATACATCGACGACCCCTTAAAGCACTGTAGTCAGCTACAAGCCTTTGGGGGGAAGGGGTCTAACATCCAAACCGACAAACAAGAACATTCCAGATAAGCCTTAGTTACCTGTTACAAGTGTCCTAAAAACCAATCAGTGTAGAGACTAACCCTTGTCATGATCGTCACCCTAGCACCTTGGAAGGTTAATGCAAAGCCACTGGCCTTTGGGGACATATGTAAAACAGAGCAAGCAAGCAAGCAAAACAAACAAAAGCCCCAGAAGAAAGAAGACCAAAGAGAAAAGGGAGGAGCGGCAGCAGGAGATGGAGGAGTGACTGGCATTTTCCATCCAATTCCCCAACTCCGTCTCATCCCTGTGTGCCACACACGAGAGGCTCGTCTGTGGTGATGTCAGACATGTATCCATCCGCCCAGCCTCGTCCTCCTCACCTGAGTGACTGGAGCAGTGAGAAGATTGAAATTAGGAATCTTCCACTCTCTGCTGTAATAAACACTGAGCCTACTCATTGCCAAGGAAACAACTGGTTCTTTTATACTGCAAAGATCTGAACCCAGGCGCATAGCCCACACCCACAGAAAGCATTTCCCACCAGCTGTTAGTGTTGCGGCGGAGTTCACAGGAAAGGAGCCCTATGGTAACACTGGATAGAAAGGTTTTAGTTTCTCATCAGCACCAAGCATGCTTTGCTTGAACTTTGGATTGGACGTTGTACAGCCCCACCCTAGGAACTGTAACACTGAAATGATAGTCGCATCTCATCTGTAGTCTGAGTTATGCTTGTGACATGTAGACCGTGTAATAGACCAGAGTGGGTTGGTATAAAGGATGAAGAAAAATCAGATAGGATTTTGATGGAAGCCATTCTTCAAGCCTGACTTTATCTTGAAGGGAAGAAAGGGCCTTAACAGAGTCCATTGCTGGCAGAGTCCGCAGGGAAGAGGGGGGGGAGAGCCATTTCATTCGTTCTCTGAGGTTTGTTTCCTTTCATTTCCAACTGAAGTGAGACACATGTACCACAAATTTTACTATAACATCAGTACCCTTCTTGCTTTTTAATTTTTTTTAATTATTTCTTTTCCTTTTTTTTTTTTTTAAAGATTTATTTATTTATTATATGTAAGTACACTGTAGCTGTCTTCAGACACTCCAGAAGAGGGCATCAGTTTTCGTTATGGATGGTTGTGGCCACCATATGGTTGCTGGGATTTGAACTCAGGACCTTTGGAAGAGTAGTCAGTGCTCTTAACCACTGAGCCATCTCGCCAGCCCTTAATTTTATTTTTAAACAGAATCTTATTATGTGGCTCTGACTGGTCTTGAACTTGTTAGGTAGACCAGGCTGGCCTCGAACTCAGAGATCTGCCTCCCTCTGCCTCCTGAGTGCTGGGATTAAACGTGTGTGCCATCATCACATTCCAGCCCTCCACCCCCACATTTTTCTAGATGCTATTACTATGTTGGCTGGTCTTAGTCCTGGACTCGAGTTCCCTTACTCGCTTCCTATTGTAAGTACCGCCTTCCACCAAAGGCACAGCTGAAACCTTTGGGACCTTAGCTGTCAAGTCTCACTGTGCTGTGTGACCTTCATTTCTGACTGCCTTGTCGTCTTCCTGGGGGATCAGCAGGAGAGATGCCTGACGGGAGGCTGGGAACGACCAGTTCTGATGTGAAGTGAAAGATCTAGGCCAGCCGTGGGCTGTGCGGAAGGACCTTCTGGCAGAACGAAGGAGCTTCAAGACCCTCCATCTGTCGTGGTGTTTACGGGTCCTGCTTGAAACTGGAAGTAAATCACTCAGCTGCTTAGCAGCTGCTTCACGACAAGGACTTGAAGAAGTGATTGAGTGTGAGCTCTTCCCTGGGGTCCAGGGGAGAAGCCAGCAGGAGTGGCCATGGTGCATCTCCTGCTGACCTAGGCATCGTGTTGATGGTGGGTCCAGGGAAAGGGGGGTATCTGTCCTTGGGGCAACAACCATGCTAGTTGAATGGAATCACTCTATAGAGCATGGAAGTGGTTCACACTTATAGTCTGTGGCATTTGGACTTTCAATGAGGTGACATGATCAAAGTGTACCCTGTTCAGTTTTAGATAAGCATATAAAACAATAAGTAGGAGCTGAGGTTATTTAAGCCCAGGAGTTCTTATCCTAAGATTTGATATTGGCAGTGGCCCATTTACAGCTAATCCTTCCCGTGGGTATTTCCTGTCCATACAGACGGCTTCTTTCATAGTCTCAGCATAATTAACAACTAGTAACTTAAAATTTATTATTATTTTTAGATTTTCTGTGTATGAGTGTTTAGCCTGCTTGTATATATGCGTACCTTGTTCATGCTTGCGGCTCACAGAGGACAGGAGAGGTCTTTGGATCCCCTAGAACTTTAGTTACAGACAATTGGGTGCTGAGAATTAAACTTGGATCCTCTGGAACAGAAGCCAGTATTTGTGATCACTGAGCCACTTCTCCAGCCCCACCACTAGTAACATTAACATTAAAATGATAGTTAATGTCTCATCTGTTGTCTGAATTAATTTTTATCAGGTTATCTAATAATATTGCTTATAATTTCTCCTCCTTCTCCTTATTCCATCTCCTCTTCTTCCTCCTCCTCTTCTTTCCATCTTCTCCTCTTCTTCCTCCTCCTCCTCATCCTCCTTCCATTTCCTCCTCCTCCTCCTCATCTTCCTCCTCCTTCCATCTTCTCCTCCTCCTCCTCCTCCTCCTCATCTTCCTCCTCCTTCCATCTTCTCCTTCTCCTAGTACAGACAGAATTGAGTCCCAGGCCAAGTATCACATTTAGTAATCATCTTTTTAGCCTTTGTTTAGTGACACCCTTTCTTAAACAAGAGTCATTTTTAAAGAATTGTCCTGGGGCTGGTGAGATGGCTCAGTGGGTAAGAGCACCTGACTGCTCTTCCAAAGGTCCAGAGTTCAAATCCCAGCAACCACATGATGGCTCATAACCATCCGTAACAAGATCTGACGCCCTCTTCTGGAGTGTCTGTAGACAGCTATAGTGTACTTACATATAATAAATAAATAAATATTAAAAAGAAAAAAAAAGAATTGTCCTTTGTTTCTACAGACACCGGGAACACTTCTTAATTTAACTTTCTGACCTACATCGTTTTGTATCATTTGTTTTTGCCATAAAAGGGATCAGAACTAAAGTCTTGTGAATGGCAAGCAGGCTCTTTACTGAGCTATGTACCCCTAACCCCTCATCTCCCTGAGTTTTATAGTTTCAAACAAGGTCTCACTAACTTACCCAGAATTCACTAGCCTTGAGTTTGCAATCCTCTTACCTCAGCCTCTTGACATGGATTCCAGACATGTACCTCCATGACCTTTTCTCTGTATCATATTTGAAAAATCATTACTTTGTTGAGTTTTCTAACCCTGAGCCTGGTGCTACATACCTGTGCCTGGTGCTTGGACCTGGGCCGTGAGGTTTCTTTCTGTCAACCCATCTAGTCTCAAGTTTACACACTTCCCACAGAGAGGTTCGGTAAAGCCATTGATCAAACCTCCTCACATCACGATGAAAGTTGTAAACAAACATTTGCTTATTCCTAAAATCTTCAAAGTTACCAAATAACCCCATGATCGTTTACTTTCAAAGAAGTATAAAAACAGACAGGAGTTTGGTATAAATACGGGACTTTGGTAGAAACATCAGAATTCACACTGTTGAAGAATGCTTGATAGGGCTAGAGATTGTCACAAGAAACCAATGATGTGATCATTTTGGGAGAGGGATGGGAAACCTGAATGAGGGCGGGATGGAGAAGACAGGATAGATGCAGTGGGCTTTAAAGTGCAAGAGGAAGTAGGGGATATGGCTCAGAGGTGGAATGTACCTAACATGGAAAGGCCCTGGATCAACCCCCAGCACCTAAAACAACCAAAGAACCAAACCCAAACAGCAGCAAACCCAGTAAAAGGTGTTCACTATGAAGGCTCATGCAGCATGTTTGATCCCCCAGTGCCTTGTGGAATTGTGTGGTGACCTGGTCATCTTGTTTGGCGGTGTGATGGTTTGGGGGTGAGCTCTGTTGGGGAGGGCATCCATTGGGCGGATGGAACCCAGAGCTGAGCTGGGAAAGCATTTCTTTCCTGGGGCCTCTTTGTGCGTTTGTCATCTTCCTTCCCTCGGGCGTAGCTGTGCGGAATGAGCTCATCTGTTATGATAATGGTTCCCCAGACTGAGCTCCGTGGGCTCACTCCCACATCTCCCTGGAGCCAAATCTTTTACTTGAATGTCAACAAAATGGCAGCTCTCAGCAAGGGAACATTCTTGATTCCGGAGACGGGGAACGGAGCCAGGCACTTGTCCGTTTGTTTTCAGATGGACTGCTTCTTATGTTGTAAATATTTAACCATTCACCATAGACTCCTTACCGGAGTTTCTGTTTGGTTTTCTGTTAATTCCATTTCTCATAGGCAGATTAAAAAAAAAAGGTTCTCACTTTCCAGAAACCTTTTTGGAAGCAAAAATTTATTATCTTTGAGAGAATTTGATAATTTGATTTGGGGGAGAATGGGAGAGAGGGAAAGACAGACAGACGGCAAAGACATGGGGAAAGAGACAGTGACAGAGAGACACAGAATGAGACAGACAGACAGACAAAGACACACAGGGAAAGAAAGAGACAGAGACAGACAGGCAGAGAAAGAAAGAGAGAGACAGATAGAGGGACAGACAGAGATACAGAAAAAGAGAGAGACAAAGAGATCTGGAAGACATGTTTTTCCATTGATCTGGTAAAGTGAACTCACCCGTTGTAAAACAGAAGGTAATAATATTTGTAAAGAAATAATACTCACGGTTGCCATGAACACCCTTACTGTTCCCTTTCTGTCTTTGCCTCAGTTGCCGGTGGTGATGGCTAAAACCAACAAGTTGGTTTTTTTTTTTTCCTGCTCAATTTCAGACATTCTACTCAAAGAACCTACATGAAGTCTGTGGCTTTGAGAGTCCAGAGAGGGACCATTAGCCACCAAAGCTACTGGGGAAGGCCCGGCGATCTTATCTCTCTAAGCAAAACAACTTCCAGCCGCTTCCTACCACCCCCAGTCCGCTGGGATTCTGAAAGTGTCTTGCACTGTGAAAGAAACTTCCAGAACACATTAGGCATAGACTTTAACATTAACCCCCCCTGTTTGCTGTCTCAGTGATATATTTGTTTATTTTAGGGCAAAGGGCCCATATAGCACCTAGTTTGTGCTTTTGGCTTGATTTATGATTCTTATGTTTGAGATAGCTGGTTCTTTTTTTTGGGGGGGGGGTGTTTTAATTTCTTCTTGCTTCTCTTCTCCACCCCCCACCCCCACCCCAAAGATCTCAGGTTATATCAAGTCCGTGAACTGCAAAGCAAGAAAGCCCCTGAAGATTGCTTGTGTCAGCTGGTCATTCAGGGTCCCTACCACCTTTAAGAATGCCTGATGGTACTTGGATCCCACGCCACCTCTGAGTTCACAGAGTGCAGGGTCTAACTGGAAACACTACCTTACAGAGCCAGCCTGTCTGCCAGGGCCTGGCACACAGTTTACAAGATTGCTTCCTGGCTTCTCAGCCAACCCCAGAAAAGCCAAGGAAGGCACTCTGTTTTTCAGCTTAGAGTCCAGAATGGACCAGACAATCAGAACAGTTACCTCACCCCAGACCCGGCTCTTTGAGGAGTTAGAATTTTTTTTTTTTTTTTTTTTTTGGTTTGTTTTTACCCATCTTGATGCACTTATTGCCTCTAGGAAGGAGATATTTTAGGTAAGTTATTATTCAGAGGAAAATGCCCAAAGCATCCCTCTTCCCTGTTAACTGGTAAACGTGATAAGGGGCTTTTTCTCCTTCCTAATGGCTGTGTTGAGACAACCTCCTTCTGCCTTTCCAGGTTAGCCTCCGATCTTTACACAGAAGTGTTTTCAGCAGTGTAAGTGACAACTGTGCAGTTACAAGGGCACTCTTGAGTGACGTGAAAGGAGGCATCCAGCAAGCTCTGGGCCGTCTACATCTTTTTTCTAAAGCAATGTATAAAGAGAAGTTAGGTACAGTTCCTAGGAAAACTTGTACCCATCCTACATTTAGCTAATTTCAAATGATCTACATAGTTATTTTTGTTTTGTTTTGTTTTTAAAATAATCTTTGTAGTAGAGAGAAATTCATATTTTAAGGGTTTACCCATCACATCCTCCATTTTCTGGCTAAGATCAACTGACTGTAATAGAGTTACCCAGGATTTAAAACCCATGAATGAAATGACCATAAAACCTTCACACACACCCTCTATCTCTCATTAAAATGCCAGGATGAGAAATGGCCGCAGGCATGCCTTGCCTTCGGTCAGGCGTTCCAGCCCCCCCTGCACTTCTGGCCTCTCCTCGGGGCCACTTGCTGTGATCGGTGCCTTGTGCATGCTTGCTGATGGAGGTTTTCTTTTGGAATAGGTGCCTGCCCTTGGTCTTGTGGCTTTGACACTGAAGCACTGTTGTCTGTGAAAGACAGTATATTATAGCTCCCGGTGCCCCCTCTGCTCCAGCCTCTTCATTCTTGGAAGGTTTCTGTGTTTCCTGGGAGATGAAGCATGTGCAACGCTTGCTCCGGCCTTAGTGATTTCAGAAGGCCCTCGGGCCTGTTTTGTTGTTCAGGTTTCTAAGGGTGGGTGAGGGGCATGAGAATTGCCAGGCGGGGCAGTTACCACTCAGTGTCAAAACCGGTGCCACGTGACTCTCTCCTCTGTCACATTTTCCTGAACACTGGTTTTTGAGGTACTTTTAAAAATCAGGCTTCACGCACTAAGTAGGATTCATGAAGAACATGAATAATTTGTCACTATCTGAACCTCTATAAAGGGTCTGTGCCAAGCATGTCAGGGCTGCCTCAGACACTGCAAAGACTGCTCAAATTAAAGCCAGATGAGACTAAGCATTTTTGAGAAAAGAAAATTGTATTCCGTGTCTTTGTTTGTGCGTGAGGGGTGGTGATCAGGGGCGCATGCTCTGTAGTGCACATGTATGTGTGGGTCAGGGGACACCTCCTGGACTCAGCTCTCTCCTTCCAGCATGTAGGTCCTGGGAATCAGTCTTGCTGGCAAGTCCTTACTTGCTGAGCCATCTTGCCAGCCCTGCCAAATACTTTTAATGTGATCAGTCATAAATTCTTATAATTTTATGAATTGAAAGAAATAAATAACATATTATTTCTAGTATTGGGCTTTATTTTTTAATTAGCCTCCATGCGATGACATTAATAGCCAGAATTTTAAAGGTTTCAGCTGGAAGCTCAGGCAGCTTTAAGTTGTATCAGGAGACCAGAACTGTTGTTGGTCAGATTGCCAGTCTAGACAGCTCCTGAATGGAGTGAGCTAACCATCCATTGTCTTGCCTCCCGGAGAAGCTAACATAGTATCAAAATCACAGTCACAGTGGCGCTGCAGTTCGGTTCCACTGTCAGCTTTATCAGGTCAGTCCTCAATGGAAACTAAACATAGTGCAAAATTACCTGGAGAGAAACTACTGGTAGTTCAATGTTTCATTTGGGAAAAAAAAATTTTTTAACCTAAAGCCAAATAGCTAGCTACTTCATTTGGTACAGCGTTGTCAAAATGAATCAGAAGGGAACCCTCTTGTGTGTGTAGGAGAATGTGAGGGTTAGGATATAAGATAAATCCATTTTAACATTGACATTTGATCTGTATCCTCTTCCTCTGTCTCCTCCTCTCCCTCCTCCTCTCCCTCCTCCCCTCCCTTCCCCTCTCCTTCCTCCCCTCCCATCCTCTTTCCTTCCCTCTCATCCTCTATTTCCTCTCTTACATTGCTCAAAGGCTTTATTGATCTGCATTTCATCAAGATGTAGCTGAGATTTAAGGCCAGGGTGAGAGGTTTGCCCTTCCAGCCTCTACCCAATTGTGAGGTCCTTCTGTCAAAGCCACCTACAGTTCTTGGGAATACCGGATGCTCCTCCTCATATATTTACGTAATTGAAATGTCATACACACCGTTCTTCTCATGGCTGGGGCCATTCTCATGTCATCAAGCCCCTGTTCCTAAAGGTATTCTAAACGTGTCCCTCTTCCCCTTCCTACTCTAACTTGTGAACTAAGGTTATGTCCATATTTATGTTTAGGCAGGGTCTCTGTTATCCTAGGTTGGCCTTGAACTTCTGATCTTTCTGCTTCTCTACCTGCCAAGTACTGAGATGCTACCATACCTGGTTTTAAGCTGTGCTGGTGTCTTAGCTGGGGGCTTGACTATACCAGACAAGCCCTACAGCAGTTGACACAGATCCAGCCATGTCAGTGTCCGTTTGGAAGCCTTGAGAACCTATAGCACAGCCTGCAGTACAACCGTAAACCATTGCTGTTTTGAGATAGGGGCTTGTGTAGTACTAGCTGACTTGTAGCTAGCAACGATCCTCTAAAGCAGTAGCTCTCAACTGTAGGCTGAGACCCCAGTAGGGGTCGCACATCAGGCATCCTGCACATCAGGCATCCTGCACATCAGGCATCCCGCACATCAGGCATCCCGCACATCAGGCATCCCGCACATCAGGCATCCCGCATATCAGGCATCCCGCATATCAGGTATTTACATTACAGTTCATAACAGTAGCAAAATTGCACCCATGACTCTGAACTCAAAGTTCACACTGGGGCATGGGGGAGCACACCTTTAATCCCAGCAAATGGAAGAAGCAGGCAGATTTCTGAGTTTGAGACCAGCCTGGTCTACAGAGTGAGTTCCAGGACAGCCAGGGCTACACAGAGAAACCCTGTCTCAAATGACAAAAACAAAAACAACAAAACAACAACAACAAAAAAGAAAAATTCGGATCACAGAGTTTTTCACAAAGAAGTAATTTAACACAGGTAGAACTTACCTAATGGAGTTACCATGTAGCCAGTCACTGCCGGTCCTTCTGTTTGTCTCACCTCTGGTCAGCTAACTACACAGATGATGCTTTCCCTCTTCACAGAGGGAGAAACTGAGGCATCGAGAGGTAGGCCTTGACCAAGGTCATCCAATAAATTGTGGACACGGGATTAGAAACTTTATTTCTTCCTAAGCCACGGCTCTGCTTTTCCTCCACTGCATGTATCTCTGTATCATTTTAGAACATCATCCTTTGTAGTTCAGTGATACGCAGTGACTGACGTCCATCACCCACATATTGCCCAGTCACTTCTGGGTATTCAGCTCCAGGAAATATTGGCGTAACTGTAGAGGTTTTGTTTTGTTTTGTTTTGTTTTGTTTCGAGACAGGATTTCTCTGTGTAGCCCTGGCTGTCCTGGAACTCTCTATGTAGACCAGGCTGGCATTGAACTCGCAGAGATCTGCCTGTCTTTGCCTCCCCAAGTGCTGGGATTAAGGGCATGCCCCACCACTGCCTGGCTAGAACTATGGAATTTTAACTTAGCTGTTATAACTCTTTCCAAAAAAAAAAAAAAAAAAATCTCAAAAGTTGAGGAGTTACCAAGATGATGATCTGAGATTTTTGTCTCCATAAAAATCCAAGATAAATTCTATAACCTCTGTGTAGGAGGCCATATCTAGCCACCCCTTAGTGTTTGCAGATGTTAGAGTTAAGTAAACTCGTTAGGGGAATTTCAGGGAGTTCCCTGAAAACTTCCTTCAGACTTTCTACCAATTCCAGGTAGTTCTTGGAAATGGATCCAGGGGTCTTAGGAGGGTGGCAGCCTCCTCGGGAGGGACAGGGTGGTGAGCCCAGGGCCCTGTATAGCTGAAGGTAGTCCTTAAGCAAACCCTTTAGAACTGTGGGTCACAGCCCAAGAGTCATTTCTTCAGAGGCTTACAGCTGACTTAGCTCTAATATCGTAAGACGGTGAGCATCAGCTCTGTGGACGTTCTGATAGCTACCACTTGGGCAGAGATTCTACCGGAATTGCATTCCCTGTTTGTCTTCTGTACTCTGTGAGGAAAGGGACAAGGATTCCAGAAGAATGTTGCAAACTCCTTGTAGAGTAAACTGCTTCAATTTCTCCTTGACTGCAGCACTTTCGCAGCTATTGGTGAATTAGTTGGATTAGCTGTTAAGTTCCAATGGGCCATTATGTATAATTTGCAAACTGCAGTTACACTTACAGGTAATTAATCCTTTAACAGATCTCCAGTAGGTAGAGTAGCCACTGCCTGGTAGCCACAGGGAATGGAGTGGTAAATAAGATAAGGGAGGTGTTTGTTTTCTTAGCCTTCCAGTCTCATGGAGGTGCAGACTTGTAAGCAGATAAACAAATGAAGAAGACAACTTCAGATAGATTTAAGAAAACGAGAGGTTGGGCAAGGTGCCTTAATGGTAGGGTAGAGGAAGAGAATAACTGGGTTGAGCTCTAATAATGAATGGAGTCAGTCACATGGAGACTGCAAAGGTCAAGAGAGGGGCCGCCGTTTGGGAATAGTCTTAGAGTGCTTAAGGAAGCCAGAAAAACCAAAGCTTTGGGATTGGAGAAGTATGGGCCCTGTCATGTAGGGACTCCTAAGCGCCACATGTAGCCCTTGAAGAGGTTTAAGCAAAAGAATGATAGTGATATTATCAAATCTGCCTCAATGAAACAGCAGTGGGGTCTCTATTTGGGAAATAGACTGTATATAGGGTGCTGGGAGCGGAGGCTGGGCGGGAAAGGAGTTAGGAAGTCCTCACATTGACTCGGGAGGTGATGTTTGCTTGGGACAGCACTGTGGAGATGGCTGGAGGGGTGGGATGTGGGCTGATAAGATGGAGAGATGAGCAGGTGGGCTGAGTACTGGGATTAAGGGAAAGAAGAATGAGGAGCCTTATCTGAACATTCTGGATGATAATGGTACCAGGAAATAGAAAACTGGAATAGGCCAGTTTAGAGAGGGGTATGTGTGTGTGTGTGTGTGTGTGTGTGTGTGTGTGTGTGAGAGAGAGAGAGAGAGAGAGAGAGAGACAGAGACAGAGACAGAGACAGAGACAGAGGAGAGGGAGGGAGGGAGAGGGAGAGGGAGAGGTGAGAGGTGGTTGCCTTTGAGCATATAGAACAAGGAGATCTAGCTGAGATGAAATGGAGAGTCATGCGAATGGAAGTAGTATTTAAGGTCCTTAGACTGGAGACACTCATCTGAGGAGACAGGAGCCCAGAAGAGAGAAAACAAGATCAAGCCCCAGGCTCTACCGCCTGGAGACTGATGGACTCAGCCAATTCAAACAAAGTACTGCGTTGGAAGAAGGCTGCTCCGGAGGGCTGCAGCGTCTTGGAAGTCAGGCAAAGACCATTTGAAGAAGAAAGGCCTGGTCATTCGTGGGGCTGCTGGGGAGGGCTGGGGCGAACACAAATCCTTGACCTTGGCAAGTTGGCGGTGACTGAGAAGGGCGGGGTGTGGAGAACAAGAGCTGCCAACCAGGAGGCAAGTGTGGGCAATCTGCAGGTCTGTGTGTCCCTCGTCTGTTCAGTTAAGTGTTTGGCAATGGGGCAGGCAGTGGCATTGCTAGGAAGACTTAGTCACTGGCTTTTAAGTGGTCGGTTCTGTCTGATATGGCGTTGGTTCTGTGGCTTTGGCTCCTTGCAGTCACCTTGAAGCTTATCCATGCCACACCCCACATTCTTTCACGCCCGCTTTTTTGGGTTTTGTTCCCTGCAGCTCCACCTGCAGTAACTCACCTTCTAGAACTCTTGGGATTCACCTGTTCAGTGGAGGCTGTACAGTCTCTTCCCGATAAGGTCATCGCTGCCTCTAAACTGCCAGTAGTTGGTTTGGAACTGAAATTTTGTGACATATCTTGTACCAAAGTTAGGGATGGAGTCTCTATATTTAGCAAAAATATTAATGTTTCTCTCGTATCCAAACGTCACGTGCCGAGCTTAACTTTAAACTTTATTTATCTTACTTATTTTGTGTGTGTGTGGTACATGTTTGAGTGTGTGCATAGATGTCAGAGTGTATGTATTGAGCACGTTCTCCAGTCGGGTTTTCTTTTGGATTTGTGCACAAGAGCCTCTACCCATAAGCCATTTCTCTCATTGACCCTCACATACCAAGTTTAAATGACAGTGTTGGGATTAGAACCTAGACAGTCTGTGAACTCCAGGCTCTGGTATCAGCCAGTTTATATTTAGTTTTTTATTTTTTTAATGGA
>NC_034602.1:81422874-81448634 GCF_900095145.1 Mus pahari
TCACACACAGTTGGACGCATTAACAGAGGAACAGTCTAAGCAACCCCTCATAGTCTATCGGTAGCCCTTTACTGAGTACCTTACAAGCCCTGGAGAAACTCACTTCTCTACTGGAAACGGGCCCTGGAGTCCAAGCCTACTTGAAATGACTCTCTCTGAGGCATGCACGGTGGTGGTGGTGGTGGGGTCTCTTGCCTGCTGTCTGCCCGCTGGCCATTCCCTCCCATCCCAGCCAGCCAGCCAGCTCTGTTGTTCCAAATTGGAGATGAGGCAAGGTGGCTGGGAGGCGCGCCTCCCCGGGGGAGTTGTGTTGTTTTTATAACCGGTGCCAGCTCTGCGCTGCGTGCAAGGTGAGTAAGCGCCTCTTCCTTTTCCCTTGCCACTGCGGAGTTCCAGACATGGTGAGGAGCAAGGGCTGCCTGGCTCTCGTGCTTCCCAGATTTGGGACCCAAAACTCAAGAAGGCAACAGAAGTTGTAAGTGGGGGCTTCGTGGGCTCAGTTTCCTGGTTAGCCAGTATCCTTGAGAGGGCACTGGGAAAGGCACCTCCTTGCTTCCTCTGGCAGGCAGATGGAAAGTGCCGGCTTGGCACACCGTATGAAACTGAGTGTACCTTTGAGTCACCTTTGGGCTAATGTTAGGTGTGATGGCCTTTTTTTTTTTTTTTTCTAAAGGAATCTTATTTCTGGAAGTTTCCATTTTTAAGGAAACAATGTCTGCGTATCCTTTCTCATGCTTGAATATCACCGGTAAATAGATTTTGGCTATGTGCTGTGTTGTTTTAGGAACTGATGTCACTGATGCCCATTTGCTTGGGACAGTTGTGTCTGCTTTGGGTTTTAGCTGCTCTCTTGTGTTACACTGCTGACTTCTTTATCAGTTGACCCATAGAGGGGAATTTTCTTCTACCTGGAGCCCCACGGTTGACACTCAAAGAATTTGATTTATGTATTCAAATTGGGGGGGGGGGATAATTCATTGGCACTTTTGTGTGTGTGTGTGTGTGTGTGTGTGTGTGTGTGATTTTTCTCATGCCTGTTATCTGTGGCTGTAATCTGAAAAGACTGTGCATCTTTAGGCACAAGGACCTGTTTCTTGTTTAGCAGTGGAATTCTTTTCAAACACATAGCTTAGCTCAATCCACACTGAGTGACAGACACTTCCAGAGACCCCACCTCGGATGTGCTTCTCCCAGGTGATTCCCACTCGCTGCTGGCTGTGTTCCACTGGGCACCTGCTGCAACCAGAGTTACTGTCTGTGCCAGCTCCGTTCTAAATCAAATGTGTGTTCGAGGAGACAAGTCATGCTTACCGTTCGGACCTCTAAAAGCAGTGTGCCAAAACCACAGTGGCAGAAACGCCAGAAACTGTGAGGCCTGTGGAAGGACGGGGGGGGGGGGGAATTACTCTCTGTAGCTGTGAGCTCACTAGCCTCTACCCCCTGTGTGAGCCGGTCCGCACCATGGCCATTGTACAGACGGGTGATAACAGCAGGATATCCATGTCACCCCAGAGCCAGCAGTCAGCTAGAACTGGAGCCTCTTCCCGTCTGACAAAATACAGCAGAATAGCAGGGGTACGCCATAGGCTAGCCCACAACTGCCCAGTGTTCCCCCAACCAGAGGCCCAGAGGAATGAAAAAATAAAAATAAAACCCCAGAGGGTTCCATGTGCATGTGAATGGGGAAGAAGGAAAAAGAATTTGGGGTCCACACCCAGCCATGGAAGAACACGTTTTCCAAATACTTTTCTTATGGAGGCTGTCATGTTTCCTGCTACGATGACATAAAGTTATGTCAGGTAATGTAGAGCCTCCTCCATAGGAAAAGATTGTCGATGAAAGCTAAAGTGTGAATTTAAGTCACTGACTGAATAAATAGCTATTGAGTATCTCTCATGAGCTCTCTCGGGACGTTTGTCTTTGGGTCCTCACTGGGTGCACCATGGTAGATGGATAGAATGGTCGGTGTTCTGTCCCGATGAGTGTTCACTGTCCATGAGATTTTGTCTTAAAGAACGTCTCCCTTTTCTTCCTCCCTTGGGGCAGCCCACACAGCCCAGGAGACACCTGTCTTGCTCCTCCCAGGACCGCCCACTCACAGGAAGAAGAATTTCCTTAATGATGTCAAGTGAACACTGTGCCCATAGGGAGGAAGCCTTCATGCACTTCTTACCCAGATGGAATCAGGGAAAAATCTGTCAGGAAGAGGGCACACCTCTGCCAACTCATGGGAGACGCCCGTGCACATTGCAGGCCTTCCCTAAGCAGGCCAACAGCAGGTGTATAATTTCTGGGCCGGGCAGTCAGAGCAAACCTGCCTCCACTCACTCTGTGGCTTTACCACCCTTCATTCCTAGTCTCTTGGGCTTGCCTCCTAAGATCCCAGCTTCGTCTCAGGCAGCAAGCAGCCAGAACCTAGAAGAGGCACACCAGGTGCCATTATTTAGTGAACGTTCTCAATGCATTGGCCTCCAACCAAATGCAGAATTAGATTACTGTACCTGACCAGTTGGTTCACATTTTAAACAAATAGGCAGATAGAGGTGAATTAGGTAGAAAGGAAGGTGGAGATATACTCCAGGGAGAGGCCGGTGCTGGGGAGGGAAAACCGGTCAGAGCCGGTCATTTTGAGAGTCTAAGTAGGACAGGATCTCAACTTATTACAGATCCCGTTCTATGTTTTTGATCAGCGAGAGGAAGGGTGGACTTGCCTGGGGAAGGGAAGATGAACAGAGGGAGCCCTCCTTGCTTGCAACGCTGGTCGTTTGTATGTTTGTAATTGTTTTCATCTCTGAGTGCTTTGTCCTCCTCTAACAGAAAACATGGCCTAGCAGGTATTCTTCCTCTCCCTCACCTAGTGTGTTCTTTTTTGACTTTACTTTTTATGTTTTAGATGAGGTCTGGCCATGAAGCGCTGACTTGTGTAGACCAGCCTGGCCTTAAGCTAGACCTCAGCGGTCTCCTATGCCTGCTTTCGGATGCTAAGGTTGGACACAGACCACCAAGTCTGGTGCTTAATCAGCTTTCTGCCATTGCTTTCTTGTGGTGCTAGGGATAAAACCTTAAATTCTCTAAGGAGCTGTCCCTCTGAGCTGTCTCCAGCCTCTCCCTGTCGTTAACACTAGGACTGGCAATCAAACCCAGGGTCTTACATGTGTAGGCAAGTTAGAGCCAGCTTGAACTTTGCCTTTTAATGTTTGAATTCCCAAAGATTTACTCATGGTCACACACACACACACACACACACTCATTAACTTACTCACACACTCACATGCATACACTCACACACACATACAGTCATTAACTTACTCACACACTCACATGCACACACTCACATACTCACACACACATTCTCATACACATATACACACTCACACACAGTCAGACATATGCACTTATACATACACTCACACATTCTCATACATATACATACTCTCATATACACACATTCTCTCACACACATGCACACTCACACACATACACACTCATACACATTCTCATACACACACTTACACACACTCATACATTCTCACACACACACCCATACACACACACATACTCATACATGCACTCTCATATACACACTCACATACATTCTCATATACACACACACTCATACACACACTCACCCACCCACCCACTCACACCATCACACACATTCTCATACACATACTCACACACTCACCCACACTCTCACATACTCACACAATTATACACACACTCACACATTCTCATATACATACTCACTCATACCCCCCAAACACACACACACACACACACACACACACACACACACAAAACACAGCAAGGGTATTGATCATGACCGAATATCAAATGAGACCCAGAGTTAGCATATGAGATGCTATCAGGAATCAAGATATAATCAAGATAGAGACAGACAGTTTGTTACAAAGTGGGTCTGAGTGGTCCGCCTTCCTGAGCGGATGGAATTAGGAGAGGGCTGGCCAGTTGCTGGGACAGCACCTCAGAGTTGAAGATGCTCTCTTGGAGCGGGGAACATAGAGGGTGTTCCATGTGGCTAGGGCAGAGCCCATGTTTGAAATACTCGTGTATAGGAAATGTGGCCGGGGAGCAAACAGGCCGAGATGTTAGAGATGTAGAGTTTTGGCAGAAGGAAACCACTGAAGCTGCTTCAATCAAGCCATAAAGAGATAAAAGGAAAGTTCAAAAGAAGTGAGTCTGACAGTGCCAGGCAAGATGGGTTGCAGCATTCAGCGCCACAGGCCAGCACCTGGAAGGAATATGCAGCAGCATTTTGCACTCCATGTGGTGAAATTCCAGAATGAATTAGAGATTCCAGGAGGCTGGGAAGGTTGTGATAAACGTATCATTTGTATCTAGAATGGTCTCTCCCAACGAGAAGGAAAATAACCATAGCTAAGCATTTACCCAGTGTTCATCGTATGGCAGCTACTGTTCTAAGCATTTTACCTGTGGCATCTCTAGTCATCCTCACGATACCCCTTTGAAGTGCTCCCATTATTCCCATTTGACAGATAAATCAACTGAGGCACAGAGAGAGATAGTAAATTGCGCTGGATCAGACAGTCCCTAAGATGTAGAGCTGGCTTTAAACAGGATGTAAGGCTGTGCGGGTCCAAGTCTTAACCACAAATGCTCACTTAAATAGGTTTGTGGGAAGATTTATGATATGATGAAAGCGGTGTTAAAAGTGATGCGTGTTATCGTCTCCTAGGGGGGAGATCAGAGACGCGTAACCAGGTTATCTGTCATCGTTATGAATTGCCTACTCCAGTTAAGGAGATCAGCACTCACTGGAATTTAAATCTAATAGGTTAATGTGCTTTTTCCTTTGCCTGTGTGTGTGTGTGGGGGGGGTATGGGGGGTGGACTGTGTGTGCGTGTGCGGGTGTGCATGTGGACAGAAGCCCACATCAGGTGTCTTCCTCAGTTGCTCCAAGATCTTTACTTAACCTTCAGATCACTGATTTAACTAGGCTGGCTGTCCAGCAAGTTCTATGGAATCCCCCTATCTCTGGCTCCCCAGAACTGAGATTATAGGTATGTGCCAACACGGTCTGGTTTTTACCTGGTGCTGGGGATCTTACAAATGCTTTACCAGCTGGCCTATTTCCCTGGGTCCCTTTTTGTCTTTTAAACATTGGTTTAAGAAAGAAAAAAAACAGAGTAACATTCAATATAAAATTCAAAATTTACAGACATAATGGATATAGAGATTCGGGGTCCCATTTAATCCCCACAGCCCTCAAGTCATTATCTATTTTGAGGTCTAAAAATTTCAGGCTCTTTTCTTTTGGAGAGCCTGGTGTGGTCTCAGCGTTTATGTCCTAGTAACCCTTTCCCAAGGATAAGCCCATTATTCTGTAACACAAGCTTTTGATGAACTCATAAGACCTCCTGCCATGCTCCACGCATGGTTTTGTCTGACTTCATTTCCTTTAAAAATGGGTTTTGGGTTTTTTGTTTATTTTGTTTTGTTTTGTGCCAGCTATAACACAGAAGAAAAGAACTGGTCATGGGTTTTTCATTTGGCATATTGTGACATCCTATGTCTCCAACACACTTTTTGGTAATTATATTTAGCTATTCATCTCATTTGTAATATAGGAATTATATAAAAAATATTGTTTAAGTTTTCCTAAGTACAGAGTAAAAACACTGATGTGCCCAAAGCCAGGGTGTATTTCAAAAGACAAAGAAATAAAACATTGTGGTGTATTTTTTATACAGGTGACGTTGTGGGGTATTCTTATGTGGGTGACACTGTGGCATGTTCTTTATGTGGGTGACACTGTGGCATGTTCTTTATGCAGGTGACACTGTGGCGTGTTTTTTATTCTGGTGACTCTTTGAAGCCCTTACCCTTGTTGCCGTCATGGAATTGTGCTTCTGTGAATTTCTGCCTCTTGCCTTGAAAGGACCCAGTTCTTCCCCCACAGCACAGGAGGCGGTACCCACTCCAGACCCACATTAGCTCTGTAATTCTAGGAGTGAAAGTGAATAGATGGAGCAGGGATGACCTCAAAAGCTTTGTTCTGCTAGGACTCTGTGTGTATGTAAGCTCTGGTTATGCCCTTAACAACTTCTCTGGAGAGGCCAGCTTATGTCAGGGGGTGAATAAAGTCGGGGAAAATACACTGACAGGCTTGTATCTTTTTCTTTTTTTAAGATAAAGTCTTCTGTGGTTCAGGTTAACTTCAAACTTGCTATATAGCCAAGGATGACCTTTGTCTCCCACATCCTGGATTACAGGTGTGCCCCACCTTACCCACTCAGTTTTATAATTTTATATAATTCTATGAATTGAACCACGAGCCTTGTATCTGTGAGGCAAACATTCTATTAATTGAGCTACAACTCCAGCCCCAACCTCCACCTTATATCACTTTCTAAAAAGCATATATGTGATCAGACCATCTGTGTAGGAGACTATTATAGAAGGTTATTACATGCAAGGAAACCACTGTTAAACAAACAGTGTCCCTTAATCATCACGGAATCTAAATTTAAAAAAAAAAAAAGGACAAAAATCATAAAGGCAAATGAATTTGAAATAAAGGCCAGCTAATTATAGTAGGGAATGTGTTGGATGAGAGTGGGTATGTGTAATTATATAGCAATTATGCTGGAAATATAATCACACGCCACCAGCTACTTAAACATTTCACCAGGGAAAATGAATCCACCCTCAGCAGCTGCCCCTTCTGATCTCCAAGGCCCACGCTGACTTTGTAAAATGTGTGATATGATTTCTTCTTAGAAAGGGTGACCTTTTCTTGGCCAATTACTTTGAGGGATTGGAACCCGTGCTCAGAGGGATAAAAGGAAATTGAAACTTCTATCAGACGGAGATGATGCCAGGAGCAGTTGAGATTAAAAAAGAACAAAGTCAGTTTTAAAAAGATTTCCTAAATCAAAGGGCTACTCTCTCTCAGATGCCAAGAAAAAGCAAAGCTGTTGTCAGTAGGGGCGGTCATCTGTCCGGGTCCCCGGGCCTCAGTCAATGCCAGTGAGAGACTCTGAGTGAAATCCTTTGAACTTACTGGGAGAAATGTGCTACATAATCTTGAGCTAATATCCTAAAACAAAACAAACAACAACAAAAACACGATTAGATAAAAAACATTTAGAAAGTCAGCAATGAAAAGTGATATGTAGGACCTGTACAAACATGCACACGCACACACAGGGGTGGGTGTCACAGGGCCACCTATGATGCACACAGAAGCAATTGTTGGGTGGTCAGTTGGGTGGTCACCGTGACTGTGATTATCGCCTTGGCAAGCTGTACACTCTTGAGTGCACTTTGCCACAGCCCTTTGTATTCCTCTGCTTGGACAAAGGCCATGTGGTTCAAACAAGAGAAATCCATGTGCGTCTTGTTCTGGAGTTGGCAAAGATCCTGTAGGACTTGGTTTCTGGTGAGGACTGTCTCCCTAGCTCACAGATGTCTGGTTCTCACCATGTCTTCACGTGACTTTTCCCAAATAAATGCACTTGGAGGGGACGGGGCCTTAGGTCTGTAGTTTATATTTATTTATCTCTTGTTGCTGGGGGTCCAACCCAGTGTTTTCCTACCTGCTGGGCAGCACTCATGCCGTGAGCTACAGTGTCAGGCTAACTGTCTCTTCTTGCAAGTACACTGATCATTCTGACCCTAAGCCTGTCCTTACAATCTCATTTAACCTCTTTCTCTGCGTGTACATGTACATATGCACAAATACATGTGTAGGTACATGCATGTGAGGGCAAACTTCAGGGGCCATTTCTCAGGAGCCATTCAATTTTTTTTTTCTTTTCGAGGCAGCCTCTACTTGTCTGAACCTTGATAAGTAAGTTAGGCTGCTGGGCCATGGAATCTCACAAATCCACCTGTCTGTGCCCCCTCCACTCCCACACTGGGGTCATAAATCCTCTCAGCCACCAAGTTCTTGGCTTCTTTTTTATTTTTATTTTATTTATTTAAAAAAAATATGTGCTGGGCGTGGTGGCGCACGCCTTTAATCCCAGCACTCAGGAGGCAGAGGTAGGCAGATTTCTGAGTTCAAGGCCAGCCTGGTCTACAAAGTGAGCTCCAGGACAGCCAGGGCTATACAGAGAAACCCTGTCTAGAAAAACCAACAACAAGAACAAAAAATAAATGTATGTATGTATGTATGTATGTATGTATTTAATGTATGTGAGTACACTGTTGTTGTCTTCAGACACACCCAGAAGAGGGCATCCAATCCCATTACAGATGGTTGTGAGCCACCATGTGGTTGCTGGGAATTGAACTCAGGACCTTTGGAAGAGCAGTCAGTGCTCTTAACCACTGAGCCATCTCTCCAACCTTGGCTTCTTTTTTAAACATGGGTTCTGGAGATCAAACTCAGGTCTTTGTGTGCTGGCGCTATCTTCTTAGCCCCTTGGTTCCTCACTAGGGCCTCCTTCCTCCAAATATAAGTACAGTGGGATTTAGGGCTTTGATACTTTGGGTGGGTAGGGGTACAAACATTTAGGTAGTAAAACCATCTCATAACAAAGCAGTCAGTCTCGAACTCCTGGGCTTGGCAGAGGGCCGAGCTTCCTGTATACATGCCCGTCCACAGAAATGCCTTGAGTAAGGTTAGCTTACAGGAAGTGGAGAAACCTAAAAGGTAGCGTTGCATTTTCTGCTCAGTCTATAAACTTATTAATTGTCCAAGCCATTGGGCATCAGCACGGAGACCTCTACACTGCAGATTCACTTGAACCCCCGAAGGTCACTTTAATAGCCAGGCTGCCCGAGAGTGATTTCCCACCATAAGCTACAGCTCTGGAACACTAGGCATCCGCATAGCCAGTCAGGCACTGGCCGAGGGAGCTTCACACCTCCCCCTTTGCTGCCCCTGAACTTCTTGCCTGGCTATGGTTGTAGAGGTGGCCAGTGCCGATGTGGCAGGATTGAAAATGTTTTGTAGCGTCCACCTTGCTCACTCCTACTTGTACCTGGCCTCTGAATTGCCAGGCAGGACTCAGAATGCCACATGCCAGCTTGGAGATCCAAGGATAAATGGACTGTTTTAGGATGAAAAGGCGCACAGCCACTTCTGTATATGGTAAGCAAAGAAGAATTCCTCCTGTGCCGGCGTTTGGGTTTGATGCTTTAATAATTTGAGCTTGGTAAACAGAAAACAGGGCTCACAGACAAGAAAGATGGCTCTGCCGAGCTAGAAGCAGCTGGATGGATAGGAAGGTAATCAGGGAAAAGCTAAAGATAACCAGGCTGACCATAAATCTGCCACAAGGTTCAGACAGGGGGTCAGGAGGCTGGATTAGAGGCAGGGGTCACTGTGCTGGCTTTAGGACTTCCATCCTGATTCTGACATCTCTGTCTCCGTCATCATGCTTTCTGGCACCAGATATCTGGCGGGTAAACATGCATACTTGAAAGCACTAGCTAGATTCAAACACACTACAGGTGACATAGTGTAGCTTTGACTGTGAGGTCCTTGAGAAGTAGGTCAGCCAGTGTCCCGTGGGACAGGCTTTCCTAACCTGCACTGTGACACATGACCAATAAAATTTGCCCAGTCGCATGCCAGTTTTAATCTTTGTGATTTCCTATGCTCCCAGGAGGCCAGGCCCTCCTGAAGAGAGAGGTACCAGGATCCTGTGTTTACACAGGATGTGAGACACAATTTGATTTTTTTCTTTGCATATTTTGCATATCCAACAATATCAACTAATAAGCTAATTTCTTGACCCATGTAGTCCAGGCATTCTGGAGGGTGGTACTGAGAAGCAGGCATGGAGCAAAATATTGGGAAGTGGGATACACACACACACACATGTATGAATGAGGATAGGAGGAAGTTGGCAGAAAAGGCCATGCATCATACTCTACTAATTCTGAATAGGGCTTTTATTTCAAGTATTACTTCTAAAGTAAGATTGAACCCCCTTGGTTCTGATGCTGGGGAAAGAGCTAATACTATGCAAAGTAGTTCAACTAACTGAAAAACATTGACATACTGTCTGGTTTCTCTTTAGTCTGGCTGTCATTTCTCCTGATGTCTAACTGAGCTGCCAAGCTTAGGAACCCTGTATTGTGGGTTTTCCATGTGCCAGACTCTGTTTTAGAACTTGGGACAGGGTCTCACTATGTAGCTCTGGCTCTCCTTAAGTTCAGTATAGAAATCACTTTGGCCTTGAATTGACAGACGTCCACTCTCTCTGTCTCCTGAGTGTTAGGATAAAGGGTGTGGAACACCACACTGGGCTGGTGTGAAATTTTCCGTGTGGGCATCATTAATATCCTAGGCTAGGTAGGCCTTTGTTGCCCAGGAATGGGGGCTGCCCCAGGCATTGTACGCTACTTAGGAGTGTCCCTGATTTCTCTAATTGATACCATCCCAACTGTGACAAGCCAAGTGTCTCCATGCAGAATGTCACTTAGAATCAAAATTATCCCTGGCTGCAAACCACTCTTAGGCACGCATGAATGTTTGTGATTGGATGTCATATATGGAAAAAGCATGAGCCAGAGAGTCCTATTGCCTTCATTCGTGTTTTTGTTTATTGAACCTTCTTAAGTGCCTTGAGTTATGCTGGGATGTAGAGATACAAGAACAACAGAGAAGGAAATTTACAAAGAAACAAATTACCAATCAGAGAGGTAAATTTAGTGACACAGCCATGCAGAGGGACTGGGGACATGTATTCCTCATGGTCAAGGACAGGGAGTTGCTTGGGAGCAATTTCTGGGGACTTAAAAGGTTTCCAGGGAATGGGGAAACTTGGGAGAAAGGCACAGACTACATCATGTGCCCCTATGTACTTCATTCTAGACCAGTGGTTCTCAACCCTCCTAACGCTACAGCCCTTTAATATAGTCTCTCATGCTATGGTGACCCCCCCACCCACAGAATTTATTTTTGTTGCTACTTCATAAATGTAGTTTTGTAGTAGTAGTATGAGTTGCAATGTACATATTTTGGGAGACAGAGTTTTGCCAAAGGGGTCAAGACCCACAGATTGAGATCTGCTGTTCTAAATGGTGGGACACCACAAGAGGGATTCAAGTGAGAGTGGGAGTGGTTTTATTAAAGCCAACTGCTTGGCTAAGTGTGTGGAGAATGGGTGTTTAAAAAGGCATGACGGTGTGACTTGTGCTATAGGAGATGAGAACGAGCAAAGGATAAAGGTGAGTGCCATCCTGGTTGGCATCCGTGCCAGTGTGGTCGTTTGCCTGTGAAAAGTGTCCAGTGAGAGGAACCATTGTCTGTGGTAGCCTGTTAACCTACCTCCACTTTATGGATAAGGAAGTCAAGGCTCAGAGAAGAAGGAGCATCAATCAATGCACAGTGACAGCAGGGGGTAGAGGACTTGGGGCTTATTCACCTGACTTCCGGCCTGTCGAGCTATGTGCTTTGGTTGAGTGTGGTGAAAGCCTGCAAGAAGATGCCTCCATTCAGAAAGAAAAGTAGACATGGAGATGGTTGGCTTTTACTCCTGGCAGGTGCTCAGCCGTTGAAGAAGGGAGATGTGATTTTAATGAAAAACGGTGCCAATATATTTACATATCTTTTTTTCCCTATGTTCTATATCAGGGAGGGCAAATCGCTCTCCAAGCGATAGATGCAAATGCCGCCCATGCGAGCTGCAGTTTCGGCTTCTCAGGTTCTGTAGGAACAAGCAAAGGCTTGAGGCTCCACTGTGCATTCATTGTTCTGCTTCTGTATTTAAATGTTCTCCTTGTCTCTCTCTAGACGCAGAGCCCAGGGTGAAGTTGTAATAGACACCTGTCAAATGATTCAGTGATTTATATAATATTTTAGCCTCAACATTAAATCTTTGGCCAACAAGCTAACACTCAGCTCTGCTGTCCGAAGATACTAATTTGACTAAAACTAGGAATGACCATAGGAAGAAAAAAAGGAAAGAAATTACTGGACTCAAGGTAGACACTTAGGGGTGTGGCTAAGAGACCTCTGTATCTTCCCCCTAGGGTTGCTCTTTAACCTTTCCTTCTCCAAATCTCCTCTTGAAAGCTCCTAGAAAAATCAAGATATCATAATGCAGAATTTACTTATATCTTTGCAAAGTATCCCAAAAGGCCGGCTTAGCCTGTCTAGCAGCGGCACTGACGGAGCTGATCGCCAGAAAATTGAAGAATGATTATAGCCTGTGACTTGGGACAGCTCAAAGGTCCTGTAAGAATGGGCAGGGAATGGCTCTGGTGTTTATGGCTAAGTGTTACCTTCCATCTCACTGTGGGGCAGAGACAGTTCCGGGTCTGGATGAAGACTCAGGACTCTCCAGTTCCCCGCGGCTGCTTACATGTGTTAGCTGTGCATTCGAGGCTCCGACTCACACAGACCACACTGCTGAGGTTCTCGACCTACAGAACTGGGCGGGACTTGATCTGGACTCTATGTTCCGGGAAGAGTGAATATACCAGAAAGCTTGCAGGCGGTCCCTCATCTCCCACCTCTGCTTCTCCTCTTGGGTTCCAGCCACAGGGAAGCCATGGGAGTATTTCTGGTGTGTCTATGGTACCAGAGTCCACTTACTGGTCCCAAAGCAGGGCTTGCTACTGAGTTCCACCTTAGAAACTCTAACTGGGCAGTGGCTTGCTTTAATCATATCACTCATACTCAGGCCGATTTTTAAAAACACATTTTTTAATTAAAATTTTTTAAAAAGTAAAATAAAAAATCCTTTGAAAAAGGATCTTATGTAAACTTTAACTGCAGGTAACCTGAATATTGCTCCAGATTAAACTGATATTACCCTCGGCCATATTCTATTCACAGACCAGATCTGTTTGAGGTACTTCTCTCAGCAGTTTCTGATAACCCGGTTAGCTGCATAGTGCATCCTAAGAGTCCATCTCCGCCTGTTGGAATATGACTGTCAGTGAAGATCTTACAGTATCTTTGGAAGCAGAGGGACCTGTGCTCCCTGGAGTGTGACCAGTGAGGGATACAGCTGTCAAAGAATGCTAATACCATTTGGAGGATGTCTACAGGACAGGGGTGTGTCTATGTTTAGATGACTCTAAATGTAGCTGATCTAGTCTTGGGGCCAAGGCTTGACAGGTCACTAGATGGGGCCTTGATTCTGTATCACTGCCGTGTAATGGAAAAGACGCTTGTTCTTGCTGGGAATAAGTGTCCCCATGTCCTCGATTGTTTTCTATTGCCACGCTAAAGACCTTGAGCAAAAGCAGCTTGGGGAGGAAAGGGTTAATTTGGCTTGCACATCTCAATCACAGTCCATCATGGAGGGAACTCAAGGCAGGAATCTGGTGGTGGGAACTGAAGCAGATGCCAAGCAGGAACACTGTTTACTGGCTTGCTCTCCACAGCTTGCTTAAGGATGGCAACTGCCCACGTTGGGCTGGGCCCTCACACATCAATCATTAATCAAGAAAATACACCAGAGACTTGCCCACAGGGTAATCAGATGCAAGAATTTTCTCAGTCGAGGTTCCTTCTTCCTAGATGGTACAAGTTTGTACCAAGTCGACAAAAACCAACTAACCAAACTAAAAGAAAAAAAAAAAAAAAAAAGGACATGATAGCTCTTAGTTCAAGACTTGTGAGAAGCATCTTAGTTCCTGGTACATGATACACGCCTAGTAGGTACATTTGTTCCTCTGATAGTCCTACTAGAGAGAACAGAAATCTCCTTGCTCGTTTCCCTCCTTCCTTCCTTCCTTCCTTCCTTCCTTCCTTCCTTCCTTCCTTCCTTCCTTCCTTCCTTCCTTCCTTCCTTGTTGGTTTCTTTTTTCTTTTTCTTTTTCTCTTTCTTTTTCTTTTTTCTTTAGATAGGGTCTCACTGTGTAACTCAGACTGCCCTATAACTCTATACATAGGTCAGTTCAGATCCAGCTCTCAAGAGATCCACCCATCTTGGTCTGGAGTGCTGGGATTAAAGGTATATACCACCATGCTTAGCTAGACATATGTATTTATGTCCAGCTATTGAAGAGAGAGCTCACTCTCAATATCAGCATAAACATAATACATATACAATTTAAAAATGAATTTTGAGCATTTTGTGTGGGACGGGATCATGCTGTGGGGCAGTCTTTGAAATCCAAGGACCTGGCTCGGTTCTTTTTTTCTGATAAGTGACATGCAATGCTTAGGTACAGCAGCTATTCACTGTGGTCAAGTTGAATATCTGCTTTCATTTGTCCTGAGTGTGGATGCTCGGTTACTGTCTCCTCCGCTCACTTGCATCCAGTGTGTGATCTGCTCTCTTAAAGTGAAAGAAAGGCTTGCATGTGCAGCTGATGAAGGTCCCCGTGGAGTCCCTGTTCTGCTTCAGCAGCTCAACAGTGACATCCATTGGCCCGTTTACAAATTAAAGAAGAAAGCTGCTTGACTCTTGGGCTTTCAGACACAGAGATATGGAAATACTTGGAAATTTAATGACACCAGGCTAGCGGCTAGCGCAACTTCTAGTTCCCTGCAGCCTGGGCTGCCTCCAGGACCCTTTCCCATTGATGTGTTATTAATACCAGTGTTACCTGTGTCATCTCTCTGGTTGTGTGGGAGTTCATCCTTTCTGTGAACTTCAAACCCTTCTCTGGATCACAGGTGGCTATTGGTTTGGGATAGACATATTGAATGCACTAAAGAGACTAATTCTCTTTCTTTCTGGATCTTCCCACAGTGATAAAGTCGATGCCAATACTTGCTTTTATGGCTACCAATGGCTTTTCCGTACAGCTTACAATAAATCCCCACAATCATATAAAGACTGTCATGTGAGTTTAGCATCCATCAAACTAAGGGCAGGAAATGGAGCACTCAGCTACAGGGCTCAGTAACTTGTGTTCACTGCCCCAGCTGGAAGGAACCTGGGCATCACAGACACTTGAGCAACATTTCCAGAGGTGCCCTGAGGAGAAGATTTAATGATGAGATCAAAGAGAGGACTCCATGGTTGGAGATGAGCCAGCAGGGAGTGGGTAGCAGGCTCACCCTTCTTAGGTAGACAGTAAGGTATAGAACTTGTTTCTATCTCCATAGAGACCAGATCAGAAAAGACTAAAGCAAAAAGGATTTCATTTTACCTACTAAGTATTAGGATACTCAAGAAAGCAAGGACGGGCGCTGGAGAGATGGTTCAGCTGTTGTCAGTGTATTCAGAGGGCTCCAATTCAGTTCATAGCACTCATGCCAGGAGGCTCACACTGCCAGTAACTCAGTTCTGGAGAGTCCAATACCCTCTGGCCTCCACAGGCACCTAGACACACATGGCAGACACACACACACACACACACACACACACACACACACACATGCACACACACATTTTATAAAACAATTTTTAAAAAAAGACTAAAAACAAACAAGGCAGAGTATACTGAAGACCTCTGGTCCAAAGAAGGCCAGAGAGCTGACAGTGACTTTTAACCCTGTGTTGTTACAAGTATTGTTCTTTTTACTCAGCATGGTGTGTGCGTATGTGTCTGTGTGTGTTGTGTTATGTGTGTATGGTGTGTGTATGGGTTGTGTGTGTTGTGAGTGGTGTTGTGTGTGTTATGATCCAAGTAATAGCTAGACATGGACACCTTGGGATAAAAACTAACCCAAGTGAATAGTCTCAGCTCAACTCAAAGCCAAGTCCAACATCTCGATTTCCAAACCAGGCATGTGGTAACCCTGATGCATCAGACACATCACACACTTACACATAGAAGCAAGACCCAAGGATTCAATTTCACATTGAGTCATTTCATAATAACCTCCCCTTTGGAAACAGTTATAGCATCTGCAACAACTAATCATTTGTAACTAGTTGTGATCCGTGGAGCCAGTCCCATTACTGACTCAGCTAATCAAGCTTTCTGGGATAATCCTTCTGATTAAACAACAACCAGAAGTGACTCATCTATGGAAGAGTCTCATTCACATTTCCTTCTTCCTGGGCCAGCCACCTAATAGGAGAGCTCTCCCAGCGTGCCTTCTTTTCCATGACCCACCCTGCAGCCACATCCCCTCTCCCTGGTGACTGCATACCTATGTGGCCTCACTGGAGAGAGGGTTCCACGCACCACTCCCTATGTTCGTGTGTAGCTGAGGACAGTGTCTAATAGGTGACCCAGGGTGGCCAAGGGTCAGGACAAGGAATTCCTTCCTGCCTGCCATGTAACTGTTTGGGCTTCTTTGGGGAAACTGGAGTCCCCATTTAAAACTTCACATGTCATTGTGGTGATTGTTTTGGTTTAGAAACTACCATGAAGCCAGATGGTGGTGGCGCACGCCTTTAATCTCTGCACTGGGGAGGCACAGGCAGGTGGGTCTCTGTGAGTTCAAGGCCAGCATGGTCTACAAATAGAGTTCCAGGACAGCCAGGACTACATAGGGAAACCCTGTCTTGGAAAACCAAAGCAAGCAAGCAAGCAAACAAACAAAACCCAGAAACTAGTGTGTTCAATAAATAGAGTTTAGCCGGCAGTTCTTGGCTGTGTTTAGAATCCTTATATAAACAATGGAGTAGAAACCCAATGGATCCTGAGAATTGGGAAGCCGCTTATGATGTGAGAAAGGATTCCCAATGTGAGAGGAGAATTCTGGGCTACCCATAAAGTGTATGCTTTCCATGTGAGAGGCTGTAAACGTATGGAGTTGAATTCCCTTTCCAATTTATTTAAAAAATATTTTTATTGACAGATAACTTACAAACTGAAATTCGTGTATCTTACTCCTGACAATGAATATACCCACCTATGTAACTGGATCACTGACAAGATGGGGGCCCTGAGGCGTCTGTTGTTCCTGTTTATTCCTCCCTAGAAATGCTTTTACTTACTCTAGAACAGCAGCTCCTTCTCCCCGCTCCTCTTCCTCCTCCAAGTTCTGGGAGTATAGGTGTGTGCCGCCATATGTGCAGTTCTAGTCTTGGTGGAGACTTCCTGGCCACACTGGCGGTCGGCCTCTCTAGAACGTTGTTAACTGAAAGAGCACCACATTGTCTTCGGTATTTTTCACTCATCATCAATTTTGAACTTCGATCATATTTGTGTTCATAGTTCATTGTTTTTAATTGCTATTGATGATCATGTGACCTGTGTCCAGTCTTGGGCAATTATGAATAAAACTGCCGTGAGCGTTAGTGAGCAAGTCTTTTATTGACACATATTTTCATTTCTCTTGAAATGAGGACCCATAGGACAGATGTGGGTTTGACTTTATAAGAAACTTGTGTCCGTTGCGTGAAGAGCTTACATCATCTTACAGTCCAGCTTCCACTTTCCCATACCCTTCCCAACTGTTGGCAGTTGTACTCGGTTTTTTATTACTGAGAATTCTGCCACAGACAGGGCAGCATCTGAAAGCAGCATACGTGTAAGCACTCACAATTCTAGGGTAGAAATCACTCAGGATTCAGCCAGGTTTCCTGCTCCGGTTCTCAAGAAGGTGAAATCAGAGTGTAGATTCCACACTGAATTCCTATCTGGAGAGCTTAGAGTAGAATCCACTTCCCAAACCACTCAAGTTGTTGTCTGAATTGCATTTCCTATAGTTATCTGACTACGTCCCCATCTTGTCCTCAGCTGTCACCATTGCCCTTGAGCCTGTAAGATACACCCAGCCCCTTCCTGCTCAGCATCCCGTTGACTTCTGCTGCCCGCTAAAAAAGGAGAGGTTTGCTTTTCAAGTGGTGTGCCTAGTCAGGCCAAGGTCTACTTAGATAATCTCTACATCCATTTGTTGTCATTGTTTCATTTTCTATTTATTTTACTTATTTGATGGGGGTAGAGGGGCACAGTGCACACATGTGGAGACCAGAGGGACCTGTCCTGGAGTCATCTGTTTTGCTGAGAGAGCGTCTCTCTAGTTTCTGTCACTGTGCTGTGTCCTCCAAGCTTAGCTGGCTGAGAGCACTTCTGGACAAGGCTCCTACCCACTCTCCTGACCCTCACACCCCACCCTTGCGCCTTGCCATAAGCACTCTTCCACTGGGCTCTATCCTCAGTCTCTAATTTCCCTTACTGGTAGTAACTAAATGGGTGCTGGGTTGCATTAGCATGGCACGGGAGTCTTGGCGCCATCTATAGAATTTGGCTCCACAGCACACGCATGCGCTCTAACTCCTCGGTGCCGCAGCGTGCACATGCGCTGTAACACCAACAGGCTTGCCACCGGTTCTCTTACAGCTTGCGAGCCAGATCGAGGATCTCTTGTCTAAAGTCCTTGGGCCCTGCATGTTTCAGGCTTCAAATTGTTTCATATTTTGGATCGTTTGGATTTCCATAAAGGAGCTATTTTAAGGACCTAAGTCTACATGCTAATTCTTTTATGTTTCATATGCACTTTATATCTGCAGCATGAAAAGCATTTTATATAGCGTTTTCTGTGAGCATGTACTTTGATTGCAATCTGTAAAGAGATTAGATATAGAAATTTCTACTGCCGGGCGTGGTGGCGCACGCCTTTAATCCCAGCACTCGGGAGGCAGAGGCAGGCGGATTTCTGAGTTCGAGGCCAGCCTGGTCTACANCAGGACAGCCAGGGCTATACAGAGAAACCCTATCTCGAAAAACCAAAAAAAGAAAGAAATTTCTACTTGTGTCATATTGGTAGTCATAAAGTTTTAAATATTGAAGCATTTCAGGTTTTAGAGTTTTGGAGTAGGAATGTCCAATCTGAATATTTTCCTATCGAAAGAACCATAATGTCGGGCTGGAGAGATGGCTCAGTGGGTTAAGACCTCTGACTGCTCTTCTGAAGGTCCTGAGTTCAAATCCACATGGTGGCTCACAACCATCCATAATGAGATCTGATGCTCTCTTCTGGGGTGTCTGAAGACAGCTACAGTGTACTCATACATACATAAAAATAAATAAATCTGGAAAAAAATGAACCATAATGTCTTGGTTTCAAGAATTATCCTTTATTAGTTTTCTTCTTCTTCTTCTTCTTCTTCTTCTTCTTCTTCTTCTTCTTCTTCTTCTTCTTCTTCTTCTTCTTCTTCTTCTTCTTCTTGCCTTTAATAATTCCTTATTTAAAGTTAAAGGCTGAAGAGATGGCACTCACTAAAATGCTTCTTCTGCCTCTGCCTCCAGGGCTCTGGGAGTACAGTTGTGAGCCACCATGTCCGGCTCTGAAGGCTTTAACTTGGTAACCAGAATTACAGAATT
The DNA here is from genome assembly GCF_900095145.1 of Mus pahari. Taxonomy (NCBI): domain Eukaryota; kingdom Metazoa; phylum Chordata; class Mammalia; order Rodentia; family Muridae; genus Mus; species Mus pahari. The sequence continues at coordinate 81,442,004 of NC_034602.1, forward strand.
TAAAGTTGAAAAGTTCTCAGGTCTTCGATCATGTGAGGGTTCGAGAAGTTACTGCTTAAAGCCTGTTTCTAGGTTCCTGGCTAGAACATCAACTGTTGTCTTCTGAAGGCCTTACACTGCAAAAATGTCTGTCTCTTCATGCTCCGGTGACCATGAGTTATTAACTTAAGTCAACCTGTAAGTCTCTGGTAATCTAGACAATACTGATGGTAGTCACATGTACGTTATAGTGTCTTCCCAAGTTTCAAAGAAAAAAATGTCCAACTGGCTAAATCTGTTCTAAGGAAAGTTTATCTTTGATCAGCTCAGAACCAACCAGGGACAGAAGGAGGCAGTGGGGTGTGACAGGCCTTACTCAGCTGATAAGATCTTCGGAGTCTCTGTTCTTTGTGGGACTGCAGGACGGAGGTTCTGTACCCTCTAATAGAGAACTAACGAATCACAGGCCTGACCTTTGTGACACTCTTTATAAGCCTTAATTTTCACACACACATGTGCACGCACACACACACACACACACACACACACACACACACACACATCCCTGAGGAGATGGCAGTGAAGTACAGGACCTTGCCTTGCTAGAGTGTAGTCTCCCAACTGTAGTCCCTCCCCAGGCATTGGCTGCAGTGTGCGTTTATTGGTTTTGAGTTTGGTAGATTCCCTTTCCCTGTTTGCTCTCCTTCCCTCCCTCCTGTCTCCACTTTCCTTACTTCCTCTTTTTATTTGGAATGGTCTCACTGTTTTACTAGCTCTTAGAACTTTCTATGCAGACCAGACTAGCCAAGAACTTGTAGAGATTCTGTCACTGTGCCATCTCCTTCTCCTCTTTTTTTTTAAAATGTATTTATTTATTCACTTTGCAACCCAATATCAGCCCTTCATCTCCTCCCAGTACACCTCATGCAAGTCCTCCATCCATTCCACTGTCCCTTTCTCTTTTGAGTACCCCTTGCTCCCCCCAACCCCAGAAACAGGAAGATCACTGGGGCTCAATGTTGAGTACCCTATCTCCAGGTTTAGTGAGAGGCCTTGCCTCAAAAGAACGAAATGGACAGATTCCCTCTGGCTTCTGCTCTGAAGTACATATACCATACACACATATGCACGTGACCACATACACCATACGCACTCATATGCTCACATGAATCTTACCATAAATGACAACCTATTAAAAGGTTTATCAAAAAAACCAACGCCGGGCAGGGTGGTGCACAGCTTTACCACAGGAGGCAGAGGCAGGAGCATCTCTACAGTTCAAGGCTAGCCTGGTCTTCAAAGTGCGCTCCAGGACAGCCAGGACGACGTAGAGAGACCCTGTCTCAAAACAACGACAAAAGGAAAAGACGTTAAAATGTGCACTGTACTGTATTTACAAATACACAAAGTTATATAGATAGGAGAGCATAAAACATGAAAACGTGTTATGGAAGTAAGATTGTGGAGAGTCTCCTTTACAGCTCATTTGCTCCTTGTTAACTACACGAAAAACAAAAAGAAAAAAAAAAAAAAAGAGTAGAAAACATAACGCTAAATTACAAAGAATCCCTCCCAAAAGAAGTTTGTCTGAGAAGTTGGGAGCACACCCGTTCCACAGGGTGACGGTCCTTAGAGAGCCTTTCTGGACAGGAGGAGGATATTTCAGAGGACTGCCACCCCTCCCCCCCGCTTGTTTCTACCCTGTACCTCCTGTTCCTCTGTAGTCTACCTCCAGCACTGATTTGAGACGCCTTGCCTGGCTGTCCAAAGAGTTTCTTATCTGGCCTCGATACACTGAGCATGCTCGGATTCCATTTCCTGGTACACGGTGGGTGACCTACATGAGGTTCTTGTAGTTACCAGCGCTGGTGTAACTTCAGAGAATACCCCTTTTTTCATAGACTAGCTTATTCAAAAATGTATGAACTAAAAAAAAAAAAAAAATGTATTTTCCTATTGTGCGTGTGTCTGAGGTGTGTGGGCACACTTGAGGGGGCCAGAGGACAACTTTCGGGAGTCAGTTCTCTCCATCCTCCATGTGTTCTGTGGATCAAACTCTGGCTTACTTACCTGGTGACACTTTTAACTACTGAGCCAGCACACCAGCTCAGAAAATTAGGAATTTAACTAAAAAAAATATATATAATTTTTTTTTGTATTTGTTGTCAGGTTAGTTAGAAAAGCCAATTTCCCATCTAAAGAGCTCACTGGACTGTGGTGGGGGCACATCTTTAATCCCAGCACTAGGGAGGCAGAGGCAGTCGGATCTTTGAGTTTGAGGCCATCCTGGTCTACAGAGTGCGTTCCAGGACAACCAGAGCTACACAAAGAAACCCTGTCTCAAAAACAACCCAAAAACCAAAAAACCAAAAAACCAAAACCCAACCCAAACCAAACTAAAACACAAAAACCCTTCAGAGCTCAGTGAACCAAACACTGTGGAAACCTTTGTATCACCTCTCTGTAGTTTCTTTTAATTGGTGATCTTTAGCTTATGTAGACAAAATGTATTGTTGACTGATAGTTGTGATTCTTTAATCAAATAATCTTATTTTTATTTTAGCACACTATCGACTTTATTTTTTATCTTACATGTATGGGTGTCTTGCCGGCATATATGTAAGTGTACCACACACCTGGTACCTGCAAAGGCCAGAAGATGACACTGAATCCACTGGAACTGTAGTTCCAGACAGTTTTGAGCTGAGAAGCAAACCCAGGTTCTCTGTGATGGCAACCATTGCTCATAGCCTTGGATCTACCTCTCCAGCCCGAAACAGTCTGGCTGTCTTGCCTCCGTATGAGGAGGCTAACAGGGCTTTCCAAGATAGTGATGTCTGTGCTAAATGATGAACAATAATGGTGATGCCTGGAATCTATCTATCCCCAGGAACTATAATTCGGTTGATTTGGAACCAGTGCAATCTAGGTTTTTGCTTTTCTTTGTGGTTTAAAAAAAAAATACAAGAACAAATACCCATAGCATTAGTTACTAACCTGACCCAACTTTAGGTGGACAATTGCAAGTATTTTTGTAGGATTGAGAATGGAGCTCAGTGATAGAATATTTACCTAGTATGTGCAAGACCTTGGGTTCAAAACAAAGTATACTCATATTGCTGTGCATTATGGATGGATCACCAATGTCTGACCTCACGAAGCTGAAGCTTCATGTGTACTGAAAAGCCAATTTTAGCCCTCTACACACTATAAGTCAGGCTCTCCACTTCCCCAGCCCTTGGGTCCTGACTGAGTCATGGGTTAAAAGCCACTTGCTAGGCAATTCAAATGAGCCCAAACTTAAGACCCTTAACAGATTCTAGGCCTTTACATTTGTTATTTGATTACTATAGTGGCCAAGGCCATTCAAAATATGCCCACATAACAACATGGGACTGGACTGTATGTGTTCTTGATCAATAACGTTCTTCTGCCCTGAGCCTCAAATGAAGGAATCACTTCAACTTGGCCGCACTTCTGCCGGAGAGGTGCTTATTCATGTTATGCTCAGCCAGTATGACCAGGCAGGAATCCAGGGAGGTTCGGTTGGATTTCATATCTCCCCACCTTTGATAGCGTGTGTTTAATTTCTTGACCCACCTTCCATACCAGTTACAGGTGTGGCATCTGGGCAGGTATACCAGGAAGCTGTGGCATTCCTGCAGCACCCTGGACCTATGTATGGTCTTGTCAAGCGACCCAGCCACTTGGAGAAGGTTCTGGAAGGTCCAAATGTACCTCGTTATCCCAGGAGCAGTGAGCATCTCAGCCTAGCTTGGGCTGTTCTGTGGACTTCCTGCTTTGTTCAACAGTTCAACTGTGTTTACTGATGTTTATGGTTATTGAAGCTTGCTGAGTTTATTATCTTAGTTTCTGCTGTGTGTTATCAGTCTCCCTGAGTCTGATAGAATGGACACATTGCCCTGCTGGTATTTTTCCAAGATCTGCCTGCTTTGTCCATCTGAACAGGTTTTTGTTGCCATACTTGGACACTACTTACATCCTTCCTTTGTAACACAAAAATTCAAAACGTCTCCCTGTTTCTTGCCGGTGTAGTCTTTCTCTTTGCCATCTGGTGTGACAGCCTGACCCCATGTCACATCCCTTCCTTCCCTGATAAATGCTGTCCTGAAACTCCACGGTATCAACTCTGACCTGCCTGACCCTTCCTATTACAGAAAACTTGAAATGCATGATGAAGTTCCAGCCAGACATTTTTATCACAAAGCCAAACAGAGGCAGGTCACGGCATGACCTTATGGATTATGGGAGAGAAGAGAATTTTCTGAGGAAATGTTTAGGCTGAAGCATTCAATGATTTAAAGGGATGCTTCCAAAGGCCTTCAGAAATGCACAGTTTTTTTATATTGTATGTGTAACATTCAAGAGTCCTGTAGTACCTACTGTGGTTTTTTTTAAAGCTGGAGAAAGTTCTTGGACTTACTTAGTGGAGCTGTAGATTTATGTGGCTGCCTCTTAGAAAGAAAGAACATGTATTTCACCTCCCAGAGCTGAAGAAAGATCTGCCAACTCTTCATTTTATAAGTTTTATTGACATCGTGATGGGTTTCATGAAGTATTCTGGCTATATTTACCCCCATCAATTCTTTAATTTTACTCCATTTATGTGCTTGTGTGCAAACGTGCACATGCACATATCCATTAATGTCTTTCTACCAAGGGAATCCCAGGTATTGAGCTCAGGTTGTCAGCCAACACCATGACTAAAAACGACTTTGGGGAGGAAAATGCTTATTTCATCTTAGAACTCCCAGGTCACAGTCCTGAGGGGAAGTCAGGGCAGGAAGTGAAGCAGAGGCCGTGGAGGAGTCTTGCTTACTGGCTTACTCCTCATGGCTTGCTCATGGCTGGTTCTGCTTGCTTTCTTATACACCCCAGGACTACTTGCCTCAGGAGTAGACTGGGATGGGACAAGCCCACAGTATCCTGGTCCCTCTCACAACAGTCAAGCTGACAGAGGCAGACTCCCAGCTGAGGCTTGCTCTTCCCAGATGACCCTAGCTTGTGTCAAGCTGGAAGCGTAATGAAACACTAACTCTCACAGCCATCTTGCTAGACCCCATCAACTTAACGAAGTGGGTGCAATGGCTTATTCGTCGATCCTGAAAAAGAAGGGAGTCCTCTCGCAGCCTACCTGTGAATGAGAATGAACCTTGAAGATACTGTGGTAAATTAAACACAACAATTGTAATAAGACAAATACTGTATGACCCCACTTATACAGGGTACTTTCTTTCAGAGGGTGAGAACGAAACTTGGTGGGGGCAGGGCAAGGAAGGATTTAAGGATTGCTTAATGGCAGAGAGTTGCAATATAAAAAGAGTTATGTGTCAGGACATTTGTGACAGAGGGACAGCCCTGTGAATATACTTTATGTCACTGAACTTGGTCAAGGCACCCTTTGTTATTTATACTTACCACGATTTATGAAACGGAGATTCTGTGTACGTGGCAGTTGGCAGGCAAACCCAAATGAACATTTAATGGGAAATTATATAAATTTCTTCTGTGCTTGGGTTCATAGAGGAGCCTGCTTGTGCCACAGGATTGCTGTAATTAGGCCCAGGGAGGGAACCATAGCGTGGAACGGGACGTGGCCTGAGTGTGTCGAGTGTTTTGAGGAAGCTAACAGAGGGTTCCAGGGCCATGCTAGCACCTGTGCCCACCCACATATGTCACAGGTGATTTGTGTCAAACGATGTCATCTTTCCTGCCACCGCTGCTCTTCCCCCTGTAGTACCTGTCTCTGGTGAATTTGGTATCATCACACTTCTTGTTGTTAAAGCATCCGGCCATCTTCCTTGACCCTTTCTACTGATCTCAGTCAAATTTAGCAGGCTCTCTCTGCCTGGCCAGTCACAGACAATGACATAAGCGTAAAAGGCAGCGCGTTACTCACAGCAGACAAAAGATGGGGACAGTCAGGCCATATGTCAGTTGGTAAGTAAATAAATCCAACGTTGTACATCCATACAATGGGGCACCAGTCAACGACAAAAAGGAACAACGGCGGACGTTTGCTACAACATCGATGAATCTCAAAGACGTACTTACTGAGAGCCAGCCACTTAAAGTCTATATTGTACTGCTCTGTTTACTCAAAATGCCTAGAAAAGACAAATCCACAAGACTGAAAGGAGGCCCCTGGATAGCCTGGACTGGGGGTGGAGCAGGAACGGGGCGAGGGAAACTTCAGGGCGACAAAAATATCCTAAAACTGGACTATGGTGATAGTGGCTTCAAAAGGCTATAAAGAAGAAAAAAATGCTGCAAGAAAAGAAAGAGAAAGAGAGAAAGAAGAGAAAAAAATTGATCCATGTACTTTAAGAAGCGCATTTTATCTAGTAAAGATTTCTGATGCTTCACATTGAAACCATACAGACACCTTAAGACAAGAAAGGGGCAATGACTGTTTAAATCGATCCAAAAACTGTAAAGGAAGTTTCCGCAGATGGGCAGGCCCTATCCTTTAACCCTTTCTACCTTTCCTCCACCCATACAGCAATCTTTTAATCTCCTGGCCTCAGCTGAGCTCAGCCATTTGACTCTTCTTATTTGTTCAGCAATTTTTAAAAAAAGATTTATTTGGGCTGGTGAGATGGCTCAGTGGGTAAGAGAACCCAACTGCTCT
>NC_034602.1:81448692-81452276 GCF_900095145.1 Mus pahari
GTAACAAGATCTGACGCCCTCTTCTGGAGTGTCTGAAGACAGCTACAGCGTACTTACATATAATAAAATAAATAAATCTTTAAAAAAAAAAAAAAAGATTTATTTATTATATGTAAGTACACTGTAACTATCTTCAGACACACCAGAAGAGGGTGCCAGATCACATTACAGATGGTTGTGAGCCACCATGTGGTTGCTGGGATTTGAACTCGGGACCTTTGGAAGAGCCATCAGTGCTCTTACCCGCTAAGCCATCTCTCCAGCCCCACCCAGCAAATATTTTTGAGAGGCGCCTGTGTGCCAGGTACCTATTGCTGGAGGCCTACACATACGTTGAGTGTGGAAGCCATACAAAAGTTGACAGCATGGTTAGCCTGATGGTGCTTACATTCCAAGCCCAAGGCCACGTTCATGTCCTTCACTTCCAGGCTGCACTCTGGAGACAAGCCCAGTTGACCCAATTCCACCACTGGCCTCTACAGAGGAATCCTGTCCCTCTGCTTGAAGACTTCCAATGGCTTCCAGTTGCCTTTAGGATAAACTTCTAAGTCCCAGCTAGGACCTGGTAGGACCTTCCCACTCAGGGCCCGCCAGGCCTTTGTGCTCAGACTCTAGCCACCAGCTCCTTCCCATCCTCCTTCATCCACAGTATCTTCTCTTCTGTGGACCACTTAGCTGCCTTCCCCCAATCTCCTATTGAGTCTCTAATCTCAGCATAAAGGCTTTGGATATCATTCAGGTCCAGGAGAGGAGGCCTTCTTCTGTCTGCCAGAGAAGACTGCATAGGACAGCACTCTGGCAGAGTTCTCAATAAAGCATGCCTGGGAGATATACAGATATCCAAAGAGACATAGCCAGAGCCAGGCAGGTTTGACCACTATTTAAAATTAAATTTAAAATTGCATACCTGTGGCTGGATGTGATGGCGCATGCCTTTGGTCCCTACATTTGGGAAGCAAGGGCAGATGTATCTCTGAGTTCGATGCCAGCCTGGTCTATAGAGCAAGTTCTAAGACAGTCAGAGCTACACAGAGAAATCAAAACAACAACAGCAATAAGGATAAATCAAAATTGCATACCTGTGATCCTAGCACTTGGGAGGTTACAACAGGGGGATTATGAGTTTGAGGCTAGCTTAGGTTATACAGAGAGACACTGATTCAGAATATCAACAACAGACCAAAATAAAGGCAGGACCTAAGGTAATACACTAAAAATATATATATTGGGGGCTAAAGAGATGGCTCAGTGGTTAAGAGCACTGACTGCTCTTATGAAGGTCCTGAGTTCAATTCCCAGCAGCCACATGGTGGCTCACAACCATCCGTAATGAGATCTGACACCCTCTTCTGGTGCATCTGAAGACAGCTACAGTATACTTACATATAATGAATAAATCTTTAAATATATATATATATGCATATATATTATATATAATATATGCATATATTATATATAATATAATAATAATATATAATATGTATATTATATATAATTATTGTTGGAATGGGAGCCTGTGTGTTTTTAAGATTTATTTTGATTTGTTTTAAATGAGTATTTTGTGTGTGTGTGTGTGTGTGTGTGTGTGTACTATGTGGGCGCAGGTGCCCTTGGAGGCCAGGAGAGGGTGTCAGTTCTCTCTGGAGAGGGAGTTACAGGTTCGTAAGCTGACCATCATGGGTGCTGGAAACTGCTGATCCTCCCACTGACTGGCGTGGGGTGGGATGCTCATGGAGCGAAGGCTTGGGGATGCGTGGCGTTGGAGGCTTTAGCGCTAATATTGCTCACGGGGATGACTGTCCTCCCTGGATCACTAGCAGACTTTTAAGTTGCAGTCACACAGTAGGGACTTAATATAGACTAGAATCTCCCTTTCAGAAACTCGGTTCTCTATCCTCTGCTCTGCGTGGGTAATGTTGGGAATACCCTGTTGGCCAGTGGTAGAATGTCAGGACTCCCCACATGATGACCCTCAGCCCCACTTCCACTTCTGTAAACTTTCTATTTCTCCGGCTTTGTCCACAGAAAAAGAAGGATATTTAAGTGTAGCCGCTTAGCTTGAGGCTAGAAGGCTGGCGGGTGGGTAGGAAGCGTGGTGGGTCATAACAGCCCAGGAGCGGGTCCTCATGAAGGAATTGGCCATTTTCTTTTTCTTTATTTCTTGCTCTTTGCTTTTTAAGATGAGAATAAATTTAAAGCATATACAACTTGTCACTGTACATTTCAATAGTGTTAGAGCACACATGTGTAAAACAGACCAGGGTTCTCTATTGACTTTATAACTCCAGTCACCTTGACTTGTTATAAAGTTAGTTTAAAGGACAGACTTTTAAAATCCGATTAGTGTCTTCAAGTTCTTATATAAGTCAGGAAGCAAAGGTGTTTAGGGGTGGTGTGTGTGTGTGTGTGTGTGTGTGGTGCATGGGTAAATGTGTATACGTGTGTGCAGATGGATAGGTGAGTGGGGGTTAAGTGTATTATATGTGTGTGTGGGATGAGTGAGTGTGTATGTTGAGGGGGATGGGTGAGTGTGCATGTCTAGAAAGAGATATCTGCTTCCAGTAACATTGATTAACTTACTACGTATTTTCAAATATTGAGGGAGGGAGGATGAGGGTTTCAGCAGCCTCTTAGTCTCTCTTCACCACAGCACTGTACGGAAGTGTCTGCTAACTGTGTGGAAGCAGAGCCACCCTGTTGATCTAGAGTACCTCTGAGGATTCCAGAACACATTTCCTTCCAGACCCACCCCCAACCTACCCCAAGCCTCCCCAGTCCCTTGCTCTCAGCAACTGCTCCACACTGGTCCCTGGGCTATGGCTCATACCAGCTGCCAAGGGCCCCACTTGGGTTGGCTCCAGTTTCCTGAAGTCTGGCAGTCAGTTAATAAGGAAACCAAGGGCGTAAATCACCAGCTCACACAGTTCCTTCTGGGAAGCTTCAAGGCCTGTCATGTCCTTTCATTCCTACACTTGGGAAAGAGACCAGCACTCCTTCAGACGTAAGCAGGACTATCGACCCAAGCAGACTCCTCAGCCGCAAGTATGAATCTAGACCAGAGATAAACATGGTGGGTGTGGGCCGGGAGTGGGAGGGAAGCACAAGGCAGGCTTAGCAAAGATGGAGCCGGAGACGGGTCCCTTTTAGAAAGAGTGGGAGCTAGAGAAAGTCCCCAAGGAACTGAAGGGGGGAAGGGTATAGGGGATTTTCAGGATAGCATTTGAAATGTAAATGAAGAAAATATCTAATAAAAAAGAAAAAGAATGGGAATAGCTTTTTTGTTTGTTTGTTTGTTTGTTTTTTAAGTATAGAGTTTATTCAGGGCATGGGGAGGGGAGTTAAAAGGGTAGTAGAGGCAGAGAGAGAGAGAGAGAGAGAGAAGGGGAGAGGAGAGGAGAGGAGAGGAGAAGAGAAAAGAGAAATAGAGGCAGGCCATGAGCATGTGGAGAGAGAGGAGGGGAAGGGAATCGGAAGAGGAGAGCAAGAGAGAAGGAAGAGAGCAAGAGTGAGAATCTTATGCTGGCTTAAAAAAATTCCTAACCTGATAGTTGCTATCTGATAGAAGGTTCTCAACCGATAATTAG
>NC_034602.1:81452491-81455988 GCF_900095145.1 Mus pahari
AACTCACTTTGTAGACCAGGCTGGCCTCGAACTCAGAAATCCACCTGCCTCTGCCTCCCAAGTGCTGGGATTAAAGGCGTGCGCCACCATGCCCGGCTGATATGGGATTTTTATTATAAATAGATTTTAAAGTATTGTTTATATGACAAAGTTGGTAGTTTTGAAACTCCAGTGAAACACTTGCTGGGGCTCTATTCCAGAGAAGTAAGCACATGTGGTCCGTTCCTGAAGGTTCTTCCTGTGCAGGCATCAAGACCATGAGGGAGTACTTCTGTAGAGCAGGCAGATGGGTGCAGGCTGAGAACAAAGTTAGAGGACCCCGAAGTTCTCTAGTGTCAAGAGGGGTTGGGCCCAGCAACATGGCTCATGGTAGAAAGAGATTAAGAGCCTGATTGAAATTTCCAGGCCCCACATGGTAGAGAGAGAATCAAGTCCCTCACATTTCCTCTGACCTCCACACGAATGTGGTGATGACCTCCCCCCCCACCCCCGAAATGTCGGGAGGGGGAATGTTGAACAGAAAAGGTAAGGAGCTCAAATCATGAGAGTCCTTAGTAGTGTAAGCACCTTTCAGGCAGACAGAATCCTTGGGTTGGTCAGACTGGGAATACAGGCCATTGCTCAGCTCTTTCTGGGCAAATCTCTTATTGTCCTGATTTCTCCCATGAGGCAATGCCAATCAAGAGCCAGTTCTGTCTGCTCAAGCTGCCTGTGACCTTCTTGACTTTCGCCAACATAAGCACCCTTTGGATGCCTCCCAAATGTGCTGGCAACAAAACTCCCCCATTTTATCTTCTGGTTCCTAGGCAAGAGCGCTAAGGTATGTGGAATAACACTGACATCCGGCTTGGAAGGAGAACAGTTTCCTGGACACCTACAAGGAGAGAGTCTTGCTTAAAAACAAATAAAAGTAGAAAATAAAGACAGACTTTCCTTGGGCTGGAATCTGCACATGAAAGTATAAAATAAAACCCGGTGATGTGGGGCAGACGGAAGGGGCCGGGGAAGATGACTCCTGGGAAGTTAGGACCAGCTAGAATCCCTTTTAGAGGCTCATTGTCTGCAGGTGTTGAAAGAAAAGGGGGGAGTGCCTTGGCTCCTTAAGGTCAGTCAAGAAAACCCCAGCCACATTCAATTCTTCTGTTTTGCTTTTGAAAGCCCTTCAGGCTCAAAGCAGCTGCCAGCTTGCTGGTGGAAATTTTTTTATTTTCAAGCATAAATATTAGAGTTTGCAAAGGAAGGGAGGTGGTTTTTTAAAAAAAATCGGCATCACTCCTTTTAAAACCAAGTACACATTCTGCTCCACACCTCAGTCGTGGTCAGTCATCAAAGTCACTTGCATCTCTAAAGCCCAGTTCCTTTACCCACCAGAAACTTTCCATTTTAATAACAATCTCTCTCGTGAAGTTACTTCTCTTCACTCTGGGGATATCTTTAATGCACTGATCTTGAACAGCAACACTGGTGGCCTTTAAGCTTAAAGTACTTCGAGGTAGCCGAGACTTCATACACAGGAATAAGGAAGAAAGCATAATAGGATACGTGTCTTGATGCTAAGAACTCCCTATACCCCCACCATCCCACACACCCCACCACCCCACCCTGCAAAAAAAGGAAGGGCGGGGTCCTGACAGGATTCAAGGATACAAAAATGCCAAATCTCTGATGGAGTTTCTTTTAAAAAGTAACTGGTTTGCTGTTGTTATTTTGTATAGTTCTGAGGTAATTGTTGGTGTCTTTGATGAGTCAGGGAAGCATTGAGTCACAGGTCTGCAAGCAGTGGGGGGGAACGTGAGACTTTTAGTCATTAGCACAGTTATCTCCAGGTCATTTTGTTATCTATCACGCCTGCTTACGGGAGAATCACCTGCCTCCACTCCCTTCTTATCTAGGAAATGAGATTAGATTCAGACTCTTCAGTTTGGCTTTAAACCTTGCCCCTACTGCCTGCAAGGCAAGCTGGTGGCTTCCGATGCAGGTGGCCTTCTGGCCCAGGGCTCATCTCTTGCACTGTCTCCCCACCTAGTCATCAGGCAGCTGCTCACAAGAAGACACAAAACAGCAGGGCTCCAAATTAGCCAACTGGAGTCAGGCCCCGTGATGTCACAACTGTACCCAGCACTCACTCTCTTTCTCCTCATTCCATAGATGACACAGGGTTAGGTGCTAATTATGAGGGATCCAGAGCTGAGTCTGTTGTAAAGAAGGTGTGTGGAGGTTCTGCGCAAAAGACAATGCATTTTACATAAAGGCTTCAATAGCCACAGATAGCTTTAGACTGTCAGAGGGACAGGAGGCAGGAGGTGCCTGTCCTCAGAGATACCAAGTGACAACTACGCCCATTAAAAGAAAAAAGGAAAACCAATGACAGTAGTCACCATTACCTTACCTCTAAGTCTCCTATCCAAACCTCTCTGGCTCATAATCTATGTCTTAAGAAACTTGAAAACTTGAAGCCGGGCGTGGTGGCGCACGCCTTTAATCCAAGCACTCGGGAGGCAGGGGCAGGTGGATTTCTGCGTTCGAGGCCAGTCTGGTCTACAGAGTGAGTTCCAGGACAGCCAGGGCTACACAGAGAAACCCTGTCTTGAAAAAAAAAAAAAAAAAAAAAACAAAAACAAAAGAAACTTGAATATTTTGGAGGAGGCGGGGCAGAAATAAGAGGTTTATAGTCCCCACCAGAACATTTGGTTATATTCCAGAAAATATTTCTTCGAATCTTCTAGGCATCATCTGGTAAAATCCTCGTTGGCAGAGAGAGATGGCTTGGGTTTTGAATACTGTCCGACTCGGTCCTGCCCAGCCCTTACACACCCTGCCTCCCACTTCCCCCACCCCTTACACACTCCTTGGAGACAAGGATATATCAGGATTTGAACACACTCCAGTTGAACCCCTGCTGCTAAGAACCTGTCTGACCTGACGGAGCCTTACCTGGCAAGGTCATAGGCCAGCAGCACTCATTGTCACTTAGATCACATGCCTCTTCAAAGTCGGTACCCTTCACATACCAGGGACACTTCACTTCCTCCTGAAGGCTGCCACCTCTCATGGGAGGTGGCAACTGTGAGTGGTTCTCAGAGCTTCAAGGTTGAAGGGGAAAACCACTTTCTCCAGCATAAACCGGCAGAATCCATTCTAGCCAGTGAGATTTGGTTATCTGAATTGTACTTAGAAGTCCACCTCTGGCTAGAGACATCACAAGGTGGGGTTTCTCTCTTGAAGTTTTACATGAGGATGAAAGTTTATGAGAATACTGCGAGTTGAATATAATAATTCTTCAACATGGGCTGGTGAGATGGCTCAGCGGGTAAGAGCACCCGACTACTCTTCCAAAGGTGCAGAGTTCAAATTCCAGCAACCACATGGTGGCTCACAACCATCCTTAATGAGATCTGACTCCCTCTTCTGGAGTGTCTGAAGACAGCTACAGTGTACTTACATATAATAAATAAATAAATCTTTAAAAAAAAATAATTCTTCAACACAACCACCAT
>NC_034602.1:81456327-81457869 GCF_900095145.1 Mus pahari
TCTCGTTTTTTTTGTTTTTTTTTTTTTTTTTTTTTAGAAGGAGACAAACTTATTAGCAGCCAGCTTGTGGGTCTCATCTAGCCCCTAGCAGTTGTGCTGAAAGGAGCCTGGACAAAGTCCAGATGTCTGTGTCTCGGTCCCTCACACACCGTGTGTGTATGTGTGTGTGTGTGTTGGAGGGAGAATGTGTGAGGGTCTATCTCTGGTCTCTGGGTTGCAGTCTTCCCCGGGTCGACATCTAAGCATGCTGCCAACTGGGATAGTGGTATCTACCACCACTTCCTATTGCCCAGACTTGCCTGTTTAGCTTCTGCAGACACCTTTGTACCTGTTCTAAGTCACTGGGAGCAGGGTTGGTGGAAAGGGCAACCCCTCTCCAGGCCGAGCACCCCAGGAGTGTATTTCTTTGATTTCCACTCGAGGTCACCAGAGCCACCAGCCAGGACCTGGAATGAACGCTGCTAGTGTCCCTCTGGCCCCTCGAGGCTCTCTCCCCACCCTTCTATGTTAGTTCTAAAAAGTTGTAATTTTTTTTGCTTTTTTTTTTAAGATTTATTTATTGGGCTGGTGAGATGGCTCAGTGGGTAAGAGCACCTGACTGTTCTTCTGAAGGTCTGGAGTTCAAATTCCAGCAACCACATGGTGGCTCACAACCATCCTTAATGAGATCTGACTCCCTCTTCTGGAGTGTCTGAAGACAGCTACAGTGTACTTACATATAATAAATAAATAAATCTTTAAAAAAAAATAATTCTTCAACACAACCACCATTTTCTCCTCCATAAAAACTCAACGATTTTAAGCACCGAGAACTAAGATTGAACATGTATTTTTTTTTTTATACCAATTACTGTTCTAAGTGCCATCCACGAAGCATTGAATCTGAGATCCCCAACAGCTGTATGGTTCAGATTCAGGGTTGAGCTCCTTTTCACACTTAGGACAAGCCTAAGGTCACATAGAAAGGGCTGCATCCAGGGGAATTGTCTGTGCTGTTCCTGGAGTCTACACTCTGAGCTGGCTCTGCTGGAATGTGATTGTACCTTGGTGTCTAAGGCCCAAGGCCAAAGTCAGTGAGCCCAGCATTTCCTGTTTAGCCTGTCCCCCAAATGCAGCAGCGGGACTTCTACAACTGGCAAGCCACAACACTGGGACAAAGGTTTTAGTGCTTTCCCCTAGCCTACGACAGACCATCTAAATCCCACTGATGCCTGTAAGGCCATCGCTGTCCACCAGCTGCCTCTCTGAGTCCATTAGCTGCATCTTACCCTTTCCCTAGTGACTTACACCACCCCATTGGCCCAAGCTGTGTGATGCTCTGGCCCTGAACCCCTGCTTCCCTCCTCTTGTTCATTCCTTAGGTCCTCGAAACAGCCCAGTGGAGACTTGTCTCCAACCTACTTCCAGCACACAGAACTGAGAGGCGACATTATCACAGCTATGTTTTTGAACTGGTAGATACCAGATGCACTGGGGAAGCCCTTTGATGATTTGCTGGGTACAAATCCTGAGCCATTGACAGAGCAGGAGAGATAAGTGTTT
>NC_034602.1:81458592-81470117 GCF_900095145.1 Mus pahari
TGGTGGCTCATAACCATCGGTAACAAGATATGACGTCCTCTTCTGGAGTGTCTGAAGACAGCTACAGTGTACTTACATATAATAAATAAATAAATAAATCTTTCAAAAAAAAAGATTTATTTATTATATATAAGTCCACTGTAGCTGTCTTCAGACACCCCAGAAGGCGTCAGATCTCGTTACAGATAGTTGTGAGCCACCATGTGGTTGCTGGGATTTGAACTTGGGACCTTTAGAAGGTTAGTCCGTGCACATAACTGCTGAGCCATCTCTGCAGCCCCAAAAGTTGTAATTTTTGTTGTGGGCAGTGGTTCTCAACTTTCTTAATGTAGTGACTCTTTAATAAAGTTCCTCATGTTGTGGTGAACCCCCAAACATAAAATTATTTATTTGTGGGCTGGAGAGATGGCTCAGCAGTTAAGAGCATTGACTGCTCTTCTAGAGGTCCTGAGTTCAATTCTCAGCAACCACATGGTGGTTCACAACCATCTGTAATGGGATCTGATGCCCTCTTCTGGTGTGTCTGAAGAGAGCAATGGTGTACTCATATACATAAAATAAATAAATAAATCTTAAAAATATATTTATTTGCATTGCCACTTCATAACTGTAATTTTGCTACTATTATGAATTATAGTATAAATATTGGATATACAGGATATTCAATATGCAAAAAAAAAAAAAAAAAGCCTGCAAAAGGGGCATTTGATCCTCAAAGGGTCATGACCCACAAGTTGCGAACCACTGGACTACAGGTTTCTTTTAAAACTTCTATGGATTGTGATGGTTCATCTGTGCCTTGTCAATGAATGGTACCAGCTGGGAGGGGGTGGGGCTACCAGGAATTCAATAGAAGGAAAGGAACAACTGATACCTCACCAGCTCGCCTTCCCTAAACATACCTAGTCAATGATTACCCAATATAATCTTCATAACTTTTCATGGGAGCAGTAATTAGTCTCATTTTACAGAGGAAAAGCTGAACTTTGGTGAGATCCATTTACCGTGCCTTCAGCTGGCAAACTACTGAAGCTGTGGAATGGACTCTTCGTTCTTAACCACTCCACTTGCTTATCTCAGGGGACTGAGACCCATCTTCCTTCCCTTCCATCCACATGGTTTCAGCTGTGGAGGCCAGCCTGGCCTCATTTTGGGATTAGGGGACCTGTCCCAACACCCACATCTTTGAAAAGTTCTCTTCAGAGACCAGAGTTTGCCACTGAGCATGGAGCCATCTAATAGCCCATGGCTGGCTCCAAGGCCTGCTACAAAGTAGCGCGTACTTTGTAGGTTGGATCCTGAATGGAAGTAGCCAGGGAGAAAGAATGAGGACAAATGTGATGATTCCTCATCTTAAGCTATTTCAAAACTTCCTAAATTACATTCTGTCAACTAAAATATAAGTAGAAATGAAGTTGAAGTATTTAACTCATTCTAGAACTTGACTTTCAGATTATTTTAGGCACCGAAGTCAGTTTCTTGGGTCTAGAAGTATGTACTGTGGTTGGTGACACAAATGCTAAGTAAGCATATGTGAGCGGCGACCACGGTGCTGACAGCTGTTATCAGCCACTGTCATTCTCCTGGAATCATTTGCGTCTAGACTCGTCAGCCAGGATGCTGGGGAATAAATATAACCCCCAAACTTTGGAATTCCACACAAAGACACCAGAAAACAAATATGTATTTAAGCCATGCACGTCAGTAAAGTTTGGAGGTCTTAGGCTGTTATGTCTGTTTGTCCATTTGTGTGTGTGTGTGTGTGTGTGTGTGTGAGTGCGCACGCGCACTTTTACCACCTTTAAAATAGGTAAATCCTTTTGAGATAGGATTTCATGTATCCTAGGCTGGCCTCAAACGTGTAAGATAGTTGAAGACCTTGAGTTTCTGATTGTACTTCACCTTCTTGGGGCTGTGATTATAGATGTGGTACCACAGTGGATGCGGGGATTAAATATCTAACTCCATGCTTGCTAGTCAGGCGAGCACACTCCTAACTGAAGTGCATCCCAGGATGCTTTCAGTTTCTAAGATAAACTTCAAATCTTTGAACCAAGGCAGCCCTGAAAGAATGTTGTCTCCTTAGTTACTGGGGACGCTGACCCCAGGCCACTGTTACTTACTTACAAACAACCTTCATAATGTTGACAATGACCTGTCATTTCTATGAGGACAAGGACCAACCATCCTTACCTAAAACTGTCTCTTCCAGTTTATGTCACCCCCTCCTCCATCAGTAATGGTTTGTTCTTTCCTCCCTGTGCTTCTGTTTAAATCAGTATGGGTTTTACACAGGGTCCCAGCTCTGCTCCAGCGAACCGAACCAAGCTTGCTGTGGGGGACCAGGCAGTGGCAGTAGTGTTTGTTGCTGCCCCAGTAATCAATGGACCTTGCCTACCTAGTCCTCTCCCTGTCTTTTCTTAGGGTTCTGACCTCTACAAGCGCCTGCATAGCTTTCTGGGTAACAGCCAGGGTTACATAAAGGCCTTTATGTGGGCCCTTGTTTCCTGGGCTCCAAAGAACAGAACACCTGGAGGTGCCTTTGTAAACAGGATTTAGCTGGCTAGGGATGAAGATGCCTTAAGTAAGGAGGGAGAATTAAGGGAGGGGTGGGCTCAGAGCTTTCAGTGTGAGCATTATTTAAGGGAAGGGGGCCGTGCCAGCAGGACTGGGAGGAGGGGAGAGAACAAAGTGTCTCTTGGAAGTTGTAAAATATGATTGTTTCCCCCTTTACATTCCAACCTATAAAATAAGGCATTTCTTAGACTTGGAGTGGCCTTCTGTGTATAGCCTTGCTTTAAGCTTCCATTTTGACATTTTATTCACTGGAATACGTTGTTTGGTTTTCACATTATGCTATCTCTTAAACAGTTAAAAAAGTATTTATTAGAGTGACTGTTTTACCAAAAGTTGTATCATGCTCCCCTAAACCCCAGACACTGTTTCAGAAAGCAGTGTTATCATTCAGCTTTCTCAGTTTCTCTGTGAAGCAGTGAGTTTGTAGTTTTGAGTCTTTCTTGGGTTTATGCTGTTGCTATTCACTCTTAGTTCCTAGAGTATTCAATAGATATGGATATTGTTTTTTTTCTAAAGTGTAAATATTCAAAACAGCATGCAGATGAACCAAGGAATTTATCATCCTGCTGTAGTAAGAGAAGGGTCCTATTGTGTGTGTGTGTGTGTGTGTGTGTGTGTGTGTATAAAAAGCATGCTTAAATATATTTCTTTTTTTTTTAAGATTTATTTATTATTATATGTAAGTACACTGTAGCTGACTGCAGCAGTCACACCAGAAGAGGGCATCACATCTCATTATGGGTGGTTGTGAGCCACCATGTGGTTCCTGGGATTTGAACTCAGGACCTTCGGAAGAGTAGTCAGTGCTCTTACCCACTGAGCCATCTCACCAGCCCTTAAATATATTTCTTATATAATAACTTTTGTTTGGAAAAAAGTCACACTGAGTTCTTAAGAACTAATGACAGCCTACTTGTAAGTAAAATTTAGCTTAATATTTTGAAGGCACAACATATATATTATAAAAATATTGGGGCTGGAGAGATGGCTCAGTGGTTAAGAGCACCAGCTGCTTTCCCAAAGGGCCTGGGTTCAAGCATTCATCAGACAGCTAACAATGGTTTGTGACTCCAGTTCCAGGGCATCCAAAGCCCTCTTCTGGGTTCTTTGGGCACGAGATGTGCAGGTGGTGCACAGACGGACATGCAGACAAAACACCCATGCACATTTAAAAGAAAAGTATACTATCAAAATTAGAAATAGATAAACAAATCTTACGTATGGCTTCTGAATCTAATCTTTAAACGTATAATTAATTAATTGTGTTAGATTAACGTGACATAATTCATAGAACAGGGCTGAAGTTGGAACTTAGGGATGTATACCAGTAATCTCTTTTGCTTGATAAAGATACTTACTCTCACAAGTTTGTTCTTTCTGGTAAGAACCTAACAATTGTCCTGGGAAAATCAACGTCACATGCACTAGGAGCTAGGCCTCCTTTTTATTTTATTTTATTTTATTTTATTTTTTTATAAATTTTACTTTGGTTCTTTGGGTTGGAGTATCCGTGCCATTGCCTACATGTGGAGGGCAGAGGTCAGGGTTGGTTCTCTGCTTCCACTCTTGGGGATTGAACCCAGGTTGTCTGATCTATACAGCAAGAACTTTACCCATTAAACCATCTCACAGGACCCTGCCTCCCACATCACATTAGATCCTCAGATAGCCTACCGTGATTTGATGTGATCGGACATATTTTGTTATTGGGCATATTTTATTTACATATTTATTTATCAGACTGAAAGTTAGGGTTTGTAGGTGGAAATGTTTGAGATGGCAGAAAGTGACCTGACCTGTCACTGCAGGAAGTGGCTGGACCGGCAGCCATGAGCCTACTTAACTCACAACTCCTGCCCCCTCAGCACCTTTAGGGACCTGGTGGTCCCCACTTCTGGATGGGGAGTTATCCCAGCTTTTTTGGTCTTTTTAATCTACTCCAATATTGAAGGCTTTGGGGAGGAAAGAATGCAAAAAGTGTGGGTTGTTTGTTTGTTTTACGTTTCAACACATATGAATTTTATCCCTATTAATATATTAAAGAAAAACTGTGCAAATAGCAGTTTTCACACTAGCCTTTCTCAGGACAGGCTGTCTTTTTCTTATAAGATTATAAAATTTCCTCATAAAATGATTTTCTTTTTTTTTTTTTTTTTTTTTTTTTTGGTTTTTTCGAGACAGGGTTTCTCTGTATAGCCCTGGCTGTCCTGGAACTCACTTTGTAGACCAGGCTGGCCTCGAACTCAGAAATCCGCCTGCCTCTGCCTCCCGAGTGCTGGGATTAAAGGCGTGCGCCACCACGCCCGGCATGATACTGTAACTTTCTAAAGCTGTAAAATTTCTTCATTAATATTCTCTTCAATAACAGGCTTGGAATTCAGACGCAAAACCTCCTTTCTATAGGCAGTTTTAATACACATGCTGAAGCCAGTGTGATTTTACGAGAACGTCTCTAGTAAGAGACCTGGGAATCGCACATGCGCACAGTGGAGCATGACTTGGAACTTGCACATGCGCACAGTGGGCACTGATCGTGTTCCTTTGCTCCCTTTGCGTGGAGGGTAGATGCTGACCACTGTAGGTTGGAGGCATCTAGTCCGAGAACTTGCCCTCAGTGTATTCAGAGAGACACTGACGTGATTCTGTATTGTGGCCGGGATGTCATCACTTCATGTCTCACCTTGGGTCCCACGAGACAGGTTGCTTTCCTTCCCACTCTAAAAAATACTCGGTGTCTCTAAACGGCAGACAGAAGTATTGTTCAAGGAACCCTCTGGTCATAGAGATGAATTACATGGTGCAGTATAGGCTGAATGGGTGGTGATATTTAAACCCAAAGTGCATTTTGAATTGTGGATTTAAAGTGATGTTTCACACAGGCATGGTGGGTTCTGTTCCACCCTTAGCAAAGTTCTCCTGAGCCAGGCATAGTGAGGCAGCACTAAAGTCTCAGAGCTGGGGAGGCAGACACAATCGGAACTCTGAGTCTGAGGCCAACCATGGTTTAGAGTGAGTTTCTGGACAGACAGGGCTACAAAAGAAACCCTGTCTCGAAAAACCAAAACCAAAACCAAATCAAACCAAAAACTAAAAGGGAGAGTTTCTCAGACCTTGAGGACGTGGAAACAAGATATGGTCTAAGCTTTCCCCCAACATGGCGGCACCTAAGCAGCAGGCTCTGTTAACTGTAAGGACTATCTATTCTTCAAGCTTAAGTTCCTAGAGGCCCCTTTCTAACACTGGCCCTTAGGTCATTAGAACACAAAACAGCAACATCAGCTGCCTGCCTCTGATGCCTAGCAACAAACAGTGTGGCTACCCTGTGACCATGTGATACCACATGTAGAAGAAAATACTGGTTTAGCAGAGATAATACCTTTTGGGTTGGGGGAGCCTGTCTGTGGCTTCAGTAGTGGTCGGTGGCTGCTAGTGCCCCTGCGGGCCCCAAGGGTACAAACAAACAGTTCAGCCAAGTATAGGCAAATGGTACCAGCCGCCTCCTACCTAATTAGGTGTACAGATGTATTGCTAGAGATATGGAACCTGGAAATTGAGCAATAGGGACTCTGCTTGAGCAAAAATAAAGCCAATTTTAAACTGTACTTGTTATGATAATCTCTGGAGGAGACATGTGAAAGCAATTAAAAGTAGTTTCTGAGGGGGGGTGGGGAAATTTAGCTTCCATTGAAAAAGGCTGAGGCAAGTCTTTGAAGAGAGAGGAAATTGAAAATAACACCAGACTTTCCTTAAGCTTAATTGAGCAACCATGCCATGGGTGCAGAACCAGTAGAAATGTATATTATGTTTAAAAGCCCAAAATGTGGAAAGCCAAAGCAAACCTCTCTTGAATATATGGATGAAATAACCTTCCCTTGGTCTGAGATGATGCTCAAGGAAACTAAAAGGGGCTTGGACGGGGGTGGGGCAGCAGCTGGACCCCATCACCGACAACCTGAATGTGTCTGGTTGACCTGCTGAAAAGAAGACCCTCTGAAAAAAAAGATGGTTATTTTCCTTGTAATGTGAGCTTTTAAAAAAGCTGTGAACTTTTTACCTTGCTTCATCATGCTTCATTTGGTCAATTACTAACTGGATGGTCCCTAGACAGCGGGCGTGGACTCCTGGAGGTTGCTACTTGTTTGGGGCGTGTGTAATGAAGGCACCGCGGGGTGCGTAGTGACAAGCAGAGAGGGTGTGCGCGTGGGCCCCTTCATTTGAACACCACGAGGACCGCGGAGAGAGCCCTTCTGCGCTCCGGGTCTTCCAGCCTCCGGGCGCCCTCCTTGCCATGCCATTGACATGCAAATCCAGCGCTGAGCGCCGGCCAATCGCGGACGGCCAATCGCGGTCGCTTCCTGGGGGATTACCTGGTGGCGGCGCGCCGCGAGCGCGGGCTCGTGCGCGGCCCCGGCCGGGAGGCGTGGCGGTGCTGCACCGGCGGGACGGAGCCGCGCGCCGGGGACTCGCGGCGGCCGCAGAGGCCACCGCATTCCGAGCGGGAGCCGCAGCCCGAGCCGCGCGCCCAGGCGCAGGGCGCGCCCGCTGCCCGTTGCTGAGCGCGCGCAGCCGCCGGCGATGCTCCGCGCGCCGTGGCCGCGAGGTTTGAACTTGGCGGCAGCTCGGGATCCCGCCGGGCCGGGAGGCGATGGTGAGTGCGGGGCGCGGGGCGCGGGGCGCGGGGCTCGGGCAGGGGCGGGCGGGAGACTTCCAGAAGCCCAGCCTGCAGAGGATCTCCCGGGGCGTCCAGCCTGGAGATGGTCTCTCGGGGCGCCCAGCCTGGAGATGGTCTCCTGGGGCGCCCAGCCTGCCTGCTGCGGGCAGGTGGCGTGCCCCCGAGCTGCTGACACTCCAGGCCTGGTCTTTCTCACCGGGGGGAGTGGGGGCGTCCGCAGGGCTGCCACTCCAAACAGGATTGCTGGTGACTGACAGCGTGAAAACGCTTCAGAAGAAATGATCTGTGAAATACTTTAATTTTGATAAATTACTTCTCACCAGGGCCCCCGCGGAGTTTTGACTGCCTTTCCTTTCTTAATGTTACTGGAGTCGTCCCTAGAGGGGAGGCCCCAAAGTACTTTGAGGGGCGCGTGTGCCCCTCCCCCACCGGTCCGGCTCCTAGGCAATGATTTCCAGGAGTCTGTTCCGCTGTCAGGTAGCGTGAAAATGAAATTGCAGCTGACATTTGCTTTGCTCTGTGTTGCCAGAAAGACCTAAAACTTCCTCGCCGTAGGGGTGGGGTGTATTCCCCTCTCTAATCCTTTGGCATTATCTCCCAGCCCCCACCCTCCCAATCCTAGTGTTGCGGTGGAATTGTATGCACAGACGCAGGACATTTTGCTTTCTGATGTGAGCTCTCGTGGTGCATGGGCTCCCAGAGACCCTTTAAAGGCTATTGGAATTAAGTTCCCAAAAGAAAACATCTTCAATATATGGCTAACCTTTTCTCCAAGTAATTTCGCCAGAAGCTGGCCTAGACTTCAATTAATTTCAGTGATTCTTTTTAATAAGTACACTTCCCCTGTCGCTTTGGTTTCTCTCTAGATCATGTAAATCGTTTCCTCTTTTAAAATTTCTTTTTTTTTCTGATTTTAAAAGGGTTATGTGATTGTTGTGGGAAAGGATATATTGAAGAGAGAAAATATACACATAATAATGTGTATTTGTATCCTAAGACCTGTTTTTTCATAGCTGCCTAATCAATTGAGAACTTAAGAGCTGTAGATATTTTCCCCCATTCCTAATTTGTTTTAGAAAAACAAAAAGTAGGAATTAATGAGGAAATAAATTTACTTAAAATGCTATAACTAACAATAACTCACTCACATGGTTCCCAGGTTGAAATGGAGTTTATTGTGGTAATTTCTCTTGAATCAACTTTCCACATCTGCCCCTGGCAAATGGCTTCTGTTTGTACAGCCTGTTTTGTAAACACACCCCTTTACCATTACGGCAGAATGCCAAACACATGTCCCTCTCCGGCACTTGTGGGTAGGCACATAAAGTTAATATTTTTATTGGTTTCTACATCAGCGCTTCCTTACCAGACCTTTGATAAAACCCTGGAGAAGGTTTCCAAGGGATGCTGTAGAGAATTTACTTCCCTAGAGACTTTAAGAATAGGATAAACATCCATCTGCCTAGGACCGCTTCAGTGTAGCAGCCTGAATAAGATGGGTCACCTCTCCCAACCTCAGAGCTGAAGGATTCTAAGCAAACTCCCATTTGCAGTGAACTGGGAACAAAGGACAGCGCGATTACCAAAAGGGAAAAAAAAAAATACCTGAGCCTAGCTGAGGTAAAGCCCAGTTTTGTGAGAAACACAAACGTGTTTTGCTGAGAATGATTTTAGATTGTGTTTTGACTTACCAAGTCTTTTCTGGACTGCACAGAAAATCCACCAGTGGTTTCATTCTGTTCCAGGAAGTTGTAGGTGGAATACAGAGGCAATTCTGTGATTTCAAGCAAAGGAATTGTTTTATGGGTAAGAAAAGATTTCCCCTTAAATGTAGGAAGGGTGGGTGACATCCTGGGTAGTAAATTTCTAAGGAGCCTGAAAACATTCTCCTGCTTCAGCCTTCCTCCCCCATGGCCCTCACCCCCGCTCCCATCACTGCTAATCTCTGCGGGCCTCAGATCCTGGGCTTGAGCCCAGTCCTTCCTCAGCTTCTGCAGTGGCATGGAAGGGTGGCTGGATGAACACCACTGTGCTGGTCTTACACTCTTCCTTTTTGAACTCACTGTTATTCTCAATATGAGTTACATCTGGTTACAGTTTTTGAATCGCCAGTTCTTAGCTGTTGTGTAAAAGTTGTACACACTTACGGGGTGCGGTGGACTACTTTGTGTGATGCATACCAAATAATGTTCAAATCGGATGAGAAGTGTATCGTTCCCCTGTAGTTAAGGTTTTCAAACACCAGTGTTTCCTTCTCAAACTGTATCTCTGCTTTGCACAGTCACTCAGAGCTCATGGCCCATTAGGCGGAACCGAGTGGGCACGTAAGGCGGGTTGGAGGACCCCAGTGGTGCCACCTCGGCTGTGTTGGTTCCTTCCAGAAGGTAGAATTTCACGGCTTGCTGTTCCTGCTGCCTGCCTGCTTGACAGAAGGGTGTAATTCTAACCACGGTGTGACCTCTGCTTCAGAGACACCTTCCTCCCTTTCCTGAATATCACTTGACCAGGAGCTGCCGCTTTCCTTCCTGGAAGGTCACAGGGGGCCTCACAGTCTAGGGGAGGTCATCACAGGGGGCCTCACCATCCAGGGGAGGTCAGAGCAAAAGGAAACATGGCGTTAAGTCTCTGACCAGACAGTGCCTCTTGGATGAGCAGCACCCGCCCCCCCCCNCCCCCGCCCCTGCCACATGCCCCAAGTTAATTTTCTTAGGCTATCATAACACCAAAGAAGAAAAAGAACAACGGCCATTTATTTATCTAGCAAACATTTACCGTGTGCGAGGCATCCTAGAAACTTGGGCTGGGTTCCCTGCCTTCAGGGAACTCACCATATTTGAGAAATAAAACATGTTAATAAGTTACTGCCATCCTATGGGAGTAGAGTTCAGGGGTTAAGAACATAAGTTTGTTGTAAAGTTAAATATATACCAGCCTGTCACCCAACATATGTATGCCCAGGTATTTATCCAGGATAGATGAAAACAAATGTCTATTAAAAAAAAAAAAGACTTGTTTAGAATATCCATAGCAACTTTATTCACAAATGTCACAACAAACCAAATTGACATAAACTGGAGTGACATAATCACTTATCCACAAACAAGAAAACAGATAAACAGACTGTGACACACCCATGTAATGGAATACTACGCAGTCATCAAAAATGAGTTTCCAACACTCAAATCTCCATGAAACTCAGAAGCTTTGGTTTAATTAAAAGAAGTCAGATAAAAAAGGATATATAGCTGTTTATTTACGTACTGTGCAGTGGATTGGAATTTGGGCGTTTCACATCCAGACACTCTACCCCTGAGCTATGTCATTAGTCCTAACCATTCAACTTGGGGACTAACCAGTGACAGCAGAAGTCAGTGCTTGCCCAGGAAAGGGACTGGAAAGGAAAGAGAACTTTCTGTGGTGACAGAGTTTTGTGTTCTGTACTCAGTGTCACAGAGGCGTTTGCAGTCACTGAACCGTGTTGAACCAGACACAACGTGAGTTCAACTAGGAAAGGAACTCCCATTCTGGGGTGACACAGAGCCAATCCCCACTCTGCTTCTGCCCTTAGATGTGTGCAACGTTACCTTGGCATGGTATGAGCGGTCTGGGCGTGCTGAACGGTACCTACCCGTGCGTCTCCTTCTTAGGTCGTGGGGGGACTGAGCTAGAGAGTGGCTAAGTGTTCAGCTTGGTCTGAGCTCAGTACCTTGCTCCTCTTTCTGTGTCCTGAGGTGAATACAGTCCTAAAGTTCTTGTTAAAGCCACTTCATTTTCTTAGGTCTGGGAAGGTTTTATGGTAACAACTGCTACCCCACCCCACCCCCACCCCCACCCCCCATCCGGGGCATTCCTTGTCTTTTCATTTTAGTTGAGGTCTCTGCTTGTATCTGGTGGGAATTTCACCATAAAAGTCTTTCCTGCCTGATCCAGAGGTCACAGGGTTCCACCCCTAAGCAAGATGCTATCTGGAATTGATACACAGTAGCAAAGAGAAAATTACTTTTGCTGTGTCACTGTGTAGATCAACCATACATGAGGACATTCCTGGTGCCAAACCAAATCACTCTCCATGTTTGTTTGGTTTTTGCCTGTTTCTGTTTTTGTTTTTTTTTTGGGGGGGTTTGTGTTGCTTTGTTATTTTTGTCTTACTGGTTTTTTTGTTTTTGTTTTGAATGAGAAAAAGAATATGAGGCTGGATGATTGGGAGTTGGAAGGATCTAGAAGAACTTGGGAGAGTTGATAAAATACACTGTATGATTCCCGCCCCCCCCCCCCC
>NC_034602.1:81470137-81524570 GCF_900095145.1 Mus pahari
TGTCCTGGAACTCACTTTGTAGACCAGGCTGGCCTCAAACTCAGACATCCACCTGCCTCTGCCTCCTGAGTGTTGAGACTAAAGGTGTGTGTGTACCATCGATGCCCATACTGAAAAAAATTGTTTTAATAATAGTAAAAAAAAGTTACAGGGACTTGACTTGTCTTTAAAGCCACATCAAAGAAAGGAAGTGTCTGTTAGGCAAACTCCGCTTTTGTGATAGTATTTCAAGGTGAATTCCTTCTGGATTGAGGCTGAAAAACCTGTTGTGGGAAGCCAGATTAAACGTAGGTATCTTCCATGATCTTTGTAGAGATGCAGGTGGAAAAGGAAGTTTTAGGTCTCTGTATGAAATTTGGTACTTTTTTGTTTTTTTTTTTTTTTTAAAAAAGGGATGAGTAGCCAAGAAGTGGTGGCATACACCTTTAATCACAGTACTTGGGATGCAGAGGCAGGTGGATCTCTGTGAGTTCAAGACTAGCCTGGTCTATAGAGTGAGTTCTAGGACAGCCAGGGTTACACGGGGGGTGGGTGGTGGTGGGGGAGGATGACTTATTTAACTTGAATTTCCAGTGAAAAAATTTTTGGAAGGAAGGAGAGTAGTTAACCCAGTAAGTTTCCATTATTTCTTTCAATTCAAGTATTAGGGAAAGATGTTACATGCTTTGCCAACTCCGAAGAGGCATTTTGTTGTTGGATTGGTTTAGTTCATTTAGTAAACATTTCTCAGACATGACCCAAGAAGTCACCAGTCTCCAGGAATGCAGCAATGAATCGGGCATTGTACTCCAGGGCTTGTCGATATGCTGACCCGATGTGATCATGAACACCGTTCTGTCTGGGGGGGGAGGGGTGCAGGGGGGGGGGACTGTCTCAGAACCCCGAGCATTGTCTTTGGAGAGTCTAGCCTTTCATGGATTGTTTTGTTTCCAGAGCCTCCAGCTTAAAGTGAAGATGTAAGATCCTAGTTGTCTTTCATTGCTGTTATTTCCTCAAACACTGGCTCTTAGTCTGGTTTTTCTTCTATTATTCCTTACTAAAAATAGCAACAAAACAGTCTCCCACAAAGGCCGCTGCGTGTAGAACAAAGGTTACGGACTCTGACAACAGAAAGACCTAGGTTTGCACCTGAGCGAGGATGCCTCCTGGTGACAAAGGGGATCCTTCTGCCCCCATTTCTGCACCGTGAGAAGCAGAGATAATCATACCCAGGGAGAAGCTGTTACAGGATAAAATGGCAACAGACGTGTCAAAGTCACCAGGCCAGCCACCGGGCAGGCGGGCCTTAGCTACTAACATTGACTCACCTGCTAATGCTCACTAATGCTCACAGAGGCCCTCATTTGAAACTGCCAGTTCTCTTGGCCACTTTGATCTTCCTTACACCCTTGTAGGTGGGCACCGTTACTTCCCTTTAAAAGTGAGGAAACCCAAAGCACAGCTGAGATCACGTAGCTTACGGAGTGCATGGAGGTGTCAGGGCTGGAGACCAATCTATCCTTTCTCTTCATTAATTGATGGAGCTCAGACGTTGACTACCTTTCCCTTTAAGGCAATACTTTGGAGAATCAGTTATCCTCAGAAGGGAGTGACACCAGTAATAGGTGACCTTTGTGTCACCCTTACACTGCATGCAAGTGAACGCTGGTAGAGGAGAAAGTGTCTGACTACACCTATGCATGCACACACGTGCATGAACACATACATGTGTGTGTGTGTGTGTGCGTGTGTTCCCATGTGTGTGCGCACAACACACAGATACACATACTCACACAAGTGGGCACACAGCTCACATATACACTCATGCACACACAAGCTCAAACATGCATGCATACACACGCACGCACACACACATGCATATGCATGTGCTCACACATAGGCACACACTCCTGTACACACTCGTGTACACATACAGGCATACACTGCTGTATGCGCACACAGACACACATGCTCTCACACATATACACACACTTTTTTCTTGGTGTACAGTCCAGGCTGGCCTTGAATTCTCCATCCTCCCGTCTCATCCTCTCCAGAGCTGGGACTACAGTTGCGTTCCACCATTCCCTGCTCTGAGTGCACTCTTACATGGTTGCTGGGGGAAGAGGTATTGTTGCAGAGGCGGGGCCCTTCTGCCCCCTGGAGTCCACCTGTGAGAGATGCGCTGATACTGTCCTCACACCTTGGCAGAGGAGCTCCGAGTAAATACCAGTAAGCCAGCCCCTCAGCATGAACTGAAACAGCAGGGTTTTGACCTAGACCCTGTGGCAGCTGTGGAGGAATCCACAGCACAGGCTAAAACAGTTTTCACCCTCCAGGAGAATGGGAAGTCAAGGCGTGTGTGTCTCTCAGCATTGCTATGTAGGAGGAAAAGGCTCAGTAGTTTTGTAAATTACTTATTTCCGTTGGCATTTCCTCAGCTTTCAGACTGTAAAGAACCTTGACCTAAAGCATCCAGTAAAAAGAAATCTTAGTAGTAGGTTGGATGCTGATGATGAAGACCCAGCAGCCAGATGCAGATATAAGTACTGTATAGACATACCACAGTTACTTTCTCTTGCTGTGATAGAAACACTCTCCAAACTCAAGCTGGAAAGGAAAGGGTTTATTTGGCTTCGAAGTCCTGATCACAGTTCATCATGGAAGGAAGTCAGGGCGGAACTGTGGAGGAAGGCTGCCTTCTGGCTTGCTCTCACGGCTTGCCTTGTTACACATCCCGGGATCACCTGCCCAGGGGTGGTGCCTCCCACAATAGGCGCCTCCCACATCAATCATTTGTCAAGAATATGCCCCCCACAGACATGCCCACAGGCCAGCCTGATGGAGTCTGGTGGAGGCAATTTCCCAGTCGAGGGTCCCTCTCCCCAGGTGATGCCAGCTTGCGTTAAGCTGACAAAAGCTAATCAGCAACAGGACACTGCCACCTACCTCCCCCACCCCAGCCTTCATCCTGTTGAGCTGGGTACTTGGAATTACTACTGTTTCTCCTTCGTAAAGACACCTGGAATCTCCGGGCCGCCTCAGCTACCTAAGGGGCATCTGTCTGCCCGACACCACCAGCATGCACAGCGAGTGGGCGGCTCTGACCTCAGGCAGGAGCTTCATAGTGAAGGGAGGGGCCCTTTGCAAAGTGTAGTCTGTGGCTCTGTATGGTGGAAATGTCACCGTGTACCTTTTCTGGGGTTCCAAACGGACTGTATTATCTCAGTGGCTGGTAGGCAAGTGCAGTTTAGGACACTACACACTGAATAGGGGGGGAAAAAAAAACGGTTAAAGAGGGCCCTACAGGATTAGCATCAGTCTGGCTGCCCTGCCACCCTTGAGGCCTTTGGGGCTTAACTGTGGGCTGTCCCTGACTAAGCCTCACTACAGTAGGCTTGGATGCAGTTGGGAGAGACCTCAAGACTGAAGTCCCCTCTCAGCCTCTTCACGGTCGCCTCCAGTCTTTTCCTCCAACATTCAGGCCTTTGTGTTGGTTCCCATGGTTACCCCTTCCCTACCAGCAGCTGGAATGTGCAGTGTGAGGAGGCTGTCTCCCCTACAGAGCCAGGTCCGGCTGGGGCGGAGGCCAGCGATGCACAGCTGGATTTGTGAAGTGGGGTCACAGCTCAGTACCTCCCCTTTGTCCTGGATTCTGTACTTTTCCCAGGCTTGACACGTCAGGGTTGCAGCGAGGAGACCCTCGGGCTGACAGACAGCTAGCTCCCAGGGTATTTCCTGCCCCAGCCTGGCCTGGCTGACTGTCGCTGCCCTGTTCGACATTAGTCTAAGGCAACTCCCTCTGTGTGCTAATGCCTAGTGTGTGGAAGGCCCCGTTTTCTGCCCAGCCAGTCTAGTGATCATAGGCTTCCCTGCCTGCTCTCCTGTGTGCACTTTTATACCCCCAAACTGTCTGTCTGTCTGGTTGATACTGATGGGACCAGGACCTGGTACCCAAGACAGGTGTTGCTTCCAGCCTGGAAGACCAGGCAGGTCCCAGAAGCCCAGGAGAGTGTGGCAACTGGCGGTCACAGATGGGAACAGAACTAGCCCAGAGGTTGTCCCCGAGCTTTCTCGGAACACTGGAAGCTTCCTCAGTCTCTTGTCATCTGGCGCCATTTGTGTCTTTGGGTAGAGGTTAAGCTTCAGGTGGTGAAGGAAGGAAAGAAAGTCAGAAATCACCCACATCAGCTCTGCCAGAGGAGTCCGAAGGCTCTTCTAGGACAGTGGCTTTCAACCTTCCTAATGCTGTGGCCCTTTAATGCAGTTCCTCATGATGTGGTGACCCCCAAGCATATAATTATTTCATTGCTACTTCATAACTGTCATTTTGCTACTGTTATGAGTCATAAGATAAATATCTGGATACAGGATATCTGACCTGTGACCTCTGTGACCTCAGGAGTCATTTGACCCCAAAAGGGGTTGTGACTCATGGGTTGATAACTGCTGATGTAGCATAAGACACTGCTTTTTAAGTGAACTTTCTGCCCTATAGGTCCCTAAGGAAGCCTATAGGGCAGTGGCCCGATGGGAAAAGGTAGTTAAGGCATCCTTGCAGGCTTGTTGTAGTTTAAGCTCTGTATTTTTGTGATCTCTCTGTGATCCTAAATACGTTAAATACCCAGTGTTTCAGTTGCCTGCATCACTCCCTAGATCATTGCAAAGATTAAATTTGCTAGGTAAAAAGACTTTGTAGAGCATACAGCAGCACACAGGTGCCAATTATAATATTTTCAAATGGTGCTTTGAGAATTGCTGGACCAGACCGAGGCCACAGATTCATTCATCTGTCTTGCTGTGTGTTATATGGGCCAAATGTCCCTTATTAGAAATGACTGGGGTGTGGGAGGGGAGTTGGAGAGATGATTCAGTGGTTAAGAGCACCAACTGCCCTGCCAGAGGTCCTGAGTTCAATTCCCAGCAACCACATGGTGGCTCACAAGCATCTGTAACGGGGTTGATTGCCCTCTTCTGGTGTGTCTGAAGATAGTAACAGTGTACTCACATACGTAAACAAATAAATCTTTAAAACAAAACAAAACAGAAAAGAAGTGACTGGGGTTTGGACATGGTGGCACACATCTTTAACCTCAGCACACAGGAGGCAGAGGCAGGTGGGCCTCTGGGGTTAGGACATTTTGAGTTTGAGAACAGTTTTGATTTTCAGGTTAGGATGTGCAACCTGTGTCTTATCAGTGGACCCCAAAGTTTCAGCACACAGGGACACCTAAAGTCAGACAGAGGGCATCCTAGCCATGTGACACTCAGTAGTAATGAAAGGAAGAGTAACAATATTGGACACAAGTACACATGCACGCTCACACCTTGAGAACGTGTATGCTGGTTAGCTTCCTGCATTCTCGCTGTGTTTAGAAACCTCACCTACCTGATAAGTCAGTGCTCCTTCCGCAGCGCTAAAGCTTCAGCCAGGGAGAGAAGCATGCTGGGAGAAGCCTGACTACTAGCAAGGTGGACACCTTTAGGCTCATCGTTTTCAGATGTTGAGTTAGCACGGAATGCTCACTTCCCATCCTAAAAAGCAAATGAATCTTGGAAACAGACACATCTGGCGTGGGCTTAAAAAAACTGCGAGCTCCCTCTTAAAAGCCGGTAATCCTCTTGGGCAAAGTGAGGATTAGGCACCGTCCCAAACAAGCCAGGAGTTCAGCTTTGCTAAGATTCCACGGCTGGCTGGCTGGCGCTGAATTTAGCAAGGGCTCTATTTCCTCCATGAATGACAACTTCCGTTTAGGTTTTTAAATTTTTATTATTTTATATGTATGTGTTTTGTGTGTGTGTGTGTGTGTGTGTGTGTGTGTGTGTGTGTGTACAGGAGATCTTGGAAGTCAGAGCATTGGATTTCTTGGAACTGGAGTTACAGCAGGTTATGAGCCAGGGGCTGGGAATCAAACCCAGGACCTCTACAAGAGCAGTCAGCTCTCTTAACCTCTGAGCCATCTTCCCTCCAGCCCCTCTATTTATCGTTTCAATGTCCACCCCACTCATTTAGGAAAGCCTCGGGTTGGGACAACCTCTTTGTTGTAGACAGGATGAAGAAAGCTTGGCTCCTATAAACTGCACTGGGAGTCCAAGGTCTTTCCATCTTCCAGTGCCCAGGTCCCCCTACCTTGCTCTCCTGCAGGAGAAGGAGGATCTCCCCCAGAGTTTGAGGTGGGATGCACCTGATAGAAAACCCCAAATCCTGATGTCTCTCAATGGTCATGAATGTGTATCCACTGGTTCATCCTTCCTGAAGCCTGGGGCTGAAGCTGCGGCCTCTGGATTTAACTCCTCCAAGCACCCTTGACCTTGACAGTTTCCTTCTCACCACTGTGACTGCCTTCTCTGCTTGTCACTTCCTCTGTGTGTGTGTGTGTGTGTGTGTGTGTGTGTGTGTACTGTTCAGTAGATCACCTGTCCTTTGCTGCCAGACACCTCCTTATCACTTGGGTTATATATAGCTCTCAAGTTGCATTAGGCATCCCTGGTTTCCTGACTCCAGTACCTTAGCCCTGCTTGGAGAATGCCCACATTTGTCCGTCTTCTGTAGACCATGCTGACTGACCACTAGGAACTTCCTGTCCTCCAGCAGTTACCATGACACAGGTAGATATACCCCACTCGTTTTGTATACAAAGTTCTGGGGCTCAGAGAACAACAGCCAGGGCCAAGCAGAGCCCAAGCCAGGACGCATGTCTTCTGGCTCCAAATCGTGTGTCTGGGGAGAGACTGGGGAGTCAGAAGCTGTGGACTCCAGTTTGGAGCCTTGGCCCCCTGCATGTGAAGAGTGAGTTGGCGTGTTATCAGGATTTGTCAAGCATGCCCTGTTCCCAGTTATATTTATGGACTATCGAGAGGGACCCTCAGACTCATCCATAGCAACCTCAGACACATGACAAAGACAGCTCAGAACACTCAGTTGACCTGGGCCAGTTTGGTGGCCCATTCAACCTGTAGCTGCCTCCCCCTGCTGGGATTACAGACAGTCAGTGTAGTGCCTGGGGGGTTCCCACGAGTGCTGGTGTTCTGTACTCAGATCTTTATGCTCACGCTGCAGGCATTACCAACTGAGCCATCTTCCCAGCCCAGAGTGAGAATTTCTAATAGATAAGTACTTACTCGGTATTATGTCTAGGAAGAGAAACATAACTGGCCAAAATGGAAGAGAACCCCAGATAGGACCAAGAGTATCACATGGTGGTTAAGAGCATAAACTTTGCCATCAGTCGGCCTCAAATTCTTTTCCCATCAGGGCTCTGATAACGACCTTTGCTTCTCTTCATCTTTGTTTTTTTTATCCGTGATATAAGGAGGGATAGCATAAAGACAGCCATCCTGTCTTGAAGGGTGGTCGTGAATACTCTAAGACAGATAGTAGTATCCAGCTTGGCTCAAAGTACTCCGTAAAGTACTTACAGCCTCAGCGATAGCTGTTCTGCCACCTGTTCTCCTTGTGACTGGTAGAAGCAAGCATGTGCATAGACAGGGATGAACGAAGAGGAAAGGGCTTGACCACAGTCTCCTGTACTCTGTACTGGGCTGTCTTGCCACATGTATGAGGGCCTACTAGGGTATTATTGGACAATTATTAGCACAGAGGGGGGTCTTAATCTGTTTGCCTCCCCTGCAGGTATAATGCCTGATTCGGTATACATTCCATGGTTTGCTCTTAGTGACTATTAGCTGAGTGGATGGTTGGGCTGGGTATAGAAGCGGCCAGGCTCTAGTTCTCTGGATGGCCCAGCTATCAGTACACATTGGTTTATTTTCAGCAGTGTGCCCAGTGTTAGGAAGTTTTCTGAAGGCAGGAATGCAGCTTGAGTGCTGTGGGCAGGAGTGAAGGAGCCCTTCTGTTGTTGGCCCTATTGTTCCAGTGGTAGAAACAGTTGGCATTGGGAGAGTGGAGTCCCATTTGAATTTCATTACCATTACCTTTCTCCTTGAACATTCCCTGCTGAGAGAGAGGCTTTGGGTGTCAAATGCTTGCCACCTCTTTTCACGGAACTTTTTGGGGGTGGTGTAGAGTTTTAAGGCAATCTAAGCTACAGAGATTCAGGGTTGTTGTTTTGTTTTTGAGTATAGAATAGAGTTTATTTAGGGCATGGGAAGGGGAGTTGGGAAGTGAGTAGACACACACACACACACACACACACAGAGAGAGAGAGAGAGAGAGAGAGAGAGAGAGAGAGAGAGAGAGAGAGAGAGAGAGAAGAGGTAGAGGCCAGCGGGGAACGGGGAGAGAAGGGACAGAGAGGGAAGAGAATAAGAGGGTAAGAGAGTAAGAGGGCAGATTCAGAGTTCAAATGCATGAAAGTTGGAGCTAAGGACACTGCCGGCCAGCTCTGTAGCTAAGTTGTGATCTTGAGCCCCACAGTATCTGCCCCTCTATAATGTTCTTAAATGGGGATACATAATTCCTGCTGTATGTGACTTTTTGAGGCCCAGCAGAAGTTTTGGAGAAACACTTCCTGCGCTGTACCTGATGTTAGCGCAAGGATCAGTTTCTGTAGAGAGTGTTGCCAGTGGCTGGTGGAGAGCCAAGGCTGGAGAAGGAAGACAAGACCTTCACTGAATTTTCTCAGGAGGCTTTCACCTCCTCGCGCTGACACTAATTTCCCAGAATCCCTACTTAATCTCCAAGTATTTTCAGTGGTCATTGGGGCTTCTAAGGTCAGTGTCTCCCTCAGGATGCTGTAGGGAACTGGCAGAAGCCCGAGAAAGCAAGCTCCAGTAAGGGCTCTGCAGCCCTTGGGGACATACCCTTGAAGGACTTAGTGGGACCACAGCCCCTTCCTCTTTCCTTCCTAGCCTTAAGCACACATTTTGCAGTGCCACATGCTCCTGTCATGGCTTGCTACAGTAGACCCAAGCAACAGAGCCAAGCAACCGTGCTCTAAAACTGTGAGCTTAAAATAAAATCTTTAAAAAAAAAAAATAGATTGATTCCCTCAGACTTAATGCCAGAAAGCTAACACACCGTGTGTGCCTATACACGTAAGTCTCAAGAAGTTAACATCTATTGACAGGCGCTATTTGAAGGGCTTTGTAACATATCAAATCTATTTATGACTATATTTCTGCTCAGTGGCTGCTATCACCCCTGTTTTGTAGGGGAGGAAAGTAAACCACAAAGTGTCCTGCCCAAGGTCAAAGACCGACTAAGCAATAGATTTGAACTGGGAACTCAAGACGCTGGTGTTGGATCCCTGCTGTCCACACATATATGAGACCCCCACATTTCTCAGGGCTGTTTCAAGTCCTCATCTTGGAGCATTTAAAGCTACAGGTGACAGACCCTAGCAGAGGTCTCATTCATTTAATTGTAAGCCCCTGACTAGGGTCCATTGGTATTTAAGCCTTTACTTGAGGCTAGGTGTGCCAGAGGGCTTGCTGAGTAGAAAGATTGAAGTCAGCCGGGCGTGGTGGTGCACGCCTTTAATACCAGCACTTGGGAGGCAGAGGCAGGTGGATTTCTGAGTTCGAGGCCAGCCTGGTCTACAGATTGAGTTCCAGGACAGCCAGGACTACACAGAGAAACCCTGTCTCGAAAAAAAAAAAAAAAATTGAAGTCAAGAGCTGCAGAGATGACTCAGATAGTGGGTAAAGGTGCCTTTTGCCAAGCCTGATGACGTGAGTTCAAATCCCAGGACCTACACTCACACTGTAGAAGGAGCTAACAGATTCCCACAACTGCCCTCTAACATCAGCACACTCATGTGTGTGCACACAACACACGCGCGTGCACACACACACACACACAAATAAGAACTTCGAGAAAGAAAGATTGAAGTAGATTAATACTCTTAGCAAGCTAAAAGATTAGGCTAGTCACACCCTGCTCCCTGTGCCATTTATCCTGTTCTCATCTTTATACAAGGTTGATATCTAGAAATGGAAAAGCTTATAGATTTAGAAAGAAACAGTGCCAGCGATACAGATCATAGGCGTGGGTCCATTTGACATGCTTCAGAGCAGTAAGAGACAGGGCAGCCGGAGCAGGTACAAGTGCGCCCGGGCCTGGTATATATAATGACCGTCAGGCCAAGGCTGAGGGATTGTGGGTGGCTCTCCTGTCACTGACCAAGCCGTGGGAGCAGGGTGGGTGAGCAGCAAGACAAGGTGTTTTAAGAGTTTGTCAGTACCATGCCTGTGATTAGAAGTACCATCATACAGTCAGAGGTGATGCAGCCCGATCACAGGAATGATTAGAAAAGCATAAGAGAGGAGAGTAATGAAGAGGTAGTGACCCAGAGCGTTAAGCCTCAATCGATAAGTAGCCAAGGGTCAGTATTAAGAGCAAAGGGGCCCTCGAAAAAAGGGCAGTGCATTGAAAATGTCTGGAGAACCTTTGACCCGTGGTCACATTGTCAGTGGCCAGAAATTGAAGAGTAGTTATGTTTAAGAGCAGAAGTTTGTGAAGGCCAGAGGTCCTTTTTAATTTATCATTATTTTTTTTTTTATTTGTATTATAAATACATTATAGCTGTCTTCAGGTACACAAGAAGAGGGCATCAGATCTCATTACAGATGGTTGTGAGCCACCATGTGGTTGCTGGGAATTGAACTCAGGACCTCTGGAAGAGCCGACAGTGCCTTTAACCACTGAGCCATCTCTCCAGGCCCCCAGAAGTTCTTAAAACATCTTCAGGCACCAAAGAGTCGGGGCCCTGTCAGCCTCCTGGAGACTCGGAGAGGATAAGAAGGGAAGCCCTGGGGAACTGAATGCAATGCCTTAAGAACTTGCTAGTCCAAGACAAAAGGCAGATGGTCAGCCAGAGAGGCGTGGAAGATATAGAACAGAAGGAGAAGCAAAAGGGACTTGAAGTGCCGAGAATGTGGCTTTTAATACGGAAGGCAAACTGTGAGGAAACAAACGTGCGTGTGCACACAGGAGAGAGAGTCTCTGGATTCTGAGGACAGACTTACTTAGCCCGGCATAAGCATACACTGCTGTGGTAGTTTGAATGTGTTTAGCCTGAGGGAAATGGCACTATTAGGAGGTGTGGCCTTGTTGGAGGAGATATAGCCTTGTTAGAAGAAGGGTGTCACTGTGGAGGCAGGGCTTTTGAGGTCTCATTCATATGTGTGTGTGTGTGTGTATATATATATATATATATATATATATATATATATATATATATATATATATATATATAAAAATGGATGGATGGATGGATGGATAGATAGATAGATAGATAGATAGATATGTCTGGTCAATATTATCCAGACAGTCTCCTGCTGCCACCTTTGGGTTAAGATCTAAGAACTCTCAGCTACTTCTCCAGCATCACATTGGCCTGGATGTTGCCATGATGACAATGGACTGAACCTCTGAAACTGTAAGCCGGCCCCAATTAAATGTTCTTTTACAATAGTTGCCTTAGCCATTGTGTCTCTTCACCACAATGAAACCCTAACTAAGACAACTAAGAATTATTGTAATTCTCCTGGTTGCCTCCAAGCGAAGAACAAGGCCTGTCAACCATGTGGCAAAGGTCTTGGCCACAGTTTTGGCCAGTACCACTGCTTTCTCAAGGAGGCCTGCACCAAAAGCTAGGGCTCATGGCCTGAGCAGAACAATCAATGTCTTGGAAAGTTTAAGGCACAGATCTGCAACTTAGGGAAGTCTTAGATACAATGTATCGAATGGACCTCCTACCACTATGCCTACGACCTTAGGCTGTGCTGTTCAAAAGAACACAGTGCAGGAGAAGACAGATGGGATCCCTGACTTGCTGGGCACACTGCTTGTAAAAGGCAGACCGTGTACAAGTGAGCAGTTCCATGCAGTGATGAGTGTAATAAGGGGAAAGCTGGGCACCGGGAAGGAGAATATTTACATTAGATAAGGCAGCCCAGAAAGGCTGATGTTTTTGATCTGGAACCTGAAGGCTAAGGAATAGCCAGGAGAGAAATGGAAAGAATGTTCCAAGTGAATGGAAAATGAGGTAAGGAGTTTAGTGGACTTGAGGAAGCTTCTGAGATCTGGGTGAGGTGAGGGCCTGATGAGGTTGGAAAGGTTGAAGGGTGAATCTGCATTAAGGAACACTTCCCTAAGGTGTGATAGAAATCAGGGGATGGTACCGTCCGCTCCGTTTAGAGCTTGTGTTGGCTGCTGCAGACACTAACTTAGAGGGACAGCAGTGGATGGGGAAGAAGTGGCTGGTCTCAACAGGGAAATGGAACCTGTACTTGGGCTGTAATGGTCCATATCCAGGCTTCTTCCCATTTAAGGACAAAGCAGGAAAGCTCACCCCAGCATAAGCCGGGAACTAAGAGGACCTGGTGAGGCCGTTGTAATAGGCTCAGGTCCCTGTGTCGTCTCCTTCAGCCTGCACAGTCCTTCTGGAGTTTTTACAGGGTTCAAACAAGCCACAGGAACAGAATGATCCAGAACCTTATCTTGTATTGGCCGAAACTCAGTCCAGAAAGTAGTTAATGGGCGCTATTAAAATACCACACAGTAAAGCGGTCATTGTGTGTTCAGGAGTTAGGAATATTAAGAGGCAGAGTGTGCCCATCCTATAAGTAGAAAGAGTTGGTGGCTGACCTGGATTTCTTGTTTCATAAGCATGAGGAAGAAAGATGTTACAATGGCTCACTGTAGTTGTAGATCACAATAACTCTAAGTCCGGCTCACCCTCCTTAGGGTTGGCTTAATTCCTAGCTTATCACCGGTGTTTGTGATCCTGTGATACCGAGACTGGAGAATAGTAAGAGATGACATAAAAACAACCCCAAGAAGTACCTCATTGGCGTTGCCACACGCTAGCTCCAGAGCTGGATCACGTCACAGGTGTGTTGGACATTTAGTAGTACTCTGTTCAGTCAACAGACATTGCCAGGCTCCACAGCTGGGCTGCTCCTCTTCGGAGCAAAAGAGGGGCAAGTGGAAGTCCTGTGATCGTCTTCGAAGTGCACACCCACAGTGTGTGTGCTGCTCTGTGCAAGGAGGCAGGAGTAGGGAGAGTGGACTCAGCCTGCCTCACCCCCCTACTGTGTTGGGAAAGGCGTCCTGTGACAAGTGATGTCCAGGCTGAAGCCCGAGGATGAAGGACCACACCAGCCAGTGGGGCAGACAGGTTTACTTCAGTATGAACGTCCACGGGCACTCTAAGTAAAACTAATCCTATCTGGTAACTTTAAATTAGTGGGCCTGTCATCACCAACGCTCGCGAATGTTAGTAATGAATGCTAAGGCCTACAAACAAAGTGGCATAAACAAAGTTTTTGAAGCTGCTGGGTTGAAAGAAAGAATGAGTTCTCTGGGATTTGATCCCAAGTGAATATAATTATGTGGGTGGTCTGTGCCAAGACACACAACTTTGTCGCTTCGGTGTGTTCTGGAAAATGGGTCTTAGGAAAAAACAAAAAAAAAAAACAAAACAAAAAAGCCTCCCTCATTGTCTCTTTCATAAGGGGTTCTGGTAATAACTCACAACATATGGGGGAAGCATGCACACCCTTTTGTATGAAAGACTCGGGACAGTCCGCCCGAGGCGTGTGGTACCCATTAGAACTTGCTGGATGAGATCAAAGTGCCTGCAGACTGTCAATTACCATTGTGAGAGCTGAGAGCAGTCGGCAGAGTAGTCTGTAGTGGGTGGGGAGACAGCATTCTGGAGACAGCACGAGTTTAATGTCCAGACAGAGGCTCACTCTGCAGGTAAGTGGTTTTGTGTTAATAGATAAGACAAAGACTAAAAGATAATTCTGGGGTGCAGGGTTGACAGGCCTCCCAAAGTTCATTCTAGAACCATCTTCCATGTAGATCTCAGTGGTATTCCTTTTCATTAGAACACATGAATTTATGTTTAATGGTCTCTGGCTGTTAAAAATCCTTAAAAGATGTGCCTTTCTCCCATTGGCTTATTCTTCCTGCCCAACCATAGCCTGTGACATCCACAGCCGGTGACTCTCTACCTCTAAGTGTGTCCGGGATAGGGAATGGGAAAAGAAAAAGAACCGAGCTTGAGAGCCTCAGCTACTGTACAGAAAGGACAGACAGTTGCAGTTTAAGAAAAAACGAGGAAGCTATTAAATGCCACAAAGGCTCTCTCTGAAAGGCCCGGCTGTGGTTGTTTCTCTCCAAAAGAGGGAGGACACTAAGGTCTAGGGGGAGACCTGGGAAGGAAAAGTCCAGCCCTCTGCGGTGCAGGGCGTGATGCCTGTCAGTGGGCGCTCATGAAGGGTTCTTCCTGCGTTTCGCTTTACCTTTTTGAAGTTGCGTTCACTTATGTGAGAGAGAACATAGAACACTTTGGAGGAGTTGAATCTCTCCTCCTACCATCTGTGTCCTCGGAATGGAACTCAGGTCATCAAGCCCAGCCGCAGGCTCGCTTGTCTCCTGCTTGCTGGCTGAGTGAGCTCTCTACATTCATAAAATCTCTGCATTAGGGGGCTGAGTGGGGAAGGCTCCTTTGAGTCTACTTTGCACCTCAACTTAAGCCAAATGTCTGTCTGGTGCTGCTAGGGTCATGTGAGAATTTCTAAGTGAGGAATTCGTGAATTTTGTAAAAGGTTTTGGCATGTTAGCTCTCACTGTATAAATTAGGCCTTTTTGTTGTTGTTGTTGTTGTTGCAACTACTTTGTGTAACTGCTTGTCTTAGTCAGGGCTTCTATTCCTGCACAAACATGACCAAGATGCAAATTGGAAAGGAAAGGGTTTATTCAGCTTACATTTCCACATTGTAATGTTCATCACTGAAGGAAGTCAGGACTGGAACTCAAGCAGGTCAGGAAGCAGGAGCTGATGCAGAGGCCATGGAGGGATGTTACTTACTGGCTTGCTTCCCCTGGCATGCTCAGCATGCTCTCTTCTAGAACCCAAGACTACCAGTCCAGGGATGGCACAAGGGGACCTCCCCACCTTGATCACTAATTGGGAAAATGTCTTACAGCTGGATCTCGTGGAGGCATTTCCCCAACTGAAGCTCCTTTCTCTGTGATAACTCTAGCTTGTGTCAAGTTGGCACACAAAACCAGCTCTAAAATGAAAATACTGTATTAAGACAGAAGTGAAAATATAGGGCAGGGCAGTGGTGGCGCATGCCTTTAATCCTAGGATTTGGGAGGCAGAGGCAGTCCAATTTCTGAGTTTAAGTCCAGCGTGGTGTACAGAGTTCCAGGACAGCCAGGGCTACACAGAGAAACCCTGTGTCAAAAAAAAACCAAAAGAAAAGGAAAAAAAGAAAGATGTAATAATAATGCTAATTTACTGTGCCCTGGGGTCTGTTCCAATTATTTTACCTGTATTATAGACATGTTAAGACACACCTATAACTAAAGAATGGCCCTTTGCACCCATTTTATAGATGACAGAGCAGAGGTGTGTCAAGGGCAATGTCACCCATGGTCAGGACTCCTCCAAAGTTTTCAGCCCTTGTGCACAGCCCTTATTCTGCCTTTCCTACAGCCTGAGGGCCTCAGGCCCAGCATTTTCTGGCCCAGTGCTAATATCAATGTCATAAGTAAGATAATCTCAACCAAGCCCTAAACTTCAAATTTAGAATTACACTGATCATATAGAAGGAGGTTGGGCCGCATAGATACAACTAAGTATAGCTATATCCTTTATTTTTTTTTTTTTCCGTTACTGTCACGAAATACCCGAGGCAGGCTAGCTTGGTAAGGAAAAAAAGAGTTTATTAAACCCACAGTTCAGGAGGCTAAATGTCCCAATGGGGCAGGCTTCTTGGCTTGGTCTCTGTCTAGAGCCCTTGAGGCAGTACCTTATCCCGTCAGATTGCCTCATGGCTGGGAGCACAGATCTAGAGCAAAACAGGAAGGTAGATAATGATTGAGGGCCAAGTTCATCTGTATAACAGCCCACTTTCCAAGGGCAGGGCTATGAATCCCCTCCCACCCCCGAGTGATACCACCTCTTAAAGGTCCTGCCCTCTACAGGGTCCCTGAGTCCTTGGGAGGCACCTTTAGGACCTATCCAGGCCAGGACTGAGGTAAAGAGAAATACTATGCCTTAAGAATAGAAAATCCCAGCCGAGCCTGCTGAGCCCCAGAGCACCTCCTCAGTACCCTTGGGTAAAAAGAGCTCTTTTCAATTGACTTAGGGTTTGAGAGAGACCGTTCTTTGACTTCATTCTGTGTTCTGAGAAACAGGAGGCCAGATGGACAGGCTTAATGCTGACAGCAGCTCGATAATCCTCCCCTTCCGGCCAGGGCATATGCAGAGGCGGAGCGGCCTCACCATGCCTCTCACAGGTCCAGTGGTT
The DNA here is from genome assembly GCF_900095145.1 of Mus pahari. Classification (NCBI taxonomy): domain Eukaryota; kingdom Metazoa; phylum Chordata; class Mammalia; order Rodentia; family Muridae; genus Mus; species Mus pahari. The sequence continues at coordinate 81,486,353 of NC_034602.1, forward strand.
GGACCCCAGAGGCTTAGAAAAAAACCCTTGAAGACAAACTGCAGATACCACCGGGAGGGTGGGGGATGGGTGGCAAGATGGCTCAGAGGGTGAAGCTCTTGCTGCCCAAGCCCGACAACCTGAGTTTGGTCCCAGGAATCCATGCAAAAGGCCAGATGCACACCTGTAACCCCATCACTCCTGTGTGATGGGAGAGCCATCTGGGTGGGCTAGCTACCCCGGAACACGAGGCAGAGCAGAAAGACACAGCACAGAGACTGCAGCAGCCAGGTAGAGGGGGAGAGCTGACTCACCAAAGTTGTCCTTTGACCCACGGGTGTGCCATGACACGTACACACCCTTATTCACGTTTATACACCACACAATAACACTATAAAATAAAACCTTAAAACCACTTCAGAGCTCCAAGCAGGGCCAGGGTGATAAAGGGGCAAAATCAAGGGTGTTTGGAAATCCTGGCCCCGGGCTTCTCCTGAGGAGAAATACGCCCTTTCCCATGACAGCGGGCACTGGCAAGGGGGGGGGGGGAATCGGGGCTTAAACCTTTTCTCTGACTCCCCAGGGGTGTGGAAAAGAGGAGTTGTAGGGATGGTGTTTGGGCCTGCGGGTGGGAGGCTGGATCAGAATGGGTGCACAAAAGACCTTCCAACAGGATAGAATCCAAACAATCTGAGATAGCAGAAGCCCAAGAATTGCCCTGGGCTCCCCGTGGGTTCCTCCTGAGCAGCCCAGGAGCTGCTGTTCTTGAAGACTACACCCCTCACACTGAAGCCTACACCCCTCACACTGAAGAAATGGAAACCATGACAGGGTTTCAAGGAAACTGTGTAACAGCTTGGATCAGTGAGTTCAGTTCTCAGAGTCCTAGCAGTTCATGTGGCCGAGGGATGGCTCAACAATAGAGCACTTGTCCAGCAGGCACAGAGCCCTGGCTTCAACCTCGAGGACTGCAGTTCTGGGGCCTCGTGCGTGCTAGGTGTGTGTTCTACCGCTGAACTATATCTGAAATCCTAGGACTGCAAAACACAATAGATACAGATATGATGTATAAAGAGATACACTTAATTAGCCACAAAACCACAGGCAGTCAGGGTAGACACCTCTGATGGTTGGCTGTCTTTAGGAGAGAGCTTGGGTGCGCAGACTGAGCCCTGCTCGGCTGAGCTGCCCACTCTGGCTCCAGTCCGCGTTTGTGTCCTTTCCAGTGAGATTCAGTCGCCCTCCCTGATAGAAAGCCCAGTCAGGCTCAGCTGTTGGCTTTCTTGTTTTTCCACAGAGACGTGTGTGCGGCCCCAGGCCATGCAGACCCTGGTACCTCTGAGTCCCTCAGCTCAGAGCTGCTCACCTGCAGTCCCCAGCACCGGAAGGCAACATGGTCGGGAGGGGTGAAGCTTCGGCTAAAGCAGAGGTAGGCACCTTGGAGGTTAACGCCCGCCCTCGGGAGAGGGCACGGGGGCAAAGATGGTTAAAGGCCCGGACTGGTGGGAGAGGGAAGGGGCTCAACAAGGAGGTCACATAAGTTTAAGTTCAGAAGGATGTTGAAGTTATTATGCCTGGGTCATTCTCCCAGCTCCAGGCTCCTAGAAATAAGACCCAGGCTCAAAATATATATTATAAATACCTTGGCCATATAGCCAGGCTCTACTCTTGACTGTATCACGACTGAAATATCTTATTCATTTTAACCTGCATTCTGCCATGTGGCTGGTACCTGTGCTCAGGTATCTTCCCGCCTTCCGTTTCCTACCTAAGCCACAGACCACAGGCTTTTTAATTGACAAATGATGCATCTCTATAATACACAAGATAGTCTTTCTACAAAAGGAATCTTGTTTGTTTCAGGCCTGGATATTGAGCCCATAGTCTTGAAACATAATAGCAAGTGCTCTACCACTGTGCTACTCGGCACTAAAATTTTGAATTTTGGACTGGTAAAGTGGCATCTGCCTTTAATCTAGGTACCCGGGAAGGCAGAGGCAGGTGAATCTCTCTAAGAGTTGAAGGCTAGCCTGGTCTATATAGCGAGTTGTAGGTAGGCCAGACAGAATTACATAGTAAGACCCTGTCTTTAAAGAGAGGGAGGGAAGAAGGGAGTGAGGAAGAGAGAAATTGGATCTGTGGAACCTAGATTTGTATGTTTGGATTTTTCCATGTTTAAGATATACAAATATGCATTAAAGTGTTATGTTTTATGTAATAAAACAATAGTCGTAGTTGACATTTATATTAAGATAATTTATTATATTCCATTTTAAGAAAGATACTCAAAAGTAGTTTGAACATGCCAGAAGGCCAGAGAAGCCGGCTGCCCGGTGAGTGGGGTAGGCTGGGCACAGGCTGAGCTTCTCAGAACAGTCAGGCAGGCTTGCTCCTACAACAGGTGCAGGCAGAAGTCCCAAAACCATTGCTGCTCCTTTTGGTCAACCTCGTCTCCTCACGGTACAGAGACCCCAAACTAAGTCCTCTGCTGACTGTGTAGGTGAAGAACTGTGTGGTAGTGGCAGAGCCACCCTACTCCCCCAGGGGTCAGGAAGTTGTCATTCACTGGGATGGCTGCTCTAACCTGGGAAGAAAATGGTCAAGGCCCTGAACCACAGACAAGAGATGGGATGGATTCCAGAGGATTATGGAGAGAGTTAAGAGCAGATGCGAGTATGGGAAAGGGGAGGACAGTTGGCTAGTAGTTTCCAGGGACACTGCTGTGGGGACTTAGAGATATGCGTAGGGCTCTTGGCCAACCCTGGGAAAGCAGGGACCGCCTGCTGGTTAAGAGTAGGAATTCAGGCTGGGTGTGGTGCACATGCCTTTAGTCCCAGTAGCCAGCAGGGCAGAGACAGGTGGGTATGTGTGAGTTTCATGGCTGTTGGGCTCTGGAGGAGGCGGTAGAGCAACCATTGCTGCTGTTTTCTGGCCCCCACGTCTGAACATATGCAAACATACATGAAGGCAACACAGGCACTCAGAAAATAACGTGCAAAGCAATCCTTGAAAAGTCGAATGAAACAAAAGGACTTCAATATATCCATTTGGTAGGCTAACCTTAAATAAACCATTCTTAAAGCTACCCAGGGATGCTGGCATGCCTGTAATCCTAGCTCCTCGTGAAATTTAAATGAGAGCCTGTCTTGCTTCCAGGAGTTCAAACTGGCAACACAGCAAGCTCCTTTCTCACACAGGCAAGCAAGCATACGAACAGAAAGCTAGACAGAGTTATCACATCAGCATCGTCAGCAGTGCTGTCTGTACGGAGGGAGGATGGATGGGACCAGGTGGACAGATAATTTCCTCCTTACAAGTCATGACCCTGGGGCTGGTGAGCACTGACTGCTCTTCCAGAGGTCCTGAGTTCAATTCCCAGCAACCACATGGTGGCTCATGACCGTCTATAATCTACAAGGGCATCCTGTTGCCCTCTTCTGGCATGCAGGTGTACATGCAGCAGAGCACTCATACATCAATCAACCAATCAATCAATGAATCAATCAATCAATCAAAGAAACAAATACATGGAGGCATTAAAAAGGAAGGTTATGTATGAGCTTTGGTGGGAGACAGAGCTTGTTTGGTAGGGTGCTGGTTTAGCATGACGAAGCCTAGGTTTCGTCCCCAGCATCATATAAACTGAGCACAGCAGTGTCTTAAATTCCAGCTCCAAGGAGGCGGAGACAGGAGGAGCAGAAGTTCAGAAACATGCTCAGCTTCATAGAGAGTTCGAGGCCAGCCCAGGACACAAGTAGCACCTGTCTTAAAGAAAACCAGACTTTGTGTGCTTGGATTTTATGTGTGTGCTTTGTCTCCTCAGACCTATTTATAAGACTTTGTGGGGGCTGGTGAGATGGCTCAGTGGGTAAGAGCACCGACTGCATTTCCAGAGGTCCTGGGTTCAAATCCCAGCCACCACATGGTGGCTTACAACCATCCATAAAGAGATTTGACGCCCTCTTCTGGAGTGTCTGAAGACAGCTACAGTATACTTACATATAATAAATAAATAAATCTTAAAAAAAAAAAAAAAAAAAAAAAAAAAGACCTTGTCTCAAAAAAGAAGGGGGAAAGCTCCGCAAAAATAAAAAAAACAAAAAACAAAAAACCTTTGTGGTCATCTACTTCCTAATTCTTTTCTGTCCTCAAAAGGTCACCCAACTGTGTCCGTTGCTGTGAGAGAATGCATGCCAAAGCAACTTAAGGAAGAAAAGCTTGGTTTTGGCTCACAGTTTGAGGGTCCAGTCCACTGGTGGAAGGTGGCAATGAGGGCCGCTGTAGCTATGGCAGTGGCAGTAGGAATGGGAGGCAGCTGTTCACACTATATCTGTTCATACTGTACCTGTTCACACTGCACTTGTTCATGCTGCACCTGTTTGCACTGCACCTGTTCACGCTGCACCTGTTTACACTGCACCTGTTTACACTGCACCTGTTCACATTGCACCCGTTCACACTGCATTTGTTCATGCTGCACCTGTTTACACTGTACCTGTTCACGCTGCACCTGCAGTCAGGGAGCCGAGAGAGGTCACCATCACCCCCTCACCCTGCTCCCCTTTTTTCTATTTTTAAAATCAGTCTTGAATGCTACCCAGTTTGGTTTATTCAGGGTAAGCCCNCCCCCCCCCCCTTTTTTTTTTTTGAGACAGGGTTTCTCTGTATAGGCCTGGCTGTCCTGGAATTCCCTTTGTAGACCAGGCTGGCCTCGCACTCAGAAATCCGCCTGCCTCTGCCTCCCGAGTGCTGGGATTAAAGGCGTGCGCCACCACGCCCGGCTAAGCCCGCCCTTCTTAGTTGGACTTCTATAATGAATGCCCTCACAAGTAGGCCCAGAGGTGTGTCTCCCAGGTGATTGCAAATCCACCAAGTCTGACAGGGAGGGAGACTGAACTTAAAGATCGGAATGGCTCTCATCCAGCTATACTCAGACCCCAACCCTTAATTGCTTTAGCTTTTACTTATTTTGAAATCATTGAAGACTCATAACATAGTAGTCTTAATTTCCCCAACACCTGCTACCCAGCTTTTCCTAATGTTATACCTTCTATAAGCAGTAGAAATATCAAAATAAAAACTGGCCCTAGCAATTGGTGATAGTACCGACTTTTAAGACTTTAGGACCAAAGACCTTGTGAAGAGTAGCATTTTCTCCCCGCCCCCTCTCCCTCCCTGCTAGCCTTTTCTGTTTAGAAATGATACTTTACAGTTTTTTGTTTTGTTTTGTTTTTTTAAATTCTTTCTTTTGGGCAACTCGCCACTGTGCTCGGAGCTTGTGTGGAGGACAGAGGACAACTTGTGTGGGCTGGTTCTCTCTTTTCACTACAGGGTCCTGAGATCAAACCCAGGTTGCCAGGCTTGGCCGCACGCTCCTTTACCCACTGTGCCATTTTGCCAGCGTAGAGTATTGCCTGTGCACCACAGTCCGTGGTGCCAGATTCTCGTTCTTTAGTTGCTCCTGAGGATTAAAGCTTAGATATCATGCATGCTTGTCAAATGCTCCCCCACAAAGCTACATCCTGGGCTGGTGAGATGGCTCAGTGGGTAAGAGCACCTGACTGCTCTTCTGAAGGTCTGCAGTTCAAATCCCAGCAACCACATGGTGGCTCATGACCATCCATAACAAGATCTGACGCCCTCTTCTGGAGTATCTGAAGATAGCTACAGTGTATTTACATATAATAAATAAATAAATCTTTAAAAAAAAAAAAGCTACATCCTACAGCAGTGACCCCTATATTTTTAAGGCAGGTGGCTAGTTACTTTGCAGAATGCTTTTGATTTAGAGGTATCTGTTGCTTTCTCATGGTGGAGTTGAGGCTCTGGCATTTTTGGCAGTGCCACTCAAATGATATGTATCTTTCCTAGGAGCTTCGGGGCAGCTGTGCCTGTGGCACCAGGGGCCACATGGGGTTGACATCTCATTACAGCTGATGGCAACTTTGGTGACTTGGTTCCGGTGAGGGTGAGGTCCCCATGTCTCTCCACCGTGAGGGGCAGGCACCGTGTGCCCCTTTGCAGTTCATAATTATGCTGGAGAGGAGCGTTGTAGGGAAGGACTGTTATTGTTCCTCTCCATCTGTTTATCCAGTGATTGATTTGTGTCAGAGAGGACGTCGCACTTGCTTCGTCTCGTGGGTAGTAAGTAATCCTACCCCTGTGTCATTCCCTCTGTCATTCCTGTTGAAGCTCAAATTGTCTCAGTCTTGGCCGCTTGGCTCTGGTCTAAATCCTACTCCGAAACATACAAAGGGGTGAAGTACCAGTACTTCATTCTTACTGCCACAGAAAGCAAAGGCGGATGTATTTATTTCTCTGTGGAGTCAAGCAAGTGCTGAGGCAGGAGGTTGGTGTTCGGTACGTCCCGGAGGCCTCTACTGGAATTTTGAAGATTGGGAATTTCTAGGGTCATCCCACAGATCAAATGCAAGAGGTCAGAGTTCTTTGTAGCTGCTTCATTTAGCAGTCCAGCCCCCTGCCCCAGTGTGTGGCAATAAACCTAGCCTTTTGGCAGCTGAGGCAGAATTTCGAGTTCGAGGCTACCCCAAGACACACCATGAGACCCTGTTGCAGGGAGAGAGACAGAAGGAAAGTACTTTTGTTTTGGTTGGTTTGAAGTAGGGTGTTGGTATGTATCCTAGGCCACCCTACAACTTTTGATCCCCCTGCCTCTGCTGCTATGTGAACCACCACACCCAGTGGGAGGAAGAGAGAATCCTTAAGATCTGACCTGTCTTGGCAGAAAGAAATGTGTGGAGCTTTGGCTCAGAGTAATGAGTCGGTAATGGGGACCAGTTATGCTAGCTTACAACTGAGGATTTTCCACTCCAGTGCCTCAGTCCTTCTCTTACCAGTCGCCACCACCCTTAGAATAACTTGTCCATGATCAAACAGGCTCTGCACGCGAGGTTAAATCAAGGTGAAGGGATGACCAGCTCAGAGTCAGCTCCTCCGGAGGGCTCCAGGGCCCTGCTTCCAGCACTTCCTCCCAGCCGGGAATTCGGTCCCCAGCAGCTTCCTGCCCACTCTCTAGATAATGGCTCAGTGGGGCCCCGGTGAGACCGCACGGAGCTGATGCTTCCTAAGCTGCAGCAGCGAGCACTCGGGGTTCACAAACGGTGGGAGGAATTCCTGCTTTTACTTCTGATGCATCCCCCAGGACAGGTTCCCCAGGCTTCCCTCCTCCTGCTGCCTGGCATTTCAAAGCAGCGTGCTGGCTTTTCCCAGGAAAAGTACTAAGGGCCACCCTTTCTTCTTGGTCCATTTACCTAGGTGTCTGCTGAGTAGAGTCCCTCCCACTTGCTGTGAGCTCAGGCCTAGTTCCTGCCCTTTAATTGCAAGCTCACCTGCCGGGGAAGGGACTCGCTGGGGAGCCCCGCCTCCGTGGGTGGAGCCTAAGCTGAGGGTGACTTCGCTCTCTGCCCTGCTCCTGAACACGGTACCAGAAGGGGGTTGTTCTGATATTTCTGTTTGCTCAGGGTAAGTGAACACTGTTGGAATGAGATTCAAGGTCTTTTATCGTAGGGCTCTAACTCAAGAACCTTTTTCTGATGTCTTTTATGGTGTGTTCTATCTGGGTTTTATTGTCTTTTCTTGCCTCTTTTTTTTAACTTTTGTTTTTGCCGTTTTTGTTTTTTTGGTTGGCCACTTGTTTTGCTTGTTTGTTTTTGTTGTTGTTTTGTTTGTTCTTGTATTGATGTTTTCCCGAGACAAGTTCTCACTATGTAGCATAGCCCGGGTTGACCTGGAACTCACTGTGTAGTCTGGCTGGCTTCAGACTCACCATCATCATCCTGCTTTCTAAGTTGTCAAGAATATGTATTTTTAAAGAAAAATAAGCAACTGCACGGTAAGTTTCAGCCTAGTTAAAACGCCCTACACTGTCCAGCGTGCTGTTAATGCTTCTGTCTGGGAATTTCCAGCAGCCCTGCTGTCTGTGCAGGGTTTCTCATGGCTTATCTGCCTAGTCTGTCATTTTATCTCATTCAAATCAGCCAGTGCCCTCTGCTCCTCCTTCAGGTTCCCCCTGCAGCTCCTAGTGAACTTTCAGAACTGTGCTCCCAGGAGGAGGGACTGGGCCAGACCAGTTCCAAGTCCTCCCAATGCCCTATTGCCAACCTGTTTGTAAAGTAAAGGAAGGTTTTTAATCTTTTTGTTTTTGTTTTTTAATTTATTTTATATATGTGTGTACACTGAAGCTATCTTCAGAGGACATTGGATCTTATTATAGATGGTTGTGAGCCACCATGTGGTTGCTGGGAACTTAACTCAGGACTTCTAGAAGGGCAGTCAGTGCTCTTACCCGCTGAGCCATCTCTCCAGCCGGGAAAGGAAGTTTTTAAATTTCATTTTGCTTCTGCTCACTCCTTCTCGGATGTTCTTTTTATGCAGTTGAGTTTCTGGCTTGAATAGCTTTTGCCTTTTCTGGTGACAGTTTCTGCTTATCTGATAGTGAGTATTTCTTTTACTTCTCAAAAGAAGGGCCTTACTGTGTAGTGCACCTCACATCCGCCTCCCCGAGGGCTGACATTGTGTGTACCACCACATCTGCCTCCTCCTTCAGAGTAGCAAGTAACCCAGGATGGCCTTGAACTCAAACTGTGTAAGCAGAGGATAACCATAACTCCCGCTTCTCCTGCCCGGCTCTCAAGTGCTGGGATTGCAGTAGTGTGCCCCAACCACGCATGGCTTCTCCTCAACTCCTTGAAGATGCGCCACATGGCATAGAATTCTAAGCTGCTTAAGTTTTTCTCTGAACTATGTTTTCTGCAGTTTTTTGTATTATGCTTTTACAGAGCATACAGGATAGTGGTATTAATTAATTAGGTCATTCATATTCATATTCTCTCTCTCTCTCTCTCTCTCTCTCTCTCTCTCTCTCTCTCTCTCTCTCCAGGGTTTCTTTGTGTAGCCCTGGCTGTCCAGGAGCTCACACTCACAGAGATCAGCCTGCCTCTACCTCCTGAGTGCTGACATTAAAGGCATGCCCCACCACCTCCTGGGTAATATGGCATGTCATACATATCTGTCACCATGCTTTGCCTACAGTCCCCCCTCTCGCTGCCTCCTCTCTGGACAATCAATACCTCCCTCTGCTCCCTTCTGGCCTACATGGCTTCTGAGGAAACGGTGTGTGTCAGTCTTACCTTCACCGTGTCATGGGTGAATTCTCTCCTTTAGGCCCCTCTCAGATGTGCTAAAAAAAAAAAAAAAAAAAAAGGTATTCTTTTACAGTTTCTTCTTCCACTTATGTACATTTCAAAGTACATATAATGTACTTTAATCATATTATCTTCTATTATCCTGTCTCCCCCCCCCCCCCTTTTTGGTATTTGTGGTCCACCGCGTTTTAGGCCTGAGCGTGGATTTGGGATCACCTCGATTGGCCTTTCTCTTTCTTCAGTCGCTTTTCTGTAGTGTGGTCATGCCTGCTGCTGTGTGGCCCTTTGACCTGGTCCTGCTCACTGAGCTCCTGGACTTGTGGTTTGTGCACTGATGTGTGTTTTCGGGGATTTCTCCCAGTCATTACTTCAGAGATTCCTGGAGTCAGTCCCCTTTTCTCTCTGCACTCCTAAGCTTCCTGCGATATGGACGATACACCTTCTGTGGGCCTCTCAGGCCTTGGATGTTCTGGTCTGCTTTTGGTTTGGGTGCCCGGCTCCCCCCACCCCCACGGTTTTCTCCTTGCTCTTAAGAGTTAAGATGTCAACAGTCTGGAGGTATGTCCTTTAGCCAAGTCCAGCCTGTGTGGAAGTCCCTCCCTCCCTTCCTTCCCCCCTTTACATACAAGGTAAGGAGAGAGGAAGGGAGGGAACCTCTGGGTATCTTCTCAATTTTGAGGGAAAGATCCAGCCCCCTCACTAAGCTTTAAAGTCATCTTTTGCCCATGAAAGGAAGTGTTGACTGGGCCGGACCTCTGTGCATGACTGCACTCTGGCACCTTTGAGAGCATGGCCACTTCCTTCCCTTCCCTTCCCTTCCTTCCCTCACAGACTTTTCAGTCCTGCTTCTATCCTTCTACAGTTGTGATTTTAAAGTTCTGTCAGTTGCACTTAGTGCGGTACCCGCCTCCGGGGTGGGGTGGGGGTGGGGAGTGCTTCGGTTCAGGCAGCATGCCTAGGCAAAGAACAGGTGAATGGAGCTGTCTGGGTAAGGACCTAAGGCTCTGGCCCGCTCGCATATTGATTTTCATCATGATTGCTATTTGCTGCCGGGCCACATAAATGGTAAGAGAACCTCTGAAGTGCGCACATTCAGAAATGCCCGCCATGCCAGAGACCACAGGGCTGGTTTTTCAGGTATTATCTGGCATTCTGTCCTCGGAAAGTGACTAAGAGCTCACTCTTCTGATCCTGATGGCGGGTCCTGTGTTAGCCGCTGTGGTGGTGAAACGCCTCCCTGTTGTTGTAAATTTTAGTATGGAAATATTGGTAGGTAGGGAAGGAACCGGAGCTGGTGTTCTAGAAGTTTCCTATTTTTCAGCTGCTCCGCCCTCGGACCTAGACTGTCCTTTTTATTGGGATTCCAGTTATGTTAAAACTTTATTTTAATGAACAGGTGGGTTTTTTTTTAGTATGATTTTTTTTTTTTTTTTAAGATTTATTTATTATATGTAAGTACACTGTAGCTGTCTTCAGACACTCCAGAAGAGGGCGTCAGATCTTGTTAGGGATGGTTGTGAGCCACCATGTGGTTGCTGGGATTTGAACTCTGGACCTTCGGAAGAGCAGTCGGGTACTCTTACCCACTGAGCCATCTCACCAGCCCTTTAGTATGATTTTTAAAGAATACATTTTAAAAACTATTTTTAGAGTGGTATTTACCTTTTTTCTTATCTCTTCAGTTTCTTCAGATTTCAGCTTCTTCAGTGTTATGAGTTTGATATCAGTTTTATTAATGGAGCAATATGCACATTCTCTCTCTCTCTCTCTCTCTCTCTCTCTCTCTCTCTCTCTCTCTCTCACACACACACACACACACACACACACACACAAATGCAATTGAATATTTATAAAGCGCAAGCTTCCAAACTGACAGTTTCTAGGTTATTCCAGCTGTGCTGACAGAGGTTTGGGCAGCATGCACAGTATAGGTGTGTGTGTGTGTGTGTGTGTGTGTGTGTGCGTGCGTGTGTGTGCGTGCGCGCGCGCGTGTGTTGAGGGAGAAAGAGCAGGTTTGAAATATTGAGAAAAAGAAAATTTTAGTACTTACTATTGGCTAAGTTAAAAAACAAACCATTGCAAATCCCCTCTGTTTAATTATACTATTTTAATGTGTTAGTCTATAACCATGTCTCAGGGTAGAGAGTGAGGAGAAATAAACTACATGGGAGGGAAGAGATGTGTAGACAGTTGTGGGTCAGTGTGGTGAGACTCAGTACAAGGAAAGGGGATTACCTTACCTGTTAGTCATCTTTCTCTCCGTCTGTTAGCAGGCGTCACTCTCATGATTCAGTCAGCAAAGCAAAAGTCCCCAGTGTACTTTGTGAGCATGTGACATTTAACAAAAAGAACATCCCCATCCAGAAAGGACTGTATGTTCATTTGGGGTTGTATTACCCCAGATAAATACCTTTCTTCCCAACAATCTATCTCTTTTGCTGTTTGGTATTGGGGGTAGAATCCAGGGATTTGTGTATACTGGACCAGCTCCCTACCCGTGGGCCCCACCCTCACACCTTTATACAGGTTTGTGTTTACATAATGGGGTCCTGGGAAAGGCTATACAAGAAATTAGCAATGGGGTGGGGGAGAAATGGGGTCTGAAGGGCAAACTTATACATTGGTTTTTGTTTTTGTTTTCTTGTGAATTTATTGTCTATTCAAAAGATAAAGTGAATATTTGGAAGGGCTAACAATTTGTTAAGTTTGGTCATGAGTCCATACATGAGTAAGGTAGTCTTTGTATTAATGTGAATACATATGTGCCTGTCAATTTTTAAGACAGTTGAAGGAAAAGCCGGATGTAGTGGCACACACCTTGGGACCAACACAGGGGAAGTCATTTGAACCAGAAAACTCTGGTAACATAGCCAGACCCATTTTAAGACAACACAAAATAGACGAGGAAGGCTGTCAGTGACACACACAGAACCTGAGTCGGCATTCCATCCCCAGCTGAGCTGACGGTACTGGCAAGGGGATACGGTGCTGGCGAGGGGATCGATCCTTAAGACCCTCAACCCGAATTCCTCACTGTTTATTCTGACAGACACTGTGATAAATTTCCTTCTCTGCGGGGAGCTTGTGGGTGTCAAGGTGGGCTTCATCATCATGCATGCACTAAACGGTAGACAGGCAGGTAGACCGCTCAGTCAGAGGATTAAGAAATATGACCACTCAGTCAGAGGATTAAGAAATATGGTCACTTGGATTGGGCAGTGTTGGCAGTCTTCCTCATCTATTTTGTGTTGGGTCTGGCTATGTTGCCTAGCTGGCCCCAAACTCTGGTGAAATGATTTCCCCTGCCTCAGCCCCAAGGTGTATGCCATTCTATCCCGATGTTTTCTCATCTGTTCTAAATTGTTTTGTGTCTTGTACTTGTGACTTGTGTCTGGTTGACAGCTGGCATGCCTTGGAAAGCTAGTGCGCCTGGAAGGCCGCGGGGCCCAGTCCCTGCAGCTCCTCAGAGATCGTCAGCGACAGAAGCTCTACGGGGCTTATTTTCTCAACTAAAGTTGTCACTGTCTTTGTTAGGGTTTGATTGCTGTGAAGAAACACTATGACCAAGGTCACTCCTATAGAAGAAAGCATTTAATTGGGGCTGGCTTACAGTTTCAGAGTTTAGTCCATTGTCATCATGGCAGGGAGCATGGCAGCATCCAGGCAGACATGGTGCTGGAGGAGCTGAGAGTTCTACATCCTGATCCACAGGCAGCGGCCGGAGACTATCTTCTGCAGGCAGACAGGAAGAGGGTTTCTAATGCACTGGGTGGAGCTTGAGCTCTAGGATCCTCAAAGCCCACCTACACAGTGATGTACTTCCTCCAGCAAGGCCACACCTCCTAATAGTGCCACTTCCAGGGGGCCAAGGATATTCAAACCACCGTAATCACCTTGTTCGTTTTTCCAGGGCATAACAGTCCTCCAGGGTCATCTGAAGTTCCAAGTTCCGCTCTGCCTCAGAGTCTTGGCTTTCAGACCCCATTCAAACATCTGCTGCTGTGTCCAGAATGCTGTCAAAGTGTCACATGTGGTCTGAATCCCACGCCATTGGCTGTTCTCTCTGTGGCTGTGGCCACACTCTTGTCTTGAACGTTCCAAACTTTTTCTCACCTCAAGGACATGACATTCTTGGTTCTTTCTCTACTAAAACACAGACACACACCCACCGCACCCACACACACCCCCAACTCACACACACACCACCACCACACGACCTAAGTGGTTCCTGAGAATGAGGACTCGTCTGCCTCCATCTTTGATTCCCTCAAGCCTGTTACTGCTGTCTCAGTCCCAGGCCCTCAACATCTCATAACCCGGCTGGCAAAATATCCAGTTACTCAGATTGTAGCCTCATTCTCCCTGCCTGAGGCGCTCAAGCCACACCATCTTCAGCGTGAGACACTTTTGATGAGTTTCCTGTCTCCCTACTCCTCATCCCACCAGCTGCTCGTGCCGCTTGTTCCGTGTCTGAGCCATGTCCTGTGCTCTCCCACGTTGGCTCCTCCATTCCTTCTGCCTGAATATCCTTCACTCCCACGTCTTACAGCCTTTGATCTTGATGAACTCTTACAGAGCTATACTGTGCAGTCATTCATCACCCTAATGGGTGCTGGAGAAAGCGAGTCTATAAAGAACAGGCTTCCGACAGACACGCTGATACCTTCCTGTACTCCTCGTGCTTGGTGTCCAGGGTGGGAGGCTTGGTAGTTCAGGCCAGTCTGGGCCACATAGCAAGGTTCCGTAATAAGTAAACAGGTAGGTTTATTCAGTTCACAGTCCGGGGCCTGGCTGCTTTTGAGACCTGTGGCAGGGCAGTAAGTGACACTGGTTACCGTGTCCAGGGGGAAGGAGGAGGAGTCGTGGCTTATGGTTCCAGAGGGGCACACCCACCCCATTGTGGTGAGGAAGGCATGTTGTGGAGACCAGCTCTTCTTCTCGATAATAAGGATATGAAGGAGCTGCTTGTGCTTGGCGCTTGACAAGGAGCAGAGATCTCAGGCCAGAAGTAAGGCTGGGTTATAACCCCTTAAGACCCACCCATTACAACCCACTTCCTCTGTTGTCTAGACCTAAAGGCCCCACAGCCTCTCAAAAATGGGAGCCCCAGGAGGACACTGGACACTCAAAGCGCAACCCTGGCCCATCAGTATTATGTTGCATATATAACCTGTTATAACCAGAAGGAAAGCAAGCCAAGGTGAAAAGGTTTACTTACATGCACTTAAAACCCAAAGCCCCAAGCCAGTCCTATCAGGTTTAGGAACCAGATTAGAAACCAAGTTTCCTTTATCTGGGTTAATCAGAAGAAGGATAAAAAAACAAGAGACCAAGTGCAGAGCACGTATGTCCCAGCTCACCGAGTGCCTCTCTGGTCCTCCTGAGGTCCTGACTCCCTTGAGCCTTCAGCACTTCTCCAAGGTCAAGTCAGCTCTTGGCAGGGGTGGGGGGTTGAGAGGTGGTGGTGGAGAGCTATAGGCTGGTGGTACAGCACCTCAGTACTTGATACCCTTGTTTCTAGTCCTTGGGCATCAGGTTCCCCAGAAGCCAGACACTTGAGGGTGGCTTGGCTTTTTGCAACTTCATCTGTGATTCCTAGTTCATCACAAAGTTCCTCTAGTTACTCTATAGATTCCAGCCCGGCAGTTCTACTGTTTGCCCTCTGTTTGCCCTTCTGGTTTCAGCCCACAGTCAGTGCTATAGCAGCTCTTGGTCTCACCACCGTGGCCTGACCCTGTGTGCCTGGACCAATTCTGAGGCCAATCTCTGTAATTTTTACATTAGAAAAAAAAATAGTTACATGTGTGTGGATGTATGCACACCCCATAGGAGGGGCACATATGGCTCAGTCAAGGGTTGGTTCTCTCTACCCTCATGTGGGTTCCAGGGGTCAAACTCAGATTGTCAGCTTTGTATGGAAGCGTCTTTGCGAGTGTCTGAGCCATCTGGCTGGCCCTGCCCCATCTTTAGGATTACTCCAATACTTCAGAAATACTTGTTAGAGCAGGAAGAGTGGTTACCATCAGTACTTCCTCCTATCCGTTCCCGTTCCCTTCGTCATCCACCCTCAACTTCTTCCTCCCCCCTTTGCCCATTCTTTTAGGTAGGCCTGGCCAACAGGCTTGTCCCCCTGGCTCTATCCCATCAACTCTCTCGCAGCAAGTGCGAGGGCTCAGGATACGTTACATCTATCATCTTCATCTTATCAAGGGACTTCCTGAATCCCAAAGTGTTTCTAAACTACAGAAATATTTCCCCGCAATCTCATAGCTGTCAGCATGAGATGCCTGGACGGTCCTCTCACTCTGATGCCAAAAATACTGCCCAGCAGCTGCCTCGTGCCTCTGACTCCTTGTAGAGCTCATTCATGTTCAGTCTAAAGGACACCCACACTTTCTCCTTGGCTCCGTCAGATCGTTGTGCTTTAAGGGCAGGATGCTTAAAGGTTGAAGTCACCAACTTGCAAAATGAGAAAGTCTTTCGGAGAACACTTTGTCCTCTAGACTGTGGCGTAGAGCATTCGCTGTCAATGCAGGGCAGCCTCTGACTTCCATACCGTTCTTCCGAGACAGGGATCCAGCAGCACCGTCCACCCAGGCTCTGAAAGAGGACTTGAAAACCCCAGGGAAGCTTTTTTACCGTGCGTCCATGCAAAGTCCCTTGGGAAACAGGAAGGAATTTTAGCATTCCTGTTTTTCTATAAAGCCAGAGACTCAGGAAGACCCAGGCATCCACACCCTCCTATTCAGAAGGCATAAAATACCAACATGTAGGAAGCCTAATCAAGTTGTACGAACTTTGCAGCATTCCTGTGTGATGTCAACATAGAAAGTGAAACAGAAGGGACATGGTGCCCAGAGAAGCAAGCAATGCTTTCATTTGTGACCTCCTGGGACCCAGGCCACCTCACTTCATGAGGGGACTCCCTCTCCTATGTCTCCACAGGTGCAGTGAGCCTGTCGCTCGTCCTCATTCGTGGCATACCACCAAATTTGGAGAGACACAGCCTGATGTCAGCATGATGCAGATATCTCAGGGCACAATGGGCCCTCCTTGGCACCAGAACTACCATTCCAGGTGAGTGCCCACGGCCGGCTTCCAAGGGTTTCTCTCCTTCAAAGGTCATGTTCACCCCCCCAAAATGTCTTTTTCTTCATCCTCTTCAAATGCTAACCATGTGGGTGATTCATCCTTATATCACATTCTGAACTAGATTGGGAGACTGGAAATAGTTTGATCATGGCTGGTTGTTTGAGATATTTATGGAACCCATTCACAGTCAGCTGTTTCTCAATGCCTATTATAATCCCATATTTGAAAAACTGAAGACTGTCTTTCTGGGTGCTTCAATATCCTGTCTGCACTAGTCAAAAATTATTCATACTTACAGCTGAATTGGTGATATTTCTATATTTGAATGTTCCACTTGATGTTTTTTTTTTTTTCTTCCTTCTGTCAAAGCAATCTGTCTAGCATGGCCCTGTAGCAGAAGGGAATAGGATAGAGGATTTCTCAGTGACATGTGAAGCCATTGATCTCATGTGGTCACTTCGCTTCCCTCTTCTGCATGCAGCACTACTTAAAGGGACACACAAGTTTACCCCATTTTGCAGAACAGGAAGTTGAAGGGTGCAAAGATTAATCTAAGTATGGACAGCCGATCAGTACGTGAGTCAGGACAGATCTGAGCCAGGTGCCACGGTATGTGCACATAGCTGCTGGGTTATACTTCCGCCTCCTAGTCACCCTGGTGCTAGTTGAGGTTGTTAAAGAATGAACAGAGCCACCCTGAGTGTGGCAAACAAAGGGATGTATTCAAGAAATCGGGACTCATGCATCTGAGAGGAATGGGGGAAAGGTGATTCAAACCCAGATACTCACACATACTGAAGAACAAGCTGAGTCCGGATTCCCCACACCAGCTGTGTGCTCAAGGTAGCGTCCATTTGACCCTGAGGACTCAGGGTCCACACAGTATTACCATTTGAGTCAGACAGAGACAGGGCGATGGCAGGGAGGTGGAAGGTCATTTCAAACATAATAGAAATGAGATGCAGGTAGTGGTGTTTGTGTGTGCATGCGTGTTAAGGAAAGCCACTAGGAGGCTTCTGGAAGGATTATTTAGCAGATGGTGGCTGTTAGGACTCAATTAGAGCCTTTAAGATCATGATTTTCTCAGAGGCAAATCATAGATCTCTCAGTGGGAGACACAGGATAAAATTCTCCCATCGTATTGGAGGAAGCATCAGGCCACAGGAAGAAGTGGTTCCTCATTATTTTCCTTCCTATAGACCCCCCCCCTCCTTTCCCCGTTGTAGTTTTTTTTTCAGCCCTTTAAGGGGACCAGTTCACACCATCTGAGCCACCTGTTCCAGAGACTAGGTCCCCACACCGCAAGATTCCTTTTTGCAAGGCAAAGTGTGGGTACCTAGCAGGTTAGGAGGTGGGGTGGAGGGAGCAGCAGAGTGCGTGAGGTTTTAGGTGTGACCTTGCTCATTCTCGCCCCTAGCCTGCTCATGAGCCTGAGCACTCTCTGACCCTGGCTCCCTTTTCTCTGAGATGAAGTTAATGATGCCCGTATTACCTGGTCACTGTGAGCGTTCAGTAAAGGAAAGCCATGTCCATGGTACAGACACTCCACACGTGACAGCTGCAGTAGTGACACTCCACACATGACATCTGTAGTAGTCAGGCTGAAGCTTTAGGGGTCAGCGCAACCTGCCTGCGGAAGGACTTAGCGTAAAGCAGAGCGCGCACACGGGCGTAGGTGTGTCTTAATCAAGTGCCATCCGATGGTGGGGTCCTTTAGACCTCGCAGCCCCTCACTTTCTTAGGAAGCCCTAAATCTGAATCCATAATGTGACCTAAGGAATATACCAATCCTGTATCAGAAATCAAACTGCTGTAGTCAGTATGTGGAACACCTGCTTGCAGTGACTGCAGTAGGCTCCACTGGCCTCAGGAGTGGGGGCGTTGTGGCATCAAAGTACAGTATTCTGAGTGCCATGCTGCTCCCCTCCCCTTCATCCTAGCCTCCGGTAAGTGGGTTAGAGAGGTTGAACTGTGCCTGTATGGTGACTGCCCCCGGCCCCTTTGATGCTGATGTGGCTATTGACACAAAAGCACTATGTGCCTCTAGGAGAAAGGCAAGCTCACATTACCCAGAATGCTGCGGGTATACGGGTCCTCTCCCACCTTAGCTCAGGCCCACCTCTGCAGCTCTGTCACAGGGCATCTCACAGGGCCTCTCTCCAGTCTCCTCACAGTCTCATAGTGGCAGCTGCAGCTAGGAGGGGACCACTGGCATGTCCCTAGCCTCTCCGTGGCATCTAGTCATCTAGTGTGCCAGCTCTGTTGGCCAGCTTCCCTATGATGGCTTGAATTGAGTTTCCTAAGCCCAATGTCATGCCCAACTTAAGGATCTCTTTCTCATGCAAAGAGGGGGTCAGGAAGCGCATGAGGGATAAGACAGGTTTTAACATGTCTGTGAGCGAGGCTGGATTTGGAATTGCCCTGAAACTTGATGTTAGCTGCTTTCTGCCAGGCCCCTGGCTCTATCTCTCCGCTATCTTACAAAGGAACTCAGTGGTTCTAAAGTATTAGAGGTTACTAAGGAGTCACATAGTGTCTCTAAAAAAAGAGGCTGAAGTAGCACTGTCAAACACTAATGTACCGGACTCCCTGAGATCCATTCGCCTGACATATGCGAGCACCTGTGTCTCAGACGGTCCCAGCGATGGGCACACTCCCTGAAGGAGATATAAAATTATAATACTGTTTCTTGAAGAGTTGTCCATAAAATGAAAGTCTGTTACGTATTCTTTGGCAGAATGTTTCTAGGTTTAGAAAACTGCTTAGTGTCTCCCCTCTTAGAGACAACAGATGAATAAAAGTTTATGGAAGACTAAGAAGCCTGGTGGTAAACAACCTTGTTTAATTTTAGACCAGAGTTTCGAAAACAGATTTGATCACTTTAGGAGTTAAGGTTCTGTAAGTGCACGTCAGGACATTTCTATATACATTGTTGTGTGTGTGTGTGTGTGTTGCTTTTCACAATGTTTTGAACATTTAAAAATTACTTTTAAATTTCTTGAGAAATATTTTGTGAGTATAAGAGTGTTTTGCCTGTGTGCATATATGTGTACCACATGCATACCTGGTACCCCCAGGTCCAAAGAGGTTGCCAGATCCTCTGAAACGGGACTTACGGTAGTTGTGAGCCACCAGGTGGGTGTTAGAAACTGAGCCTAGGTCCTCTGCAGGAGCAATAAGTTCAGAACTACTGAGCCATCTCTCCAGCCCCTGAAAATTACTTTTAAGTACACAAAGTAGAGTAAGTAGAACGCTTGTATCTGCCCCAGAACCAGTGAATACTTTGTCATGTGTGCTTTCTATTCTTTAAGCAGTGTAGATAGAACTGAAGTTGCTTTCCTACAGGCAAAGCCGTGCACGTGGTATTAAGTGCCGTGAGGGAAATAAAAGCAGTGCTACAGGACGTAAGGAGAGCCAAGGTGGTATTCATTTTTGGAAGTCTTCTGAAGTGGAGACTTAAGTAAGGGAAGGGAGTGAGCCAGGCAAAGGGTACACTCCGTGGTAGAGCAGCAAAGAGTGAGGTGCTGGCTGAGATGGATGTAGGCATCTCATGTGTTTGAGTCATTGCCAGGAGGGTCTTAGGTTGGAATGCAGCGATCCAGGACAGCGGCAGACCCAGACCATAGGGAGGACTTTGACCACTAAAGGTCACTCCTTGACAGTATGGCTGCCTGTGTCAGCATGGAAACCGCGGCAGGCTTGAAGATTTTGTTTCTCGTTGGCACTCATTCCACCTCCAGTAATTCGTCTTAGAATCAGGAGTATTTCCAGGTAACAGTGGAAAGACTTATTCCCAGGGGCCAACACTGGGCCGCGTATTCCTCAGGCAGCCTGAGAACAGGAGCTCTGAGGGACAGAGCCCTCTCAGTTCGGAGAGTAGCTTCTAAAGTCCTCATGTGGTGCTGTCCACTTGAGGTCTGCTACAGGAAGGAGGCCCCTGGCCGTTTGCTCTTGTCTGGCAAGAGATAGGTGTGACTTCCCACTTGCAGACACCGTCCATCCATTGAGAAGCATCGGAGGTAACGTTGTCCTTGCTTTGGTTGGCCATTGGCTTAGCTGCTTTGGTTTGTGTGTATGTTCAGTGAATGACCGCAAGGCTTTCTCAGCAGTTAAGAGGAGGGCTAAATTAGTGTTTACTCTGTGCCTAGAACTGGTGAGTGAATCAGCTCTCATGTGGGCAGCTGCCTCCACTTCCCCTGCGAGTGTCCCCTCTGCACCTTCTGCTGCAGGTAGTTTAAGGAACTACAGATGGCCAGAGGGGACTGACTTTAATGAGCCTGTTAAACTGGGAAAGTGAGAGATAGGCAGAGCTCGCTAAAATCTAGCCGTCAGGTCCACCGTGCCACGGAGGGCAAGTCGGATCTCCCGGAGCTGGCAGCCTCACAGGCTGTCTTCTCTCTTGAGACTTTCCCCGTCCTTCCCAAAACAGGATGCTTCCTTCAGGAAGTCGACTTTCTCTGAGGAGGAAAAACTAGATTCTGTTGAGCTAAAATGCTGAGCAGGAGGTCTCCTTGCTGACCAAGGGGTGTTTTGTTGCCCCATCACCAGTCTTAGTTCTGAACATCGTCCTTTGAGGCTCTTCGTGTATTCTATGGAGACATTCTAGCATAAACCACTATACGCTTGGCCACTGGGACATTACCTTTACAGGCTGCATGATTTTAAATGCACCTGAGTGTCTATTCACCGACAAGTGAAAGACTGAGGTAAGAACTCTGGACTTACCTTTCTTTGGAGAATAGTGAATCACAATATTTAACACGAGGAGACTGTTGATTTTTCTTTATTCCAATATGGCTTCTCCATTGATGTATAAGTTCTTTTTTTTTTCTTTCCTTCTTGGTGCCTTGCATATGCTAGGCAAGAGCTCTACCACTGAGCTATGCTCCCAGCCCAAACATGTCTCATAACATATTTTTTTTTATTTATTATTTTCTTTATTTACATTTCAAATGCTATCCACAAAGTTCCCTATACCCCACCCCCGCCCCTGCTCCCCTACCCACCCACTCCCACTACTTGGCCCTGGCCTTCCCCTGTGCTGGGTCATATACAGTTTACAAGACCAAGGGGCCTCTCTTCCCAATGATGGCCAATTAGGCCATCTTCTGCTACATATGCAGCTAGAGTCTCGAGCTCAGGGGGTACTGGTTAGTTCATATTGTTGTTCCACCTACAGGGTTGCAGCCCCCTACAGCTCCTTGGGTACTTTCTCTAGCTCCTCCATACCATATTTTTATTTGATACGTACAGTTGTTTTGTCTGCATGTACGTCTCTGTACCTCATATATGCATAATGGCTGCCAAGACTAGAAGAGGGAGCCAGGTCTCTTGGGATCTGAGCTACAGACAGCTGTGAGCCACCATGTGAGTGCTGAGAATTGAACCCAGGCCCTTTGGAAGAGCAACTGGAGCTGTTAACTGCTGAGCCACCTCTCCAGCCCCTTATAGTAAATTATTAGAGCAGTCTTAAGCTCATAGCAAAATTGAAGCTACAAAGATGCCCCAAACTCCCCAGTCCCCACACAAGCAAGGTAGACTCCTCTATTACTAACACAAACAGGTGTGTTTGGGTTTTTTTAAGGTCGATTTTCTGGGGTATGAAGGGCCAATATTGAGACTTTCTCCTTAACTCAGAGGAGCTTAGAAAAACAAAGGTCTCACTCTCCTGAAGGCACACCGAGGGTGGCTTTGGTGACAGAATTCAGCCTTAAGGACCTCCTGTGGCTAAGACTTCCTTTCTGGCTCCCCTCTCCCTGGGCCGTGCTTTTCTCCCTAGCCCACTCTCTCACCAGCCTCTTCTGGCTCTAACTTCTTTCCCCCGTGGATTTCTCCATTCAGCTGTGTGTTTAGCTTCTCCCCACAAACAAATCATCCCTATTATCGTCGAGACTCCAGGAAGGCTGCCAGAGTCTAGCTTTTGACTCCTTAAAAAGGAAAGATATTAACTAAAATCCTACGCGTGAGCTCCCCAAGTCCCCCAGCCTTCCACATGCCTGTTTGCTTACTAAGCTTTTCTGCGTTTCCCCCACAAGCATCCACAACAGACAGAAAACTCTCTCCTCTGTTGCTCTCCCTTCCCTTCTTCATTTCCACCCCCGGTTTCATTTCTTGGCCTGTGCAAAATGTCAGTTACAGCACAGCAAGTCACATCAGCATTCTGCCTGTGCCCAAGGCTACCCTCTTCTTCTGGTTAGCCGGGGTGATTAATTAGAGGCACATAAGGGCTACAGTATTGGGCAATTAGTCCTAGTGGTGACACAGCCCCGAATAAGGCCCTTTTTACCCACCCTTCCGAAACCGGAACCTCTTGCATAAGAGTGGCCCTATAAGCCGAGCCCTGTGTCTGTGAGCCCGCCAGATCACCCCCAGCGGACTGACTGCTTTGTCCCCTGTTCTCCTCAGCTCTTCGACGAGTGACCTCTCCAACTATGACCATGCTTATCTGAGGCGGAGCCCTGACCAGTGCAGCTCCCAGGGGAGCATGGAAAGCCTGGAGCCCAGTGGCGGATACCCACCCTGCCATCTCCTTTCTCCTGCCAAGTCCACGAGCAGCATCGACCAGCTAGGCCACCTTCATAACAAAAGAGACTCGGCATATAGCTCCTTCTCCACCAGTTCGAGCATCTTCGAATACCCACCCCCCGGAGGCTCTGCCCGAGAACGTTCGGGTTCCATGGACATGATTAATGCCCGTGGTGGCCTCCTAGAAGGGATGAGGCAGGCAGACATCCGCTACGTCAAGACGGTCTATGATACCCGGAGGGGAGTGTCTTCAGAGTATGAGGTGAACCCTTCAGCCTTGCTCCTTCAAGGTAGGGATGCCCACGCCTCAGCCGACAGTCAGGGCTGTGCTAAATGGCACAGCATTCCTCGGGGCAAGGGAACGCCTTCCCTGTCTTGGAGCCAGCAGTGTTCTGGTTCCCTGGAGACTGCTACTGACAACCCGCCCCAGAAGGCAGGCGCACCCATGCCCCCCACCCGAAGTGATAGCTATGCAGCCTTCCGGCATCGCGAGCGTCCCAGCTCCTGGTCCAGCCTTGATCAGAAAAGGTTCTGCCGGCCTCAGACAAACTCTTCAGGCTCCCAGAAAACCCCATTCGCCGAGGACCAGCTGCATACAGTCCCAGAGAGGAGTCCAGAGAACAGCCCTCCAGTGAAACCTAAGCATAATTATACCCAGAAGGCGCAGCCTGGCCAACCTCTGCTGCCCACTGGCATCTATCCGGTACCTTCTCCAGAGCCTCACTTTGCCCAGGTGCCCCAGCCCTCTGTGAGCAGTAATGGCACGGTCTACCCTGCGCTAGTCAAAGAGAGTGGATACACAGCTGCTCAGGGAACCTGTAACAAGATGGCTACTTTAGATGAGAACGGCAATCAGAATGAAGCTAGCAGGCCTGGGTTTGCCTTCTGTCAGCCCCTAGAACACGACTCGGTGTCTCCGGTGGAGAAAAGGCCTGAACCCACAGCCAAATACATCTACAAAGTCCATTTTTCTTCAGTGCCTGAAAATGAAGACTCCTCCCTAAAGAGACACGTCACACCTCCCCACGGCCATAGCCCATATCCCAGCGAGAGAAAGAACATTCACGGTGGCAGCAGACCGAGTTCCAATCACCACAGTCTCTTGTCCCCTCCGGCCCAGGCCCTGCACATGGGTGACGACAAGAGGCCTTCCAGGCTCTCTCAGCCCTGGGAGGGTGACTTTCAGGAAGATCACAATGCGAACCTCAGGCAGAAAGTGGAGAGGGAGGGCCAATCAGGCAGCTCTGGCAGGACCAGATCGGCCTTCTCATCGCTCCAGAATATTCCAGGGAGTCTAAGAAGACAAAGTAGCATGGAGCTCGGAGAAGCCCCAGAGGTTCACCCCGGGGGCAGGGCCACCTGTGTCCCCACCACCAAGGTGGAGGACCCTGGAAGGAAAGCAGGGCCGGACATCAGGGGCTACCTGGACAGATCTGTTTCCTATCCGAGGCCCGAGGGGAAAATGAACGCTGCAGACTCCGTCCACGGTGCAGACTCCAGGTATGAGGAGCCCCCTGCCCCAGCGCTGCCGTCGACATCCGCTGCCAGCCAGCGGCGGCTCAGCACCAGCAGCGCCAGCAGCAGCACCGCCCCGCAGTACAGGAAGCCGCACTGCTCCGTGCTGGAGAAGGTTTCCAGGATAGAGGAGCGCGAGCAAGGGCGCCACGGACCCCCGAGCGTGGGCAGCTCCGCTTACAGGCCTGGCAGGCCCGGCCCGACCTCCAGTACTTCCAGCAGTGACCTCGACGATCCAAAAGCCGGCAGCGTCCATGTCTCGGAGTCCACTGAGCGCTTGCGTAATGGGGAGCAGAACCCCGCTAACGGAGAGGCCAAGCAGGCAGAGGCTTCCCGGCCCCAGTGCGGCCAGGCGCTGCGGAGGGCTGCTGTGGACGGCCGTGGACCTCCCACCCGAGGCGGCGAGCCCCCCAGGTCGGAGGCCCGCCTGCTCCGCAGCCAGAGCACCTTTCAGCTCTACAGCGAGGCGGACAGGGAAGCCTCGTGGTCGGAGGACAGGCCCGGCACCCCCGAGTCGCCCCTGCTCGACGCACCCTTCAGCCGCGCCTACAGGAACAGCATCAAGGACGCCCAGTCCCGCGTCCTGGGGGCCACGTCGTTCCGTCGCCGAGACCTGGAACCGGGCACCCCTGCCGCCTCGAGGCCCTGGCGCCCGCGACCCGCCTCCGCCCACGTGGGGATGCGGAGCCCTGAGGCCGCGGCGCCCTCGTCCTCCCCGCACACCCCTCGGGAGCGACACAGCGTGACCCCGGCCGCGCCGCAGGCTGCCCGCCGAGGTCCACGCCGGCGCCTCACCGTCGAGCAGAAGAAGCGCTCCTACTCGGAGCCCGAGAAGATAAACGAGGTGGGGGTCTCGGAGGAGGCCGAGCCCGCGCCCGGCGGCCCGCCGAGGCCCGCACAGCCGCGCTTCTCGGAGAGCACGGTGGCCGACCGGCGCCGCATCTTCGAGCGCGACGTCAAGGCCTGCTCCACGCTCAGCCTGTCGGGGCCCGAGCTCAAGCAGTTCCAGCAGAGCGCCCTGGCCGACTACATCCAGCGCAAGACCGGTAAGCGGCCCGCCGGAGCCGCCTGCACGCTGGAGGCCGGGTCGCGCGAGCGCGCACAGAGCGCCTACCTCCAGGCCGGCCCTGCGCCCGATGGCCCCGGCCTGGCCTCCGCCTGCAGCCTGAGCTCCCTGCGAGAGCCCGAGGCGCTGCCCTGCAAGGAGCACCCCCATCCGTCGGCCGCCGATGGCTCGCAGGCGCCCCGAGATCGCAGCAGCTCCTTCGCCAGCGGACACCTAGTCGGGGAGCGACAACGCTGGGACCCTCAGGCCCCCAGGCAGCTGCTCAGCCGAGTGCACTGCGGACCGAGGGGCGTCCCGAGGATGGACGGGGTCCCCGGCCGGCCGCCTTCCTGGGGCATGGTCGCCGGGAAGGCCGGGAAGTCCAAGTCAGCCGAGGATCTGCTGGAGCGCTCCGATACCCTGGCGGTCCCTGTGCATGTGAGGTCCAGGTCGTCTCCCACCTCGGACAAGAAAGGTCAGGTAGGTGCCGCCAAGCCAGCTGGCCCCCTCCGACTCTGACAGCTTTAGCTCCCCGACACCTCTCCTGTGTGTGTTTGTTTTCTTTTAAATCTGAGAAAGTAGTACTGTTTGTTTGTTTCTGCGATTTTTCCCTCTTAACCTTACCTGGTTCCCGTACAAAGATATATAAATGTCTATATAGTTGTTTGATGGTCGGTTGCTGTTCTGACAGTTAGACACAGGGTTCTGTGCGCTCTACGCAAGCGCGGAAACCACCGAGCTCTACCCACCCCGCCTCTTTTACGTTTTCTTTTGAGATAGGGTCTCACTAAGCTGTCTAGGCTAGCCTTGAACCTTTCAGTCCTTCGTTCTCAGAATTACGTCTAGTGGAAATAAACCTTTGCCCCCCAGGTCTGGCTTTTGAGACTTTATGTAGGTGCCCAAGTGTGTGTGTGAAATTTTAGGAAACAGCCCCTCTCCCGGTGTGTTGAAACGCATGCATTCTCAGACCCAGGCATACACATCCTTCCAAGAGGATAGGCTGACTGTGTTGTCCCAGGCAGTTTCTTCTCAGAACTGTCTGTCTAGGAATATTCTCTCCGCAGCGTAACTCCCACCAGAGCCCGCAGTACTGTTTTCCTTTCTATGGAGCACTTAAAATTTGTAGGTACAAGAGTTTTCAACTACTTTGTATAACAGTAGTTTACTACATAGATCTCCAAGGAATTTCTTCTTCTCTCCCAGTATTGTAAAGATAGTATAAAAAGGGAAGGGGAATTACACACTTTAAATCCCAGCACTCAGGAAGCAGGTGCATCTCTGCGTTCAAGGCCAGCATGGTCTACGTAGTGAGTTCCAGCATAGCCAGGGCTATGGAGAGAGAGAGAGACCCTGTCTCAAAAGAAAAAGAAAAAAAAAGAAAAGAAAATAGAAAAGCATGGGCAAAACCCAAGTCTACTGTTAATGTCGTTGCTCTGTCTCGGGGGATTGGGTGGGTGACAAAATGCTTTGCTCTGCTTTGCCCCTAAACATTTTATAAACTGGTCACGTGGGAAGTAGACTTCAAGCAGACTTTTCTGTTTTGCTTTGGGAAAGCAGTGAGGTTTCTTCAAATCCCAACTAAGTTCATTGTGTTATTTGAGAAACTGTTTTTGGGAAGGTAACTGAACACAGAGTGGCATTTAGGCACTCTTTTACTAAGGGGACACCACAGGTAATTGACATTTAATGGGGGGGGGGGCGGGCTCTGAGGCCAAGGAAGGAATAGTCAGGAAATACTCAGCTTCACGCCGACTCTCCAAGACATTCTTGAGCTGCCTGCCTCCTGTGCCCAGCAGCTAGTCCCTGCCTGACTAGAGAGATGCCTGTGGGCTAACTTCATGCATACTCTTCATCTTTTACCTTATTTGTGGTTAAAACAAAACTTGGGGCTCAGGATGTAATAGCTTGGCCGTAGGAAACCAGAGGAGGTGGGGGGGGGCACACAAAATTATCCCTACTGAATCAATACTTGTATTATAAACTCTCAGGTTTATTATTATTAGAACTATAAATTTACATTTTTTATTTTTTTGGAATTGTAAGTTTAAAGAATTCTCCTGTCTTTGTTAAGGTTTAGTTAATAAAGAATTTTTCTCACAGCTTTCGTGAATTCAAACAAGGTAAGTAACCTTGTACAAACTATCTGAGTTAAAACCGAAATTCCTCAGAGTTTATTTCTGGCACGGTGGGGAGTGCACTGCTCTGTGAGCATCCTTCTCAAAGTGCTGTCAGTTGTCACATGTAATGGTTGGTAATTTGGAGGCCTGAAGCAATAACTGCTTGAGGCCACAATGTTGAGCTATGAATGGCCTGAGAGGGACTCCCAAGCTTGATAAGGTGGGGCTTCTCCCCGGCTACCTTTGTATTCTCTCTGAGACGTGTAGCACCCCGCACCCCTTCTCCTTTTCATTTGAAGAGTACAGTTGCAGAACAAAGGGATGTTGGGAGGGATGGAGCCCTGGTGCTCATTACTGTTCCACTCACCATCAGCTAGACCTTGACAAACATATGCATCTTAAAGTGCTGGGCTCCCGCAAAGCTGCAAAAAAGCACCCAGATGTTTCTGCCTCTGAGATAGAATCCTATACGTCTTCATTACTTAGGTTAAATGTCTAGGGTCTGGAGAGGCGGCGGCTAAGTGGTTAAGAGCACAAGCTGCTCTTGCAGAGGTTGGAAGCTTCAAGTCCCTCACCCACATGGCAGCTCGCAACCGTCTGAAATCCCAGTTCCAGGGCATCCAGCACCTTCTGGCCTTGCGGACACCAGGCACTCACATGGTGCAGACACACATGCAGATAAAACATTCACACAAACAATTTCTCTTATTTTTGTTAAGAGAAATCTTCAAAATATAGAAGAACCTTTTTTATAATTAATTTTAGATAGCTTAATTCTGAGGTTCGTCGGGACTATATTTTCAGGGCCTCTCACACTCTCTGTGAGGTGGTATGGCAGTTGGTAAGTAGCTGAGGATCAGTGCCTCACACGAAAGTGTTGGATGTGGGCTTGATTCTGTGGGTACAGCCAGGAAGCTGTTGGTAGCACCCGAGAGTAAACACCCATCCAAGCCTCAGGGTAATTGACAGAGCTGACTTTCTGTGAATTGTGAAGTTACAAATAGCCAACACTCATCAGGCTTTTACTGTGCCAGTCACTGATGTGGCCTTCATCTGTACAGTGAGGTTGGTACTGTAACTGTTATGTTACAGAGGGGCGATGGTACCTAGAAAGGGTAGGAAACTGGCCCAAGGCAGTCAAGGATAATGTTTGAGACACTCTGCTTTCCTTGAGTCTTAAGTGGTTAAACCATGCTGTTTCCTTGAAAGATAGAGGCTGGTGTGGGGAGAAGGTGGAGAGACCTAAATGTCTCATGCCTGAGAATATTAAGTAGTAAATGGATTTCATTTTAGTTCCTATCAGTTATTACTTATATTTAAGTAGCTAGTTTTTTCATGTGGATCCTTAATTCATTTCAATAGATATTGCAAGCTAATGCCCTATCATAGGCAACTACTGCAGTCATCGTATTTTGTTGGTCATAGAGCTACTAAACTTGGAATCCCCTCAAAGAGAGTCAAGATTGTTTTTTTTTTTTTTTTTTTTTTTGGTTTTTCGAGACAGGGTTTCTCTGTGTAGCCTTGGCTGTCCTGGAACTCATTCTGTAGACCAGGCTGGCCTCAGAAATCCGCCTGCCTCTGCCTCCCGAGTGCTGGGATTAAAGGCGTGCACCACCACGCCCGGCTGAGATTGGGCTTTTATATACATCAGGTTATGGTGTGAGGCATGCTGAGAACTCGTGCTCGGGTCAGATCATTTGTTCTTGTGGAGTTAGACTCACAGAGATCTGCCTACCTCTTTAAGTCAGTTTTAAAATAACTATCAAAAATTAGTTAGATTCTTTCTTAGGGTTTCACTGCTGTGAGCAGACACCATGACCAAGGCAACTCTTATAAGAACAACATTTAATTGGGGCTGGCTTACAGTTCCAGAGGTTCCATCCATTATCATCAAGGTGGAACATGGCAGCGTCCAGGCAGGCATGGTGCAGGAGGAGCTGAGAGTTCTACATCTTCATCTGAAGGCTGCTAACAGAATACTGGCTTCCAGGCAGATAAGATGAGGGTCTTAAAGCCCACATCACAGTGACATACTTTCTCTAACAAAGCCATACCTCCAAATAGTGACACACACACACACACACACACACACACACACACACACACGGCAAGAATATTGAAGCTACTATAGATGTTTCCCAAGTTAGTTTATATATGTCTATGCCTGGTATTTCTCCTACACTGCTGGCCTTTTCTGTGTTGCCCTCATAGTGAAGTATTCTTTGACAGTGAAGACACACAAGAAGAATATCCTCTTTGTGTTTCTGCTAGATTGAGAAGACATTTTCCTTCTGTCCAATGATGTCTGAGGATATGTATGGCTCAGTGGTAAAGGACTTGCCTGACATGTACAAAGCCCACTGCTTTGGGGTGAGGGTAGGAGTGGAAATGAGGAGGGGCATTTTGATTAACAGGAAACCTGATAAATTCTCTCTCAATAGCTGATTACTGGGTTTAACTCCCACACCCTTTTAAATGCATACCCACATAAGTGTCATTTCTAGGGCCAAATCACACAAATGCAGGTTATCTTCGTTCACATACTGAAACACAGCGGATGTAATTGAACTCTGCTGTGCCAGGAGCTCAGCTGGCGCCTAAGCTAACTATTGGCAAAACCTGGCCCATTGATGTCAGCAGGGAAGGGTAAGGGGCAAGACCTAGAGGGCTCTAGGAGTCATGAAGACAGGAACTTCCGTTCTACAATGAGAATCAGAGGCTCAGTTTGTGAAATTCACTGTCAAGTGTTCAAACCAGCTGCATTTAACCCATTGAATTCCACAGAAAGATCTTGGGCTTTGAAGAAGTCCTGCTGTGAATCCTAGTTCCTCTATTTGTTTAACTGTATGTTAAGAAACTGAATGTTTCTGGGCTTTAAACACATACTTAATCATGTATGACATACTCATGTACCTATGCGCACATGGATGCATGCAAGTTTCAATGGAAATGCCAAGTAGATAATATTCCCTTCAAGAAACTTAGCAGTGTCTGGCACACAGTAATATACCTAATAAGGGAAAAGTGAAATTATTAACATCTTGGCATTTGCTGCTTCTGCCTCACCTTTGACTTCTGGGGAGCAGCAGTGGAAGGGAGAGGCAGTACTGAGAATTGAACCTAGGGCCTCATGCATGCAAGGCAAGCATTCTACCACTGAACCGTGTCTCCACCCAACCCTCCACTGTCTTGTTTACCCGTGTATATGTATGCAGGGCTTGGAGGACTGAAAAGGTCTCTCGGTTAAACCCAGAGCTCTCTAGTATAACTAGTAAACTTGCTTTGAGGATCCCATCTCTGGCTTCTGAGTGCTAGAATTTCAGGCGGGTCACCGTCCATGGCCACCAGCACTTATGTGAGTTCTAGGGACCTGTACTCCAGCTGAGCACTTGTTATCCCCTTGCTATCTGCCCAGCCGTCAGCATGTGAGGCTTCATTGCTTATTGGCCTCTCTTCCGCACAGAGGAAAACATGGACAAGGGCGGGAAAAGCTTTTATCCCATTAGAGAAAGCAAATAGTGAGTAAGTTACTAAAATTAGGTTCAGATTATATATGAATTCTCCTTTCTCCCCGGTGTCCTATAATGGGGAATAAATGATGGAGACAGATTACATTATCATCTCTAGCAACAGTGTCCTCTTCATCATGACCAGATCACATGGGACAGATTTTACACCATCAGCGTTTTAGTATTAACCCTTTTGGGATACCAATATCTACCATAGTGAAAACAAACAAAAACTACCTTGAAAGGCCCCCGCCCCTGGAGTTACTGACACCACATGAAGGTGAGCCTTGGGAGAGTTACTGTAGCCTGATTACAGGCTAGATTGCTGTACAGATGTAATGTTGCCCTTTTCTTATACTTGCAGGATGTGCTCCTGAGGGAAGACGGCGGCTTTGGTTTTGTGAAGGATCCATGCTGTTTGGCTGGCCCTGGGTCTAGGTATGTACTCGTATGTGGTAACAGGAAAAACCAAATGTTGGTGAGAGCCAGAGATCAGAACCCTGTGCACCGCGGGACTGTGAGTCGGTGGTTTGGAGAGAACAGTAAAGACTGAGCTAGCGTGTGATGCAACAGTAGCGCTCCTGAGTATACATCCCAAAGGACTAAAAGCAGAGTCTGAGAAAGGCTTGCGTGCGGAAGCTCACAGCAGTGCGGTTCACTGTTGACAGGAGTCAGAAACAGTCTCGGACTCAGGTCTCCATCAGGGAATGACGATATAAACAGAGTGTGTGAGCATGGTAGAGTACTGTCCAGCTTAGAAAGAGAAAAATCCTGCCAAATATGAACCTTGCAGATATTAGCTAAATGAGATAAGATGGAAAGGGTCACACTGTCTGCATCCACTCACACGAGGCATTTGACCAAAATTTCAGAGACAGAAGGGAGAGTGGTAATTGCCCAGGGTGGTGTGGGGAGAAATGGAGTTTTTTAGTGGATATGTAGGCTTCACTTCTACAGTATGTAAAAGGTTCTAGAGGTTTGACTTACAGCGAGGAGAACTTTCCCCCTCTGGTGCTGGGGAGCAGGGCCAGCGCCTTTCGGTACACTAGGTGAGGGCACTGTGACAGAGCCACACCCACCCCACAAACATGTATAACACTGTGGAGCTGTGTGCAGTGCGGTCTAAGCGCACCCAGCACTTGAGAGACAGAGGCAGAGGACTCCAGAGTTAGAGTGCTGTCTGGGTTAGGGAGCCACACCCTGACTTTGCTCCCCCCTGACCTATCACCAACACTACCAGATGCTGAATTCAGATGAAATTTTACGTAAAGGGTTTTATCATAATTTTAAAGGTTTTTTTTTACAAATGTGAGAAGGTTCCGAGAGGGTTTGCCTCTGAATCCACCACAAAGTGCAGAGTAGCCCATAGATGGGACTCACTAAGGAGTCTGTGATGGCGGTGGGGATGGGGCTACATCTGAGATTGAGAAGCTTTGGGAGAGGCCCTCCACCCAACCATCTGTCTCCAACAAACGTAAGAGCATGCACGTGGCTGCGTGCTGTCCCCCTCCACAGGCTTGTCTTCCTTGTCTGGCACTTCATGGATTTGTGATGAACAGCTGCTGGGATGTAGGAAAGAGTCACAGCTCCACCCCAGGCCTCAGATGGGTGAAATGAGAGGGTCCTCTGCTCTCCAGGTCCCCTTCCACGGCCAGCTGCAGAACTGCAGACTCTAATTCACAGCAGGCAGGACGTGCTGGAGACTGCCTTGTTAATGCCCACATTAGTTAACTGTTCCATCACAGGCACAGGCTGGCAGTGCTGTGGGTACTTCTCCACCCTTCTCCTCCCTGCCTCCATCCCTCCCTCCATCCCCACTCCATCCAGTAATGAGGGCATCTACCAGGAGTTGGTTCTTGGGTTTCCTTGGTGACGGTATCACTTGTTCAGGGTACGGTCAGTCAGTACTCGACTGTGTCCTGCAGAGGTGGCTGAGTTAGCTCCTTAGGTGGCACCCGCCTCCTTTTGTTCATTTGTTCATTTTCATCTTAGGAAATGAGACTTGGAGAACAGAAAATGCTATTACCAACCTTTGGACTCAGCAGCCACACACACACACACACACACACACACACACACGCACGCGCACGCGCACGCGCACGCGCACTCTCCCAGGCAGACCCCCCCCGGGGGGGGGGGTTCAGGGACACACAGGCATCAGTCTTTCTCCCCAGAGCCTAGAGCTGTTCCCTAAAGTAGTCCAAAAGGAGCTGAGGGAAGGAGCTGTTTTTCCTTCACGCCTGTCCTCAGAAGCCATTCTCCATGTGTGTCATGGCAGAAGTGGGTGCTGTGGGGAGGGCTAGTGAAAGGACGGGAACCCTGCCTGTGGGTCCTCTGCCTGCCGGCTACTTAGCTACTTAGTGTGACTTAGTCCGGGAGGAAGAATACTTAGCTCGTCTGTTTCTGATGCTTACTCCTTGCCCCCTCTGCAGAGCTCTAACCCTCACGTCTGTGCCCCATTCCAGGTCTCTCAGCTGCTCAGACAAAGGCCAAGAGGACCTGGCATTGCCCCTGCACCACCCTACACCCTGCTGGAATGGCTCAGGCTGCAAAGCCACTGTGGGCCCCTCAGCTCCTACCGAATCCAGAGCCGCAGATCATCTGAAGCAACGTAGAGCACCTGGCCCTAGGCCACTCTCGACAGCAATGCACGGCCACTTCCCAGATGCCAGAGCTGCCTCCGTGGCCTCACTCAGCTCCCCTCTGCCATCACCTGTCCCCTCCAGTTACCGGTCACAGCTTGCCATCGATCAGCAGGCTGGGCATCTGCCTCCCCCATCCCCTGCCTCTGCAGTGACCCAGTCTGCCAGCCCAAGAAGCCATGAGCTCACCAGCCCAGCGTCTGGGCTAGAGGAGGGGCTGTGGAAGAGGGCGTCCGTGCCTCAGCGACCCCCTTCACCTTGGGTGAAGTGGGCCCACGCGGTCAGAGAGGACGGCCTTGCCGAGGACGCCTCGGCGCCTGAGTTTGCGAACCTGAAGCACTGTAAAAAGCAGCCGAGTCTTCCGAGTTCCCGCAGCACTTCTGACCCAGACACTCCAGGAAGGATCTCTCTCCGAATATCGGAGTCGGCCCTGCAACCTTCCCCACCACCCCGGGGGGACTATGACGATGAAGTGTTCGTGAAGGACTTGCACCCCAAGGTTACTTCAAGTCCCACATTTGAAGCTCTTCCCCCACCCCCACCCCCACCCCCACCGCCACCGAGCCAGGAACCTCTAGCGAATGGCGCAGACGACTTTCCTCCGCCTCCTCCCCAAGCCCTGTGTGAGGTACTGCTGGATGGTGAGGCATCCACAGAAGCTGGCAGCGGGTGAGTGGGCAGCGATGGTGAGGGGAGGCGGCCATCTTTCCCTCTCAGGTGTTGGCAGCCAGGGTCCCAGGGCGTCCCTCTGTTGCGCACAGGAGAGCCTGGGGACAGAGATTGTTTATATAAGTTTAACTCAGCTCGTATAAAGTTTGCCTTGAGGGGCTGGTGTGTATTGTATGCAGAGAAGTGATAATTTAAAGAGCCAAGATGCAGTTCCTCTTGTCTGACTGAGTTTTGGATTAGTTACAAAAATAAGAAGTAGAATATGAACGGGGGTTGGGGAGTAGCTAGAGAGATGACTCAGTGGTTAAGAGCACTAGGTGCTCCTCCAGAGGTCCTGAGTTCAAATCCCAGCAACCACATGGTAACTCACAACCATCTAGAAAATGGATCTGATGCCCTCTTCTGGCATGTAGGTATAGATGCAGACAGAGGACTCATATATTTAAAATAAATAAACAAACACAGAAATGCGTCTATTGCTCATTGCTCATAGTATAGACATTGGAGAAAACACTGAAGTCAGAACACACACACACACACACACACACACACACACACACACGCACGCGCAGCCTGAAGGCAGCCTCTCAAAGAAGAGGCTGAATTTCGATGGCCACTTTCTGTCTACAGACACTCCATGCCAGAGGTACAGAATGGAGCTAACAGACGGTGATGGGAAGCCAGGCTGGTGCAGAACAAGCATTTCCCAGCACAGTTTCTGAGACTAGTGATTGCTCATAACAGAATTCTCTTCTTGGGATCCAGCAAGATGGCTCAGCTGGCAAGTGTCACCAAACCTGATGACTAGCGTTTGATCCCCAGACCCACTGTGGTGGAGGGGGAGAACCTGTCCTCTGACTTACACACATATATATGGCACAATGTATATAAATATATATACACAAAACAAAAAAACCAAGCCTCTATAGGGTCAGGCATGGTCTTTAATCCAAGCACTCAGGAGGCAGAGGCAGGTGGATCTCTGTGAGTTCCATGGCAGCCAGGGCTATGTAGAGAGAAATAACCCTGTCTCAAAAACAAAATAACCTCTGTGGGGTTTCGTCTCCTGGATGCCTGCACAGAGGTCACTCCCCACCACTACCCTCCTCCTGTCTGTACCTCCCAGAAAGCTCTGGGGCTCAACAGCAACATTTGTCAAAACTGAGTTCCTAGTGAATGTATGTAGGAACCAGCCCTGGGCTCAGGAGAAGGCCCTTCAGAACCCCGTGGTTGTGGGAGAGTACCGCAGACGTGTCTCCTTGTGCCAGCCACTCCTGCTCTGGGAGGCTGTAGCCCTGAGGAAGTGTCTCCCTCACATCTCCTGTGCCCTCACCCTCAGCATCATCAGTGCCCCCTTAACCGCTCTCTCCTCTCTCTCTCTCCCCTTCCCTTCGCAGTTCCTGCAGAATTCCCAGGGTGACAGTCACAAGGGAAGGGCATGTGTCTGGGGCAGCCCATTCTGAAGGTAGTCAGATAATGACTGCCACATCACTCCAAACCTCGGCCAAAGATTCAGAAGCCGAGTCCAACACGCCTTCCAGCGCGAGTGGCCAGCCTCAGCTCAATGGTCCTCCTGGCAGGCAGCCCTGTCCCAGCCAGACCCGAAACCTCACTTATGAACCTGTCATCAGAACTCAGGATCTAGGAAAGAAAACTCATGCCGAGCCCCAGAAGACCTCAGAAGATATCCGAACAGAGGCTCTTGCCAAAGAAATTGTCCACCAAGACAAGTCTCTGGCAGACATTTTGGATCCTGACTCCAGGATGAAGACAACGATGGACCTGATGGAGGGTTTGTTCCCCAGAGATGCCAGTGTGCTGATGGACAGTGGCGCAAAGAAGAAAGCCTTAGTAGACATCACCGCCAGGCACGGAGGATGTGAAGCCAAGGCGTAAGTCCCCTGTAGTGCCCCCAAAGAGCCTTGTGACTCAACTCCTTCTGTGGGGTCATGATAAGTTTTGGATGTGATGTGTCCCTACCACAGGCCACTGGCAAAGAATGACATTCCATCCCAGCCCTAGGACAGGAGATGGGACAGATGCCCAACAGCAAAAATGAGAGCTGTAGGAACCACTGTCATTTGTAGCCAGAGGTCATTTCCTGTGCATCACACATCCTTACATAAACTTTACTGCAGCTCATCTTCACAGCACACCTTTGAGGGGACCGCCAGCCACCTCAGAGACACAGGCATATTAACACCTTGATCTACTGTGGCAGGCCCTGGCGCGTGAGAGTGGAAGCTCGCACAGCAGTTGTCCCGTGTCTGTCCTTAACTCAGCAAACACATGGTTGTCTGTCCTGTCATAGGTCACTTTCAGGGATGTCCTCTAAGCTCAGTGCTGAGAAGGGAGCAAAGACAGGATGTGGGCGTCCACAAGAACAGAGTTGACAAAGTCTTTATGAAAGGGGGAGGGGCCTGGAGAAATAGATGTGTTTACTGTATAGGACATTCACTTTGAGACATTGAGGTGAACATTTGCTCAAATCCTGAACAGATCTCGGTGGGAAATGCTCTCCTGGGTATGCCAGGGTCACTTAGCCGCCACCCCCACCCCCTCACCCTACCCCAACTCTGGAGGCTCTTGAGCCCTCTGCTGGTCTTGGAACACCACCCCAGGGCTCAGCCACAGTGGGAAAACTGTGAGCAGTTGTGTTTCCTATTTCGTGGATTTCTTGAGTTATTCTGAAATTTTCTTACATATTTGGTTAAATGACTATGAGGAGAAAGATGTAGAGTGGGTTTTATTTCCTTTTTAGTTTTTAGTGATAATATTGACAGACTGCGACTCAGCAGTAAGTAGCTTCCAGACGAAATACAAACAGAACAGTTCGCCCAAACACGGGTTTGCCGTTTAGAAATTTGCAGCTGACTGTAACTAAGTCATTAGCAGGAGCTGTTTTATTTGGGTGGGAAGGAGAAAAGAGCTGTGTGCATAGTTTTTTGCCATTTGTGGGCTATGTTCTCAGAGTGTCTGGTTCACGGCCTCGCAGTCTCCTTGCCTGTCTCTTCAGCTTCAGGTTTGGGGAATCCAGGCTGTCTTTGTGCGATGAATTCTCCAGAGTCACACTGTAGAAAACATCACTGGACACCTGCACTGTACAGGGCAGTCTCTGGGCATCACAAGGGCACAAGGATGCCCTCTGGGGCGGTGGCCCCGGCATAACCAGGGCATACCCAGGAGAGTGTTTCCCACTGAGACTTTCTCAGTGTTGGAGCAAATGTTCACTGTGCAGCTCAGCATGGTGAGAGTCAGTGCCCATGCCGTTGTTATCTGACTCCGTGATGCACAAAGGCCAGTGTAGATTCACAGATGTCCTTAGAAAACCATTGT
Organism: Mus pahari; assembly: GCF_900095145.1. NCBI lineage: Eukaryota > Metazoa > Chordata > Mammalia > Rodentia > Muridae > Mus > Mus pahari. Next base: position 81,523,946 of record NC_034602.1, read on the forward strand.
CTGAGAATTTATATTCCCTGGTGAATTTGGTAGTGAAATGGTCCTGTCCTGCTCCTTCTGGAGGGTTTCAGAAAGATGACCTGCGCCACCTTCTGGTGAAAGTAAATGTAGTCCTGCTGTGGCAAATAGCACGGTGAGGCTTCATCTGACTCCTGAGCCGCCCAGCTGGGCCAGGGACACTGGGCAGAAGCCGATAGAAGCCTCACACATGGGTGAGGAGGCTTTTCCAGCTCTCTAGTCAGCTGGCTTACACACAGATACGCCGCTTAAGGGATCAGTGAAGATGTTGTATGCCTGGTTCTTGAGTAAAATCACAGGGGCAGAGTTAAATAATCTATTATTGAAGAGTTAAAATCTCTCCAAGAGAACTTACTTCCACCCGGTGTGTCTGAACCCTGACCTGCACTGAGCATGCCTGAGCGTCCAGGTTCCACCCCCATCTCCTCACAGAAATGAAACAGACTGAAAAGCAACTCCACTATGGTAAAACAAACAGCATATACCGTGGTTTTCATGGGCAGCCCTGAGCTCCCCACCCCCCTGTGTAATCAGCAGGTAGATTTTCCTTTCTAAAACTTTTCTCCCTCCACTTTTTTTTTTTTTTTTTTAATTTCTCTCGGGATGG
>NC_034602.1:81524649-81548127 GCF_900095145.1 Mus pahari
TTTTTTTGGTTTTTCGAGACAGGGTCTCTCTGTGTAGCCCTGGCTGTCCTGGAACTCACTCTGTAGACCAGGCTGGCCTCGAACTCAGAAATCTACCTGCCTCTGCCTCCCGAGTGCTGGGATTAAAGGCGTGCGCCACCACCGCCCGGCTTGGTTTCAAATTCTTGACGCCATCTCCAGCACTGTCCTTAGGAGCTTTGCATCCTGGGTTTGCCTGGCCATGGGAGCCCAGCACAGTCCCTATCAGTAAACTGCTCATCAGTCACTATGTCTGGGGGAAATTAAATTTGCACGTTTCTGAGCAAGCCAGCGGTGAAGAGCTTGCACTGTGTGTTTCAGGAGCGACCACAAGGAGGCAGTGGGTGTGCTGGTCAACTGTCCTGCCTACTACAGTGTCTCCGCTGCCAAGGCGGAGCTGCTCAACAAAATCAAGGACCTGCCCGAGGAGCTGCAGGAGGAGGAGGGGCAGGAGGACGTCAACGAGAAAAAGGTAGGTAGGGTGGGGATGCTTGTTATGCGTCCCCAAGGGAGCCAGGCCCTTCTCACGACCAAGAGTGACTACCAGCCCCTAAGGACTAGGAGCGGGGAACGTGGACCTGTCCCATGCGATGGCTCTGACCGACAGGAAAGCCACCATCACTCTCGTTCTGCAAATGATGAAAAAAACCTTGGAGAGGTTGAGTTATTAGAGGTGCCACAGCTGGGACTGGACCCCAGGGGCTCTGTCACTTTTCTCAGCACTGGTGGTAGCTTATGTCAAGAACAAAACTAGAGATTTAAAATTTTGCTCAGGGAAGCAGTGACTGGCAAGACACATGTACGAAAAGGCGCGGCTGACCTTACCACCCCCAGCTCATGCAGTGCTCTGAGAAGAGCTTTAAAGCACGGGGTTGAAATGTAACGTAGCATCTGGTACTCCTACAGAACTTCTAAATGTCAAGCATGTTATGACCTCGCTGTTGCCACAGCCTCCCTGTGTCCTGTGGAGATCTGGGCCAGGCTGTGCCTGCAGGGCAGAGCGTCCTTCCACGTTGCCTATAGCCCTCCCTAGATCCCAGCCGTGCCCCTCTGCAAAAGGACACGTGCGGCTTGCTTCAGCGGAGCATCGAGTGTGTGATTTGGTGGCATTGATGTCAGGAGGACTCGCATATGGGATTCTGTTTGTTGTACATACTTGCCCTGGGTCTTCCTAAAGTGCTGGATGAAACTATAGGACATAGGTGCACATGTGTGTGTGCACGTGCACATACACACACACACCCCAGAAACAAGGAAAGCTTTGAGAGGCATCCTGTTAGAAGATAGTGAGTTCCGGGCTGCATGCCGTAACAGCTGCTACAGAAACTCATTTCTTCCAACCAAAGGCTTCTCTTTCAGATCCCTGCTCTGTTGGACACCTCTAACATGTCCCTGCCAGCCCTGCTCACTGTGCCCATTTTGTACGTTCTGCACTTGGGAATCAGAGGGCTGTGCTCTACCACAGAGCATGACTGATCGATAGATAGATAGATAGATATGCCATCCATCTTTAACTGAGTATTTTCTCTTGTCCTGTTGTCTGTATATAGACATCTCTGCATTACAGTGGCAAAGAAACAAAGTACACATTGTTTTCTCATCTTCATTTTTAAAGAGATTTATTGTTTTATGTGTATAGGTGATTTGTCTGTATATATGTATGTGTATACATAACACACACACCCAACATACATGCCTGGTGCCCATGGAGGTCAGAATAGAGTCTCAGATCCTCTGGAACCGGAGTTGCAGGTAGTTGAGCTATCATATGGGTGCTAGAAATGGAACGTGGATCTCATGCAAGAGCAATAAGTGTTCTAACCACCAAGCCACCTCTCCAGCTCCTCGTTTTATGTTTTAGATGCTTAATTTACAGAATTAACTCCTCCTCTGAGGAAATGGATTAGCCCTAGTGAGTTCTGGGTTGTGTGGGGTCTGTAGGGCTTTGTGTGGGGACTGTTTTGTTTTGTATTTTTAACGCAAAATTCTACCAGTTCCCATATCGGCATGGTTTGTAGGGAAATGGATGGCAGTAGCATTTAAAACTGTTCTACTCTGTTGCTGTGGAGAGCGCTGTGGCTGATGGTCCTGTTGGACAGCTCTGACTCCTCAGCTCACCACCTCCCTCCCATTTCTGCTGAGCTTCAGTTCTGGAGTTCCCGGTTCCTCTCTGGCCTTGTCTCCTCTTTACATTAGCACTTCCCTCAGGATAGATCTGCAGTGATGTGGGTTCGTCTGTCGTCTCCAGAACATTCTCACTCACAGTTGTGAAGTCCAGGCTGGCCATCTTTTGTCATGCATGTTCTGTTCCTTCTGGGCATTTAAATGTGACCTTCCTCCATGGTGGCCACCCGCCTCTGCGCACCACACGCCTGTCATCACTGTGCGAGCACGGAGCTGCCTGGGGGTGCGGGTAGATGGGGCATTTTCAAGCACTGTTTCTTTAGTTACACATAGTTATCTTATGCACACTAACTCTTCTCTTAGCGTGGTGATTCAGTGTTAGTTTCTCATCTGCCTGACTCCCTCAATCTGTTGGTCACATTAGTTTGTGTCCCTCTGACCTCAGGGTCACGCTCTTAGTTCAGTCCTGCCAGTGACTTTGTTGTTGTTTCAGATTATCATCATTTTCAGTTCTAAACATTCCGGTTTTTAGTTCCTGTTTGCTTGAATCTTCAAGAGTTTCTGCTCTTCTCTTGGAGAATGCTTATTTAAGAAAGCATTTTTAAAGACTGTAGTAACCCTAATGTAAGCATTGTTTCCAGTCTAGCATCACTGTGTCACCTTCTTTCCTGGTCCTTTACACCTGAGTAACTGGATATTGTCCTCTGTGCTGCGAGGCCCTGGTCCTGGCACAGCCCTCTGTAGAATAGCGATTGAGGCAGGCCTTGTTCCTGTAGACCCAGCCTGTAAGTCCTGTCTCACCTTTGGATAGTGTGGTTCCAGCACCCATTTTATTCTAGGAGTCTTCATGAGGTTACAGAACTGTTCTCACTGAGCCCCTCTGGCTTTAGTTTGGGACTTGAGCAACATTTCTGACACACCCAAGTTCTCAGAGCCTTTGGTGTACCTTTGTCTCTCCCTACGTGTGCTACTTAAACGTGAGCCCCCACACACACACACACACCTCGCAGGCACCCCCTGCCCCGAGCGTTCATGCCAAGTTCCGAGCATCTTCTGGCCCAGCTCCCTCCTCTCCAGGGGTTTTCCACAGTCTTTGCCTCCCAGAGAGTCCTAGTCTCCGCCCTGTAGCTGGACCCACGGGGCCTCACTCATAACAACCTATGTAGCTATGTACTTCCTTAGTGAAGTAAAGGGGAATGGAGTGGGGATTCCCTCATACTCTAGACCCAGCACTCCTTACTCCAGCTCCCAGGATGGTTTCTGGGGTACCTGCACCACCACTGTGGGGCGGGGCGGCCTCCCAGAGTGGAGCCACAGTGGAGGCGGAGCTGGCAGAGGAGAGAAAGAGAGCACAGGCTCCTCACCAGCTCACCCACACCGGCCGCCTCCGGCTCTGCGCCAGGGCTCTCTCTCTTTGCCCTGGGGTCGGGAAGCCTGACACTCACCCCTTTGGGTTATTGTGTTCGCTCTTCTTGGTCTCAGAATCCCCCCAGATCCCCAAGACTTAACTATAACATGCAAAAGAGGGAAGCTGTGGCAGTTATGACACCGTGGCCCACACCAGAGGTCTCCCACTGGGGCTTGGCAGGAGGCAGGCAGATTGGCATTTCAGAGGAGTCCCTCTAACAGCCATGTCTGGAGTTGGGCAGGATGGGGGGGCGGGGGGGGAGAGCAGTCATTGAAAGTGTGGTGCACAAGTATGATCAACATCCTTTGAACAGTTTAAGAGCTTTTTGAAAGAGATGTTGTTATTGTTTAAGAACAGGCAGGAGGGGCGTGGTGGCGCATGCCTTTAATCCCAGCACTCGGGAGGCAGAGGCAGGTGGATTTCTGAGTTCGAGGCCAGTCTGGTCTACATAGTGAGTTCCAGGACAGCCAGGGCTACACAGAGAAACCCTGTCAGAACAGGCAGGAGCTGGTGGGTGGTGGCTTAGTTGCGAAGGGTGGTCAGGATGAGTCCTGGCTCCAAGTTGCTGTGCACAGTGCCTGGGAAGATGGCTGGCCTTGCATCTTATTGGACCTTAACTGGCACCAAGGGACCATCTCCGATCGTTCCACTGACACTCTAGTTACAAGCCTGGTGGAGAAGCCAGGCAGGATTCTTAGCAGAGATCAGGCTGGAGGTGGTTGACAGCCGTCAGGCCCGGCCACCTCTGCTTCGATCAGGTTACACAATGTGGATGGAGGCCTGGCCTAGTTACCATCTGAAAGTGCCCCGACTTTCTAGAGCTCAGCCAAAGACGGCAGTTAACGTGCAGGACCCTGGATCTTGCGTTAACAACCGAAGAAACAAGCCTGTCAGGTAGACATGGGTCGCTGGGTCTAGGCAGAAGCCTGAACTCCACTCTGCCCCAGCCTCAAGGGCTACATTTTTCCTTTTGTTGTTGTTGTTGTTTTGGTTTTTTTGTTTGTTTTGGTTTTTCGAGACAGGGTTTCTCTGTACAGCCCTGGCTGTCCTGGAACTCACTCTGTAGACCAGGCAGGTCTCGAACTCAGAAATCCACCTGCCTCTGCCTCCCAAGTACTGGGATTAAAGGTGTGCATCACCACCGCCTGGCTACATTTTTCTTAAGATAAAAACAGCCAACAGAAGCTAAGTGCTTTTGTACTGGTGTTTTGGGGGATGCTGCGGCACAAGCCTCAGAGCTGCCACTAGCTAGGATTGCCTCCCAGGCACCTACTGCAACAAGTGCTGGACTCTCAGACTCTGGCCTGACCTTGTGATAGCACAGAAAACAAGGCGTGTCCATATGGTTGTCTTACAGTATGTGTGCATTTGAGCCTCATAACATTCCTGAGAGGTATATTAAAGCACTAATTGAAACCAGCACCCTGGAGCCAGACAGCCTGGGTTTAAGCCTGTCTCTGCCACTTACTGTATGGGCTGGGACATGTCCCATACACTCACTGTGCTTCTCAGTGAGGCTGGGACAATACCTGTGTTGTTGGGCTGTCGAAGCAGTGATTGAGTAGTGAGACGCTGCATCTGCCTGCCACAGAGCATGGGATCAATAAGACATGATCTCATCGAGGCAGGTGGTGCTGTCTTCTTGCTGATGGCACAGGTGAAGCGACCGCCTGGCAGTGATCAAGTCAGAGCTGGTCTCCGACTCGAGTCTGTGCTCCCGACAGGATGTTTCCTGTGCAGATGGTGTGTTGACCTCTGTTTAGAAAAAGAACGCACATAAATAGCATCTCACACAGACAGGGTTAGCAGTTTGTCAGATGAGAAGCTAAGTGGGTGAATGTCAGCAGCCTACAAACTCAGTGGCTCCCGGGAGAGATTAGTATAGTATTAAATTCTCTCTTTCATGGGCCGAGGAGATGGCTGACGTTAAGAGCACTTGATGCTCTTGCAGAGGACCCAGGTTCAGTTCCCTGCAGCCATACTGAGTGGCTTACAGCTCCAGTAACTCCAGCTCTCAGGGATCAGATTCTCTTTTGGCTTCAAAGGCATCTATATACACACACGTGGTGCACATACACACAAGCAGGTACATATATAAATGATGAAAAAATTTTAAATATTATTCCCTTCTCCTGCCCTATGTGAATTCTGTTAAAGTTGGGTTTTGTTGTTTTTTAAAAAGAATCTTCCTGGCAAAGAAATGTCGGCAGCATTGCTGGCTCCCCCCTCCCCCCCCACCCCCCCGTGTCTGTGGTTGCTCAGAACCCCTTCACTGTAGTCTCAGCCCAGGTCTCCATAGTTAAAGACTCGGTGATCAAAAGCCGGCAGGCATTGCAGCATCCACATACCGAACGGTGAGGCGGGGCCGACTGCGTCTGTGCACTGCCTGCTGTAAGGTACAGAGCGTGCACAGGCTTCTGTGCTGTGCTCGGGTGGCTCTGCCCAGTGTCCATGCCGTCAAACACCAGAGCTGGGTCTGGACAGAACGACCCAGCTGACTGGATGTGGACTCTGGCCCCCGAGTGCCATATGAGTCCTGTGCCCCAGGCTGCCTACCTCCCAGCCGTCCTGCCAGCTCTGCGCACTGCTTAGGGCTTGAGAGCCAGCAAGCTGACTCCAGCAGATGAGCAGAAGATTGGGGGACCTGGGTATTATTAGTAAGACTAATATTATTAGTAAGCACCCCCACCTGCTGGGCCAGGTTGACCACCCTGGGCCAGACCTGAGTGATGTCACAGCTCCCCTGGAACTATGTTCCAGGCCTTGGCCTTGAACTCACAGCCATCCTTAAGTGCCAGGACTGTGGGAGCTCACCAACATGCCTGGCTGAGAACAGTACTCTCTGCTAATGCTTTGAGTGCCCGGCCTGGCAGCTACACCTGCAAGCTTAAAAAAGCTTAAAAAAGCTGACTGGGCTCCAGCTATTGGCCATTGTCATGCAGTAATACATAGAGAAGCACTGGGCGACCTGGCCGTGTCTGCTGTTTCCACCTCAGTGTTGTCTTCAGCTCGTCTCTTCATAGGCACAGACTTCTCCAAGCTCTACACTAGTAGGCAGCTTGGTCCTGAAGTCTGCGCTGTCCCACAGTGATGGCTGCCAGCGGAGGATGCTTTTGGGGTGGGGTAATAGAGAACATAATTAACCCTTACTAATTACTTAGTCCCTCCTACTCATGTTACCGTGGGCCGAGTCTTCTGTTGAGGAAATGCTTAGACACCGTACAACGTTTCCCCTAGAAGGGCAGTTTGTTTCAGTTCAGCTGCCTGTAGCCACGGGGATCAGGAAAGTTGAACGGACAACAGGATGTCACTGTTGAAGCCAGAGCTTCCCTTTGTAAGTTCAGAAGTCTGTAATTAGGGGCTTAAGTTACAGAGTTATGGTAAGCAGGTCCAGATTTAGTTTGAAGGCAAAGCTGAGGGCTTTCTGACATAGTATCTGCCTCAGTGTTTGTAATGATCATGTGAGGAGAGCACATCAGGTGATGCATGGGGCTGAGGGGGGCGCCTCCCCAAGTCTCACCCTCCCCGCTGTATGCGGAGGACTAGCTGAGGCAGAACGTGGAGCTCCTCATAGTAACTGCCCAAGGTCACCTAGCTATCCAGCTTGGCTCTCAGACCGTGGCGAGGCCCTTCACTCTGGTTCCGAGGCTGTGGCTGCTCGTTTGTAGATGAGGATGGTCACCCTGCCCCTCCCTTCTTGCTCGTGGTATTGTGCCTAGTAAGAAAAGAAGGACAATGAATGAGATGTTAACAAACCAGTTATAAAGGCAGAACTGTATGCACCATTACACAGTGGGGACTATGACTAGTATGGGTGTAATCAGGTGTGGGCTGGGGAACACTAAATAGGCTCAAAGAATGGTAGTTGTAGACATTCAGGGAAAGGCAAAGAAGAAAGGAAAAAAAGTTCTGATTTGAGTCATCAGTCCCTACAGAGCTGAAGAGCTTTTAGCTGAACCTTGAAGGCAAGGCGGGGCCAGGAGGTTTCAGGCAAGAGTGCCCATGCACATTTCAGCAGCAGCCCTGGTTCATCTTGGCCATGTGTCTCCCGTCATTCTAGGCTGAGCTCATCGGAAGCCTCACCCACAAGCTGGAGACCCTCCAGGAAGCAAAGGGGAGCCTGCTCATGGACATCAAGCTGAACAACGCCTTGGGAGAAGAGGTGGAGGCTCTGATCAGTGAGCTCTGCAAACCCAACGAGTTTGACAAGTACAAGATGTTTATAGGGGACCTGGACAAGGTGGTCAACCTGCTGCTGTCCCTGTCTGGACGCCTGGCCCGCGTGGAGAATGTCCTCAGAGGCCTTGGTGAAGACGCCAGTAAAGAGGAAAGGGTATGTGGTCTAGGAGGTTACCGTCTGAGCCCTCTGTCCATAGAGGCACTTCTCCGGGATGACAATCGCTGTGGGGTTGAGAGAGCACCTTCTAGGCGGGATTCAGTGGGGATGCTCTGGGCAGACGCACAGGGCCCAGGTGGTCCTCGTTTCCTCGTAGAGATAAAAACGCATTAGACATTTAAGGGAGAGGGATAAGAGGGCAGAAGTGAGCTCCAGGGAATCCACACGCCAGCCGTGGGCAGGTACACAGACATGACTGTACTGTCCTCCACTAGAGGGACAGTGCTGTTGTGACAGACACTTGGCCTCGCGCTTCATGTGCAGTGTCCTGAATTGTCACCATGCTGCATTAGTGCTTGGCCTCTCTAAGAAACAAAAATCTCAGTAGGAGGATGACAGCTGACCCCGTCAGTACCAAACTCAGTGTCTCCACGTGCCGTGATGATAGTGGGAGGGCAGGGGTGTCCGTAGGCTTCAGATCTGCGGTGTTTCATCTGAGCCGCAGTGAGGAATGTGTGAAGCTTTGATGGGGACAGTGTTAGGAGCTCAGGCTGTGGCCTCAGACTGAATTAGGGAAAGAACTGTGAGAGTGGGTATATTGATAAAATTCACCCACTAACTTTGTACTGTTTCCTTGGATTATTATAGAAATCTTAAGAGTTAGCTGGGCATGGTGGCGGCACACCCCTTGAATCCCTTAGAGAGGCTGAGGCAGGCAGATTGCTGAATTCAAGTCCAGCCTGGTCTACGTGGCTTTCCAGGCCAGCCAGGGTTACATAGTGAGACGCCATCTGACAAGTGTTAGGGGGGTTTGAGGCAGAGTCACGTGATCCTTTAGCAGTCCTAAGTGAGTTAATTTGTACTGAGGGATGTTTAAGTCACTGCACTTCATGATTGGATTCCACTTTACATTTTCTCATCCATTTTGGCCTGAAAGATCTGAAAACTATTCTATTTAAAATTCTTTTAAAGTACTTACTGTGGCGTTTATACTGTGTCGGCATGTTGGATGCAGGAACACATGAAGTATTTCTAGGAAGTTGATGAGCCCTCAAGAGGCAGGCAGCTTACCACTGGGCTGGTGTAGGAAACTCCAAAGTACAGCACCGGCATCCTTGTGGAACAGAGTTGTATTCATGAGTAGAGGCCAAGAAGAAGCCTGGGATGGCAGGGGTGTTGGTTTTGTTAAAGATGAGGAATATATCCCCATTGTTAGGGACTGGGAGGCATGGAGGTCAGAGCCCTGCCTGCAGAGGCTTTAAAAACCTTTTTTTTTTTAGCTTATTTATTTTTATTATATATAATATATATATTATATATATTGATTCTATTCTGAATATATATATATATATATATATATATATATATATATATATATATATATATCCCATGTGCATTACCAGAAGAGGCCAGAAGAGGGCATGGGTTGTCCTGGTCCTGGAGTTAGAGGCCATTGTTACTGCCATGTGGGTGCTAGGAATTGAATTCAGATGTTCTAGAACAGTCAGTCTGTGCTCTGAACCAGGGCTCCATCTCCCAGTCCCCTGCAGAGTTTTTGATTCAGTAGATGGAGAGGCGGTACTTGGAGAACTTGAGGATTGGCTCAGTAAGTGTAGACCTAAAAAGGGCAGGTTGTTACCACAGCCATTAACCACCACAGAGTGTTCAACATAAGGAGAGAAAATAACTCGTCATAATGTATATACGTCCATCCATCCATCCTTAGCACTGTTGAGTACAGCACTGGTTGGCAGCCCTGTGAGAGGCAGGAGTCTGCCTCCCTGTGTTATGGCTGCCTTACCTGTTCATTTTACCCCGGCAGAGTTCTCTGAACGAGAAAAGGAAGGTTCTGGCTGGCCAGCATGAGGACGCGCGGGAGCTCAAGGAGAACCTGGACCGGAGGGAGCGCGTGGTGCTGGATATCCTGGCCAATTACCTGTCCGCCGAGCAGCTGCAGGACTACCAGCACTTTGTGAAGATGAAGTCCACGCTCCTCATTGAGCAGCGCAAGCTGGATGACAAGATAAAGCTGGGCCAGGAGCAGGTCAGGTGTCTGCTGGAGTCGCTTCCCTCGGACTTCAGGCCCAAGGCAGGGGCCATCTCCCTCCCCCCAGCCCTCACCGGCCATGTGACTCCTGGGGGGACATCTGTATTTGGTGGCATTTTCCCTACGTTGGCCTCCCCTCTTTAACCTCTCTGAAAGACCCGGGGAAAGATGCCACTTTCAACACTGTTTAATCCGAAGGCTACTTCACTACAAACTGCGGTTTGAGTTGTGGGTTTTTGGGGGCTTCCTGAATAACAGGAAGAGACTATCCAGGGATCTTTGCCTTTCACAGTTGGTCTTCTGCAAGCTCTCAAGCTCTGTGGAAGAAAGTTGGTGACCTGTGGCCTGATGGAGGGTGTCTGGCACAGGTTTCCCCAGGCTGAGGTGGTGGAATGAGTGTGTGGCACCCTCAGGAATGTATCCACAGCGGCCTTACTTGCTGGTGGGCAGTGCACCCTGATACCAGGGCACAAGTACCAGTCTGCAACACAAAGCCTTAAAAAGACACACACATGTTAAGAAAACTGTAAAACCCCTGAACGTTTTTGTTATTTATATTTTTAAAAATGAAAAAGATCGTTATGTTTGTGTGCTAACGACTTACTTGATTCTATTTTGTGGTGGATGTAGGCAATTATGTTTGTGCTTTGTATTTCGTGAAAACCTTAATGAAGAATTCCAAAGATAGTCAAATTGAATATGGAGATTTTTTGTGGGTTTTTCTTCCGCTCGCTTGTGTGTGTGTTTGATGTTGGGTGGCTGTGTGTGCCACAGAAGGCGTGTAGAGTTACACAGCTTTCTGTGGGTTCTGAGGTTTGAACCTGGTCATCAGACTCACGCATCGAAACAAGTCTCTTCACCCACTGAGTCCTCTCTCCGGCCCTCATCGGGTGTTAATGAAGACGGGTGGCCATTCTGCGCTTGTGCTGTGCTGTGAGAGGTCCCAGTTCCCATGGTGCTCGGGCCTTGCCACGTTTCTCCAGGAGGATGGTTCAGTGGTAACTTCTCTGGCTGGGCTCCTTCAGACAACAGTTCTCAAGCCTGTAAGAGATAAGTCTAAGCCAGTTCAAAACCGAATCCATGCTGCCATCCGGTACAGGAAATAGACTTAGTAAGCTACGCAGTCAGGATGTTTTAGTATTTTTTACAAGCTGGTTTTCCTAAATGTCAGACCTGCAGATCATGAGAACTGATTTCTATTGTCAAATTTCAATGAGAGCGAGGGGTTCTGTGGTCCAAGGTAGAAATCTACTCAAACAAATCAGGATGCCAGTGGGGCTGCAGCTGTCCCAGGAGCCAGGCTGGGGACGGCCACTGGAGAAGGTAAGAGCATCATGTTTTGGGCAGGTGACACACCACAAACTGTTTCTGCTTGTTGTTGACCCAGAAGTGTCTTGGCAGGCGTCAGCCAAAGCTTTTGCTCTGTTCTGTGGAGCTTCTACACTGGCCAAGTGTTCTGACCCTGACGGGGTTCTGTTCCAATGCTGCACTGTTCAGAAGGACCATCGTGACTCAGGAGGCCAGAGAGAGAGAGCAGTTTAGCCGCCACACTGCTCTGCAAGGGTATTCTCAAGTTAACAGTGTATACCCAACTGACACTTTGTTAGATGTGGACCAATCAGAAGCCTGAACCCCATGCCTGTGGGTAACTGTCTTTCCTAGCCAATGCCTCCAGATGTTCTTAGTAAATGCCTTAGAGGAATTTTGGGGCTTCCAGGACACAACACTTTTCTCTTCAAGGACACTGAGGTGGCTCAGCAGGTAAAGGTGCTTGCTGCCAAGCCTGAGGACCTTGCGTTCCATCCCTGGAACCTGCGCGGTAGAAAGAGAGAATCCGCTCCTGCAAATAGGCCTGTGACCTCTACACATGTGCTCTGGCCCTGTGCACCCACACATATGCAGTAGGCTTATATTGCAGGCAGGAGTTCAATCATCAAAACCCATATAAACCCAGCAGGACATGGGGGGGGGGAGGGGTCGCGCTGGTAATCCTGCACCAGGGAGGTGGGGACAAGCACACCCCAGCCTTGCTGGCCAGCCAGCGAGAGTCCCTACCCCAGAACATAGAGGAGACAGCCTGAGGACACCTAAGGTCTCCCTCTGCCTTCACACTGCAAGTACCAACACTTTAGGGTGACTGGGGTCCAACCACAATCATCAAGATGACCTTTCTGACTTAGACACATAAAGTAACTTCACAGCAGAGTGACGGGAAACATTGTTATGCCACCACTGAAGACCCTCCATGCTCCAAAGCCTGGCATCTGTTCTGTTGCTGTTACCAATATCCTTCCCTTCCCGGGTTACAATGAAACGAGAAATCTGATTCACAGGTGAATGTGGTCTTCATTGGTGCTGAATTTGACACCACCCTCCCGCCAAGAAACCACTACACTTTTTTTTTTTTCCCTTGGTTTTTCGAGACAGGGTTTCTCTGTGTAGCCCTGGCTGTCCTGGAACTCACTCTGTAGACCAGGCTGGCCTCGAACTCAGAAATCCGCCTGCCTCTGCCTCCCAAGTACTGGGATTAAAGGCGTGCGCCACCACCGCCCGGCTACCTCTACACTTTCAAAGTAGATTTTAAACACCTCCAGGTAGAAAGGCCTGTATTTTCATTCCTTTCCAGTTCTCTCTTCTCACTATTTAAAAAAAACAAAATTCATTTACTGTAGAAACCTCCTCCTAACAGGGTCCTCCACTGAGACAGAACGGAGATGACAGCCACACCTTCCTTCCCCCTGGGCATCAGAACACAGGGCTCAGAGTGCTCGCTCCTGTCCCTTCTCACTCACGGTAGGTGCGGTGACCTAAGAATACACCAAACCCGAGGAGTTCCAGGAAAGAGCGTATCCTGTGACCATGTCAGGTCACCTGGAAGTTCCAGCTTGTCCCTACAGGCAGCTGACTCAGAGTCCCTGGTGCTGTCCCTGGGGGGAGCTGCCTTCCTTCCCACTAAAGAGGGAGGGAGGAGCCACAGAGTGCTCCAAGACACCAAACAGTTTCCTTTGCCCGCAGGGTACACTTTAGGTTTCACTTTGTACAACTGGTTTCTAAAACAGAAAAATTGGCCAGCGGGGTCCAGATCAGCAGCTGCCATTGAGGTGAGAAGGCAGGGTGGGTCCTGCCCGATTTCCTATTTCCCTCTTAATATCTGACCGAAACTCACCCAGTCTAAAAGGGACATATATGACTTAAATGCTGTAACTGTACCTTATAGATCTGTGTTTTTAAAAGTTCATTGTTCAAGAACTTCAAACATATAAACTGTGTCTTTTATCCTCCTACAACCCTCTGTGACTCCCTGGACCCCCTCTACATGTCCCTTCCCACCCACCCACCCTACCCAATTAGTGCCACTCACCTGTGAATGGGGCTGGGGCAACCTACCACTGGCCACACCCCTCAAAATGACTCTCCTACCCCCAGCCACCATCAACAGTGCCTCAGCCAGGAGTGGGGCCCTGGGGGCCCCTCTCTTGTCCACGCAGAAGTATTCAAGGATCTTGCATTAAATTACTGACTTTGTTCCCCTAGATACTTAGGAAAATACTGGGTTTTTATTTTTGTGTCTCCAAATTCGTTGTTCTCTACTTTTAATTGCTTGATACCGCTTAGCTTTAGCCTGTTAATTCAAAATTAGTTTTTTTCTCTCTTTTCTTTTCTTTCTTTCTTTCTTTCTTTCTTTCTTTCTTTCTTTCCTTCTTTCTTTCCTTCTTTTCTTTCTTCTTTTTTCTTTTGTAGAAACAGGTTTTATACACCTTCCTACTAGAAAGAAAAACGACTATCCAAAATCACTTCTTCATTTTCAGCAGGCCTAAAATGATCAGGGACACATGAAGACATTGCCACACAGAAATCAATGGCAAAGGATATACAGCCTTCACTCTTGGATCAAGCATCAGTCGACATTCATGCAATAAAGAGATGCATGAACCTTTTACCTACCCTGTGTGTGGGTCTGGGGCTGAGGTGCATATTTTACATATGAAAAAGACTTGGCCTCAGGTTCTCCCTGCATCCCCAGGTCCCTGTCTGGCATAGCCTGCTCCCAACTGAACTTCCCAGCCCAGAGCCTGGGCTGCCCTCCCCACAGGCTCTTCTCCATATAATCCAGACACGTAGGCCTCCTCCACTCCCACCCCTCACACTCACTCTCTCTTCATCCTCTCCTCTCTCCCTTCTCATGGTGACAACTCTAGCCTCCTTCATTGAGGCCAGAGAACTCGCCTGCCCAATAGCAACTTCCTAATAAACCCATATTTAATATCATCTAATCTGGCTTGAATTGGCTATTTCACAGGTAGAGAAAGAACTTATTCTGATTTTTTGATAAAACTTTACTTTTCTTATAGGAGCTCATTTGATGCCAACTCATGGTTTCTCAAAGTGTGGTCAAAATACCACCTGCCTCAGAACCCCCTGGGATGCTCCTGAAAACTGCCAGTTGCTATGACACCAAGATAGGCTGGGACTTAATACTGCCTCTAGCTTTTTTGGAGTGCTTTAACTTGTAAGAGCCACAGCTGTGGTCACTTGTACAGTTTCTGTTGTTAGGATCACGAGGCTAGCATGAGCGTGTGACATCTCAGGTCTTAAAGATTTTAATAAATAAGAATCACAGAACTTCAAAGCCATGACATATCTACTCAGGTTAGCTACATTTTTGTTACTGTCACTAAGACTTTGGACTTACATCATTGGTACATCATTGCCTTTCCCCCAAAATTGAATTGTCACACACTCAGTAACATGAGTACTGCGCGGCCAAACGGATGACCACTGGCCTCTTCAGTAGGGAACCTTAGGATGCTTGCTTGCTCTCAAGTCTGACGACACACGTGAGTTACACTCCTGACAGTCTAGTTATTGAAGCAAAGGGTGTGTGCGTTCCTTTGAGAAGTGAGAGCCCAACCCAGTTTCAAACCCTCCAAATCCAAACTAGGCAAAAAACAAAAACAAAACAAACAAACAAAAAAAACAGCGAAAAACTGACTCACTCACTGGTGCTGCGTTTATATGCATTTATATATAAACTCCTCTCTGTAAGCGGGAAGGCAGCTGTGCATCAAGCCATCAGTGTTGCTGTCTAAAGCAACAGTCCAAAAGGTGAAGTGTAACCTAAGGACGTGTTAAGTAAGAACAAATGACCATGATATACTAGGAAATTATGTAACTACCCTAAATACCCAAGGAAAGACAGAGACAAAAGTGTTCTCCCAGCCCTCCAAAATGCTCAGGTCTTGGAGAACTGAACTAGCATCACATAGCAGGGATGTGATTTGCATGAGCTAGACCACCCCAGGCAGGCAGGAAATAAACCTTCACAGTGCAGACAGATGCAGCCCACCAGTACAGCTAATAGGGTCCACAGAAAAGCAAGCCCTTCAGTGGGAGTCCTGTGGGTTTCAGGCAAGCAGAATCTCTCAGAGCTCAGGCATGTATTCACGAAGCCCAGACAACAGACTGAAGCGATAGGGTTGCTGGGGAAAACCTATATTGCGATATGGTTGGAGCTGAGAACTCCATCAAATATCCCCACGGCCACAAAACTGAGCCCGTAGGCAGAGGCACAGAGAGCAAGAGTGCAGACAGACTCCAACTTACAAATCGGTTCACAGTTAATAATTTTCTTATAATGGTACAAAAGTATATTCATGCAACTATTCTGCCCCTTACCTTGGGCATAGCATTCAATAAATTACACGAGCTGAACACTAGGGAAGTAAGGACTGTGTTTGATGGGTTTTGCCCAAGTACAGGCTAATGTCCTGAGCACAGTGAAGGCAGGTTAGGCTGAGTTAGATGGTCGATGTTAGGTGAGTCACACACATTTCAGCTTAGCCACATTTTCCATTGTTAAGGGTTTACTGGCACCACCCCATTTTTATAGAGGAGTAATCGCAGTCTTTCTAGCTCGCTGCTCTAGCGCCCTCTACCGAGAACGCTGAATATTGTGTTAACCTAGAGGACATCTATTTGAAGCTGAGAGACAATACACTGATAACTGGCACAAATCTAGTTTCCTGGCATTAGCATTACCTTGGCATTACCTTCTGCAGGCATATAGTTATATACCTGTTGACCCCTAGGAACAACTTTCTACACAATAAAAACATAACAAGGCATTAGCAAGTAGACACCATATTTTTGAAAGAACAAGGGTCTCTCTCTCATACACATACACACACACACACACACACACACATGCACACAAAACAATTTTCTATCTATTTTTTCAGATGAACTTTATACAGTCTGTAAAACTCAAAGTCCTTAAGTCAACGGATTAAGATGAGGTCTAGTTTGATACATGAAATTATCTGTCCATCTTTGTCTCTTGCCTGACTGGTGTGTATGTGTGTGTGTGTGTGTGTGTGTGCACATGTGTGTCTTCTGAGTCTCTCTGTGCACTTTTTTCTATTTCAGTTTCTATACTAGTCACTCTTGCTCTTTCATTCACAAATGATTGTGACCTTCTGATTGGAACTGCATAGTATGTCTAGAGGGTGTCCATGGTCCATACTATTGGCTCCTTTTGAGTTCCATACCATTGGCCATGTTTTTATGTTATTAAAACTGTGTGGGAACTGCCCATACCAAGGCATTCTTGCCTTATGTAATTAAAACCCTTAGAGAGGTATTTATTTTCACATTGAGAATATCAACTTCTTTTCTTCCAGTTTTCCCTTTGGTTTCCTTTCTCAAATCGTATTCCCTGAATCTTTTCTACGCATCCTACTGAATGTTTCTTGTTCTGAAGACATAACAGGATTCAAAAGGACATCGTAAGACAAGCATGGTGCTACACATCTATAGCTACAACCCTCCAAAGTAAACAGAAATAAAAAATAAGGCAAATTGTAAAGACTTCTTGTAAATTTGGTTGCAACCAGAGGAGCACTCCTCTAAGAAAATTGGGGATGGAGTGTCACCATGAGGCTTTCCCTAACAAAAAAACAAAACTGAGTTCTTCAAGCTGAAGGAAGGAGATGCTAGTTCCTCACAGCAAAGCACACGGGAGCATGAAACCTAAAGTTAAACTGTCAGGTCCAAAGCCCTGATGTGAAACAATGAACGACGACAAAACAGGAAACATGGAGAAGGACAGTGGTTCCCATAACTACCGTCGAGAGAGCTGGGTCCTCAAGTGCAGAGGAGGTGACCTTTATCCCTGCTTCAGCAACTACAGGGAAGAGCAATAAAGACATCCAGTATCAACCTCAGGTATACACATGTGCTTATATAAGCACATGCACACTCGGGCACACACACACACACACACACACACACTCACAGACACAGACACAGACACACTGGGTACCTGCATACATATGTACAAAGCATACATACACAGTCACACACACATGTACACACAGCACACACTTACCTGCATACACATATACAGAGCATACATACAGTCATTCACACACATAGAACACACTTGCACCTGCACACATATACAAAGCACACATACATACTCATACATGCTGCACATATACTAAGCATATACAGTCACACACACACACAGAGTGAAAACAGAAATCCAAATCACAATGAGGTATTTCCTAATACTTGTTAGTCTGGCTACAGCTGCTGTTAGGGAAAAGATGAGAAACCCCACCGTGGTGGCTCATGCCCCTAATTCCAGAACTCTGAAGTAGAGTGTATTTGTCTAAGGTCATCTTGTGACCCCCTTCATGGGAAGTCAGAGAACTGTTGAAGACACTGCTTCAGGGGAGAACATCATGAGAAAAGTCAGAGGAACCTTCCTGCTTCTCCTGTTCTCAAATGCCAAGGTGCATTTGGGGATAGTGGGCTGGCTGAGCCCTGGCATGTATATTACAAGTACATAAAAACTACATTTTTATGTTAGTGATTAATATGAGTCAGCAATGAAAAGAAAATTTTAAGAGTTTAGACAAGAGCTAGAGACTGACTGCTCTTCCAGAGGTCCTGAATTCAATTCCAAGTAACCACATGGTGGCTCACAACCATCTGTAATGGGATCTGATGCCCTCTTCTGGTGTGTCTGAAGACAAATACAGTGTACTCATATACATAAAATAAATAATTAAAAAAAAAAAAGGAATAGCCATGTCTCAAAGGGAGCTCCTAGCTACCAGGCATTTAAAGGTGGGCAACCTTTAACTGATGGGGGACATGATCATTTCAGCCAGAGTGAGATTCTGTTTTACTTGCTACAATGGCTAGTATCAGCTTTGAGAGTAAGCTAAAGAATGGTATTCTGCGTCTTGGATGAGCACACAAGCCAAGTTGAAAGAACTGTTTGGCAATTTGTTAGAAAAATGAAACATTTATTTACCTTATAATTTAGCAACTACACTTTTAGGTAGTTATTGCAGAGAAATAGACATGCAGTGCCCCTCATGTATGACTTAGTGATTTATTTGACTTTATGATAAGCATTCAATAGACCTGTGCTTCGAACTAAGATCTCTTTCACAGGGCCACTGCTACCCTTACAAGATGTTGGGCAGTGACAGTGACCTGCCACCCTCCCACATTCTGACCACGGGGTCACCACTTACTGGGTAGTTTATGTGTTGGAGGATATGGCCCTGCTAATGTCAATACATTTAAAGCAGGTTGGCCTAAGTTCTAATGCTCAGAAAGTCAGACACATCAAATGCATTTGTGACTTGTGATATTTTCCACTTTGCAGTAGGTTTGGTTTTTTGTTTGTTTGTTATTGCTGGTTGGTTGGTTGGTTGGTTCATTAATTGAGTTTTTGTTAGTCTGTTTTGAGACAATAGGGTTTCTCTATGTTACCCTGGTTGTCCTGGAACTATCTCTGTAGAACAGTCTGGCCTTGAACTCACAGAGATCCACCTGTTTCTGCCACCCAGTGCTAAGATAGGCATGCCCCACCACCTTGTAGCTTTGCAATAGGTCATTTAGACTACAATCCCACTGTAAGCTAAGGGGCAAAAGTCTTCATAGCAGCTGTGCATGTGCATGCATGTATGAGCACACACACAAAATGAAATACTGACACATGACACAAAATGGACTACATGCAACACTATTGTGTCAAGCAAAAGAAGTCATATACAAAAAAAAAAAAATACAGTATATGGCTATCTTAGGGTTTTACTGCTGTGAACAGACACCATGACCAAGGCAACTCTCATAAGGACAACATTTAATTGGGGTTGGCTTACAGGTTCAGAGGTTCAGTCCATTATCATCAAGGCAGGAGCATGGCAGCATCCAGGCAGGCATGGTACAGAAGATGCTGAGAGTTCTATATCTTCACCTGAAGGCTGTTAGTGGAAGACTGACTTCCAGGCAGCTAGGGTGAGGGTCTTAAAACCCACGCTCACCATGATACACCTATTCCAACAAGGCCACACTTCCAAATAGTGCCACTTCCCTGGGCCAAGCATATTCAAACCATGACAGCGGCCATATGAAATTCTCAAACAGATTGAACTTCTACAATAGTAGGAATGAGAAAGTAGCTGTGCTGAGATGGTGCACGCCTTTAATCTCAGAACTTGGGAGGCAGAGGCAGGTGGAGCTCTGTGAGCTCAAGGATAGCCTGGTCTACTAAGCAAGTCCAGGACAGCCAGGGCTACGTAGAGAAACCCTGTCTTGAACAAAAAGGAAAAAAAAAAGGAGGGGAAGGAAGAAAGAAGAAGAGAAGAAGAAAGGAGGAGGAAAGGGAAAAGAAATGAGAAATGGTTGTGGAAGGGAAAGCTAACTATTGAATTCAGCAAAAGAGAGATTTCCGGAATGACAGAGATATTCTACATCTTTGGGAGTTTGTCATTCCACTTAATGTGTTCAAAACATTTACCCCAAAGCTTAGCTTCTTGGCAAACAGCATGCACAAGGAGATTTCCCTCGCTTCCCCTGCCCTCCTCTAAAGATCACAAAACCTCAGAAGGGTTTCCTCTCCTCCTGCTGCCTCTGATGTGAAAGATGCTGTCCTCAAACCCAAAGGAAAGGAGTGCGCCTCAGAAGCTGCGGGGACTCCGAGGAGAGCCGGACAGGGGGGCCTTGCTGACCTCATGCCACTGTAGCTGCTTTAGACCTTCCACTCAGATATCTCGTGGCTGTTCACTCTTCATCCAGCCTGGCAGAAAATGCTCATTTGTCTGTTCCTGTGCATCTTTATTTCCTTATGAAGGCTCCCTTGTTACATATAAAGCACATATTAAATAAATACAAAGGTTTTCCCTCGTTTGTCATTTGTAATCATGGACTTACCCATGAATCTAAGTCAGGCAGTGTGATTTCTCTTCCTTTCCACATTGGTTTAAGGAGGGCGGTGGGGTTTGGTCCTACAAATATTACTGGAGGGCCTGGAGATGGACTTCATATTATTTCACTGGAGTTTATTAGGCTGCTTTAGGAAGTAAAAAGCAGCCTGGCAGTGGTGGTGCACGCCTTTAATCCCAGCACTTGGGGGGTAGAGGCAGGCGGATTTCTGAGTTTGAAGCCAGCCTGGTCTACAGAGTGAGTTCCAGGACAGCCAGGGCTACACAGAGAAACCTGGAGAAACAACAACAACAAACCAAAAAAAAAAAACAAAACCCACAAACAAACAAACAAACAAAGAAATAAAAAGCATATTGGCTTAAATAAGACAGGAATTTGTCTCTCACAACCACCAAGATATATGTGACTATCCAGGATGTTACAGAATACTGTGGGAATTTATGATTCTGTCTACCACTCGGCCTTTAAAATAATGTGAACCGCAGGAGCTGGAAAGGTGGCTCAATGGTTAAGAGCACTTGCTGCTCTTCCAGAGGACTCAATTTCCGGCCCCCACATGGCAGATAAGAACCATCTATAACTCCAGTCTCAGAGGATCCAACACCTTCTTTTGGCTTCTGAGGGCATTTCACACACACAGGGTACATAGACATACATATACATGCAGTTAAAAAAAAAAAACCTAATACCCAAAAGATTTAAAATCTCAAAAGAAAGGACATGCGCTTCAGAGAGGAGAGCTGTAGTTGAGCTGGTTAGAAAGCTTGTGTAGCCAAAATGGATGCTCACAGCCAGCTACTGGATGGAACACAGGGTCCCCAATGGAGGAACTAGAGAAAGTACCCAAGTACCTGAAGGGGGCTGCAACCCTGTAGGTGGAACAACAACAGGAACTAACCAGTACCCCCTGGGTTTGTGTTTCTAGCTGCATATGTAGCAGAAGATGACCTAATCGGCCATCAGTGGGAATAGAGGCTCCTTGGTCTTCCAAACTCTATACGACCTAGCACAAGGCAAGGCCTGGGCCAAGTAGTGGGAGTGGGTGGGTAGGGGAACAGAGGTGGGGGGAGGGGTATGGGAAACTTTCGGGATAGCATTTGAAATGTAAATAAAGAAAATAATAATAAATAAAAAAAGAAAAAAGAAAGAAAGAAAGCTTGTGTAGCAAGCATGCAGTCCCGGTCTCTCAGTACCACACAAATGAAGCACCACAGCACATGTATGTTATCCAGCACATGGGAACTGGAGACAGAAGGAGTTTCATCCTCAGCTTCATACAAGACTAGAGTCTAGCATGGGCAACATGGAGAAAGAGAAAGAAAGAAAGAAAGAAAGAAAGAAAGAAAGAAAGAAAGAAAGAAAGAAAGAAAGAAAGAGAGACAGACAGACAGAGAGGGAAGAAGGAAGAAAGGAAGGGAGAAAGGGAGGAAGAAAGGAAGGAAGGAAGGAAGGAAGGAAGGAAGGAAGGAAGGAAGGAAGGGAGGAAGGGAGGAAGGAAGGAAGGAAGGAAGGGAGGGAGGGAGGAAGGAAGAAAAAATAACATGCACCCCATGTTAGACACACTACTTTTCATTGGCTCAGGCATATGACCAGACTTGGAAAATGTCACCTGTGGGTAGATGAACATATTGAAATTGTGTGGCAAGATCCATGCCAAATATGGCAAAGTAATAGCATAGATGAGTCCTCCCATGGTAGCATAGGTGAGTCCTCCCATGGTAGCATAGGTGAATGAGTCCTCCCATGGTAGCATAGGTGAGTCCTCCCATGGTAGCATAGGTGAATGAGTCCTCCCATGGGAGCATAGGTGAGTCCTCCCATGGTAGCATAGGTGAATGAGTCCTCCCATGGGAGCATAGGTGAGTCCTCCCGTGATACCAACTTTAAAGTGTGAATTGAAAAAGAAAAAAAAATCTAAAAAGGCATCAAAAGTTAGCAAAAAGCCTTTCAGGTGGTATATTTGATTTGTAAAACTGTGTCCTAGGGCTGGAGAGATGGCCCCACAGTTAAGAACACTGGCTGCTCTTTCAGCCAACCTGGTTTTGATTCCTAGTCCCCACAGAGCATGTGTAGTTCAGTCTCAGGGAATCCAATGTCCTCTTCTGGCTTCCAGGGGCACTACATACACATGGTACACAGAAATACATGCAAGCAAAACACCAGGCAAATAAAAAATA
The DNA here is from genome assembly GCF_900095145.1 of Mus pahari. NCBI lineage: Eukaryota > Metazoa > Chordata > Mammalia > Rodentia > Muridae > Mus > Mus pahari. The sequence continues at coordinate 81,547,005 of NC_034602.1, forward strand.
AAACTAGGAAATTTAAAAAGGAAACCAAAAATAAACATGTGTCCTGAGGGCAGGATATAGTCAGTATCTTGGGAGACAGATGACAATTGGCCAGAAAATCCACCATTCTCCTGGCCTGAAGGAGCTGAGGACTTGTAAGAGATACCACAAAGGCCTGAAGTTTTCGAAGATAACATCACAGACAGCTAGAGAGGGGAACCATAACCCTGGGTTTTAATTCAACCCAAATTTCTAACTTCGCTCCAAACAGTGCCATCATCTGGGATGATGAGATGGGGGCTCAGCCAGTAAGGGTGTGCACCACACAAACCTGGTAACCAAAGATCAGTCCCCCAAACTCAGGATGAAGCATAAGAGAAACTGGCTCTATAAAGTCATTTTCTGTCTCATACACATAGCCATAACATGGACTCACATACATCATACAAGTACACAACAATAAAACTTCTAGAAAATATTTATAAAATGCATCGTGACTTATCTGAGCTGTGAGCTGCTGCCTAAGAAATGACTGGTGAGATCTTGGATCCCGGGTCCCTCAGAGACCAGTCTGCGCAGGAGAGTGCATGGGCTCCAGAAGCAACATAGCTTCTGGGACAGGGTCCCCTAGAGCCTTCATCTTCAGCCAGGAGGCAGAGCTAAGCTCCAGGCCTCTGGGCACCTTCCCTGCAAGAGGAGAGCTCGCCTGCAGAGAGTGCTCTGACCACTGAGACTCCGGAGAGAGCTGGACTCCCAGAAGTGCTGACAGAGGCTAATAGAATCACAGGAGGAACAAGCTCCAACCAGAGATAGCTATAACAACTAATGCCAGAGATCACCAAGATGGCTAAAGGCAAACGTAAGAACTTTACTAACAGAAACCAAGACCATTCACCATCATCAGAACCCAGCACTCCTACCACAGCGAGTCCTGGATACCCCCAACACACCCAAAAAGCAAGATTCGGATTTAAAATTGTATCTCATGATGCTGGTAGAGGATTTTAAGAAGGAAATTAATAACTCACTTAAAGAAATACAGGAGAACATGGTGTTATCACAGAGAAAGGAGCTTCAGTTGGGGAAATGCCTCCACGAGATCTAGCTGCAGGGCATTTTCTCAATTAGTGGTCAAGGGGGGAGG
>NC_034602.1:81548138-81606735 GCF_900095145.1 Mus pahari
TGTCTCTAGCTGCATATGTAGCAGAAGATGGCCTAGTTGGCCATCATTGGGAAGAGAGGCCCCTTGGTCTTGCAAACTTTATATGCCCCAGTACAGGGTAACGCCAGGGTCAAAAACTGGGAGTGGGTGAATTGGGGAGCAGGGTGGGGGGAGGGGTATGGGGGACCTTCGGGATAGCATTTGAAATGTAAATGAAGAAAATATCTTATAAAAATTGTGAAAAAAATGACTAGTGAGTTGTGGAGTAGCCGGAACTCACACCCTTAATGGGCTTGTACAATATTTATATCACTCAGAGCAATGCACCCCACAGTTTCTTCTGAAATAGCTCCAGGGAAATACATACCAGAGCTCAAAATCTGCAGGATGTAATATTCTCATAAACACACATACACCAGATTATAAACTTGCCCAACACTGGAAGCAGCAGGAATATTAAAAACCAATCTCAACAGAAAAGCAGTTGTCAAAGATGGACCTGGAGGCAGCTCAGAGTTAACAATGGGACATTTCAAGGCAGCTGTGCTCTAACGTTTTTAACGGTAAAAAAAAAACGTTCAGAATGAAAAAAAAATGAGTGAAAAGCTAGGAAAACTCCAAAGATTGAATGATACAAAGCATGAATATTTATAAAAGAAAAAAAAAATCCAAAAGGAAAGAAAAAAAAAATGGAAAGGATGTAAAAGCAAATGAGGGGAAAGAACCCAACTAACCAATCACCAGTCAGACAGAGAACGACGAGATGTCGGCTTTAAGGTACGGTACACCATCAACAGTCTGACACTGCCCTGTCCACCAAGTCAGAAATGTAATGTTTCAAGCACAACACCAGTTTAAAACTTAAGCGGGAATTTGAAAAAACATTTAACAGCCTCAAAGAAAACTGTGAAAATGGAGAGTGAATAGCAGAGGGGCAGACAGAAACTATACAACAGTCCAAAATCCAATCTTGTAAATGAATAATTTCTGTAAACTAGAAAGAAACAAAAAACAACCCATATTTGTGTCCTGCCCACATGTATGGAAGTGCACTTCTTTCAGGAGGCCAGAAGAGGGGGCCAGATCCCGTAGAACTAGAGATGCCTGAATTAACTCTCAATGCTGGGAATTGAACCTGGATCCTCTGTAAGAGCTGTGAGTGCTTTTAACTACTGAGTCATCTCTCTAGCCTTATAAGAATTTTTTTGAGTCAGGTCTTTGTGTACCCCAGGCCAGTTGTCAAACATTGCGCTCAGTGTCCTTAGACTTAGGATTCTCCCTCTCAACCTTCTGGGTGCTGGGATTCCAGGTGTGGGTCACCAGCCCCGTGTGTATGTACGAACAGGGCTTCACATGAGCTTCATGCCTGCTAGGTGAGCTCTGCCAGCTGAGCTCCAGCCCTGATCCCCCTGCACGACATTTTAATGACAGTTTTTCTGAAGAAATTAAGAGGCAAGGCCTGACTTTTCTATGATATCTTCAAATATGCATATATATAAAACTAGTAGATTGAAAGTAATTAAATGAGCAAAGAGAAACTATGCTATGGTAAGTATAATAGTGGAGAGATGCCAGGTGGTGTGGTGCACAACTTTAATCCCAGCACTCAGGAGGCAGAGGTAGGTGAGTTCAAGGCCAGATCTGGTTTACAGAACAAGCTCCAGGACAGCCAGGGCTGCACAGAGAAACCCTGTCTCAGGATAAAGAAAACAGCAAAGACTGGAGAGACTATGATAATATTAGAAAAGTGGATACGCTTTGGCTTCTCTCTGGTCTCACTGCAGGAGGATGTGGAGGGACTATCACCGTTTGGAATGCATTATATTAAGATGCACACATTGTGCCACCCTCAGAAGTCTGCCTGTGGCTTTCCTGCCAATCACAAGAGAAAGGACATGAGGCCTGTCAAGGCAATGTGCTACCAGGATGGATGGAAGACCACATGCCTCCTGTGAAGGGAACAATGCCTAGACCCAAGAGAGCAACTTTGCTGCCTCCAACCCATGCTGAGAGCAGCAAACAATACTCACACAGTAAATATTCTGCTTTCCCCCAAAGTCACTTATAAATTTCTGAGACATGCAAAAACTCAGAAATAGGCTAGCACTTAAATTCTCACTTGCTTTTCCAAAGGGCATCAAAAGCAATTAAACAGAAAAAAAGGTTTGATCTATAAATAAAGCTGCAGAAACAATGTCCATATGGAGAAAAAGTAAATCTGGTCCTTAATACCAAAGGAAGTTTGAATGAATCATCAGTACAAACATAAACGCTGTAGTCATTTGGCGCTTTAGTGGGAAACATGAAGATGGGAACATGTTTGTGATTCAGGATGAGAAGGGCTTTATACTGGTTACAGAAAACAATTATTACGTTTCACCAAAATTTAAAACTTTTGTTCATCGCCAGCTATCACTAAAATAGCAAGGGAGGGCACTAATTGGAGAAAATATTCACAAGTTGCATATAACAGCAAAAAGAATAACTCTTAACAATTGAGACAAGGAGTGGTTACAACTGGCCTTTGAGTAAATACTTCATAAAGGCAGAAACAAATATGGAGTCATCGAAACCAAACAAATGCTCACTGTGGTTAATCATCAAAGAAATGGAAATTTAAAGTACAATTGAGTCATTACTACAACCCCACAAAAATGGCTAAAATTATATACACTGACTCCCATGGTCAAGGCTGACTCATGGAACCCTGACTGGGACAGGGAGGGAAGGACAGACACTTATAGTAAAGGGATTCATTTGAGTGGGAGTTTTGCCATCTGCTACAATCTGAAATAGCATGAGTTTATTGTGTAAGGCAGAGGGAGGGCAGCCAGTCTCGGTGGGAGGGCTCTGTAGGTGAGCAGTCTCAGGCTGTATGCAGCTGGGAGTGGTAAGCTATAGTTTCTAGTCTGTACGTACACTGATTAATCCTTCTAAACACGCAGACTCCCAAAGAAAGATTTGGTCTTTCTCTTGACCCTGGACCATATAGGCAATGGCTTTGCCAATTTCCCAGGGTTCCAAAGCTTTGGAGTCCTTGACATGGCTTCACCCCTGTTGACAATGCACATTGACGTAGAACTTCAGTCAGTCAGGGATTCCTGTGCTGCCTACAACAGGCATGAACCAAACAGAATTCAATGATGGGTTCATGGGTGCACAAAGGATTTACAAACTGCACATTCCATATTCATATTGCACATTCACATTCCACCTCTGTACCTCCAAGGTACTTACCCACAAGAAGTAAAAGCACATATCCACAAAATGACTTGTTTAAGGCCATGTAGAGAGTCTGTACTGTGACACTCAGGACCTACCACCCCTTTGGTAGAGTCCCTGAGAAATTACTGCTGTGTTCCTCTTGGTGTATCTGGGAAGACATTTCCATATGCAGATAAACCTTGAGAGCTCTGAACTAACAAACACATCACTCCCTTGATGGACTCTAAAGATAACAGCATTATTGATGGACTCTAAAGATAATGGTGTTATTTGGAAGTATGAAAAGGTAGGGGATACGACCCAATTGAAGGATACAGGTCAGTACATCCCTGGCATCTTCCTGCATCTTTCCTTTCTCTGCTTCCTGCCCACCACAAAGAATCCCTCTACCATGGTGTCCTGCTCCACAGAAACACAGGGCTGAGAGACCACAGACTTAGGAACCAGGAGTCAAAATAACCATCTCCTCTCTCATCTTGGTCAGATGTTTGGTCATGAGGATAGAAGAGTAACAGAAGGTCCAGACTGGAAAATAGCCCAGGTATCCACCAGAGACTAGCGGAACCACCTAGTCCATCCTATAATGGAGACTAATGTCCCAACAAGAACAAAACATAAGGGCTGGGGCTATAACCAATGGCAGAGAGCATGTCTGACATTTAAGAGGGCCTAGCTGAAGTTCCCAAGACTGCAAGGACAAGAGAGAAAAAGACATAGACTGCTGATACAACCTATATGCATGAGTAAATGCACATTAAATAAAATTGAGATAGATGATTGATAGATGCTCTTCTGAAGGTCCTGAGTTTAAACCCCAGCAACCACATGGTGGCTTACAACCATCCATAATGAGATCTGATGCCCTCTTCTGTAGAGTCTGAAGACAGCTACAGTATACTTACATATAATAAATAAATCTTAAAAAATGTTAAAAAAAAAAAAAAAAGAATATACATGGAGGAACTCATGGCTCCAGCTGCATATGTAGCAGAGGATGGCCTTGTCGGGCATCAGTGGGAAGAGAGGCCCTTGGTCCTGTGAGGACTCAATGTCCTAGTGTAGGGGAATGCCAGGACAAAGAAGTGGGAGTGGGTGGGTTGGAGAGCAGGGGAAGGGGGGGAAGGGATAGAGGGAGGGGCTGGGGGAGGAGGTTTTCAGAGGGAAAACCAGGAAAGGGGATAACATTTGAAATGTAAATATATAAAATATCCAAAAAAAAAAGGGGGGGGGGAAGAAAAGATTGATGATAGATAGAGGTTAGGTTGATGATAGGAAGAATGAATGAATGAATGAATTTGGGGCTGGAGAGACAGCTTAACAGTAAAGAACACTTGCTGCTCTTGCAGAGGACCTGGGTTCAATTCCAGCACCCACATGGCAGCTGGCAACTGATCCTAACTTTAGAGGATCTGGCGCCCTCTGCTGGCCTTTGAGGGAATCAGGCATGCAAGAGTGCTTCAAAAATAATGCTAAGTCTTTCACACAAGAGTAACGAGACTGTATGATGTCATTTGTAAATCAAATGTATGGTAGAAAAACCCAGAATTGTCTATGGGGCAACTGGGCAAGGAGTGGGTGGGAAACACTGTAGGGATCGTGTGTTGGGTGTGGGGGGGGNGGGGGGGNGAGGGAGGAGATTGATTGTTCTGCACCTTGGTAGAGGCTCCTCAGAACTCATGGAAGGACTGGGGTGTAGCCATGGGAGAACAACTGTTTAGCATAAGGGAGTCCCGAGCTCAACCCCCAAGAGCAAATATCTCAATTTGTATTTTACTATTATACACGCAAATTTTGTACCATGTGAAAGAAAAGCATAAGAAATGACCCTAACACCATCCATGCTGAAGTGTTTCACAGAGGTAAAGTATTTAAACTGTCTAAAAAGCTAAATAGACTGAAGAATGGATGGGTATTATAGCAAATATAATAAACCTGTAGAGTAATACCTATATTATGATTAATACAGCTATTGTACAACTTCTTCCAATGTCATGTACATTTGAATCTTTTTTCATTAGAAACGTTTTTGGGAAAATGCACACTCAAGAGGTGTGTTTCTGACTGCATCTAAACGCCATGTGAAAGCAAAACAAGAGCATAACCCTAAACAAACACTGAACTCTCTTCTGCTAACGGCGGACTGCTGAGGAATTAAGGAAATAACCTGTATGTCTTTAACGTGCATCCATAATTAAAAACAACTGATGGTTGGGTGGAGCCGAGGGATCTCCATCCTGGCTGTATTAAAGCTAAAACAAGACAATGAAATGCTGAGGAGTCTAGATACCGAGTCCATGCGTTTTCATACAAAATTCGGTTACTTCTGGCATGTCTGTGGTATGTTATATGTTTCCTAGTGTGTTGTGGGAACCTCAGAAAAGGGGAACAGCCACCACATCTGTTCAGAAAGTGGAAAAACAAACACTGGGAACAGTTAACAGCCAACCTCAGAGGACAATGACAACGTGGCAGGGGAGGACATTCATATTCTCTCTCTCTCTCTCTCTCTCTCTCTCTCTCTCTCTCTCTCTCTCTCTCTCTCTCTCTCTCTCTCCTGCTTGTCCTCCAAGTTGAAGTCTACCTTTTTTCTTATTTAAGATTTATTTTATGTGTATGAATGTTTTGCCTGCATGTGTGCATGTGCACTCTGTGCATGCCCGATTCTCTCAAAGGCCAGCAGAGGGCGCCAGATCCTCTGGAGTTAGGGACAGCTGCCAGTTACCACGTGGGTGCTAGAACCAAACCCAGGTCCTCTGCAAGAGCTGCAAGTGCTCCTTACTGTTAAGCCGTCTCTCCAGCCCCCAATTCTATCTCTATCTCTGTCTCTGTATCTCTATTAGTTAGGGTTTTACTGCTGTGAACAGACACCATGACCAAGGCAACTCTTATAAAGGACAACAGTTAACTGGGCCTGGCTTACAGGTTCAGAGGTTCAGTCCATTATCATCAAGGCAGAAGCATGGTAGCATCCAAGCAGGCATGGTGCAGAAGGATCTGAGAGTTCTGCATCTTCATCTGGAGGCTGCTGGTTGGAAGACTGACTTCCAGGCACCTAGGGAGAGGGTCTTAAAGCCCATGCTCACAGTGACATACCTATTCCAACAAGGCCACACCTCCAAATAGTGCCACTCCCTGGCCAAGCATATTCAAACTCACTCTCTCTCTCTCTCTCACCCCCCCCCCATCTAGCTATCAATCACCTATCTCAGAAATTTATTTAATGTGTGTTTCCTCATGCATATATACATGTGGGAGTGCTTGCTGAAGTCAAGAGGGAGCAGTTTGCAGGGGTAAGCTCTCTCCTACTCCAGGTCCTGGGGAATCAAACTCCTGTGGTCGGGCTTAGCTGCAATTGCCTTTACCCACTGACCCATCTTGCAAGCTTTGAATTCTATCCTTAGAGAGTCATTCCTTTAATTCTGAGTCATGTTGAAACTCCAGTAGTTGATCACACTTGGGCAAGCTGTGCCTGCTTGCCCAAGTGTGCACTCCGGTCTCTGTCCCCAACCCAAATCTGATTCTGAACAAAGATACCAGAACAAAGTGGCCCCTTTGTGTCCACACACAGCCTCTGCATCCTGAGGACGGTAGAGAAGATCCATGCAACCAAACTGAAACCCTGGCTATTGCATAGTGTTGAACCATGGTGACCAAAACCCCAGCCGGACTTTGAGGACGCCCTGCTCTCGACTATCTGCAAATAAAAGCAAAGACACCCCAGGCTCCACACAAGGTTCCTAACAATTTCACAAGTCCCAAAAGGAAATGCTCCCCAAACTCTGAAGTCTTTAGATTCCCCCTCCTTTGCGTCGTTCCATTTCACCCCCATTCCGAAATGCCTCCTCTATTTACAACATAGGTTTGTAACCAGACAGCTCACTCAAACCCAGTTACCAGCATCCTGTGTCTTAGTCAGACCATCTGTGAAATGGGCACAATATTCACAGGCTTGTGTTGAAGAGCAGATGATTTTTATATATTAAACAATAGATGGTCCCTGACTGGTGACTTCCTGACTTTATGGTGGTGCAATGTGCACTCAGTAGAAAGCACACTTTGACTTTGTCCTTTCCCTGGGCTGGGCTCTCCAAGGCAGCCATCGCTCTGCAGTGCCCTGTGATACTAAGCTACGTTTAGCAGGTTAAGTGTAGCAAATGTACTTCCTTATTGTGTTGTCCACGTACCCCGAACTCCCAGGCTCAAAGATCTGTCCATCTCAGCTATCCAAGTAGCCATGACATCCAGGAAAGGACCACCGTGCCCAGCCTGTGAATATATACAATGCATTTCTACTGGTAACATTTCCAGCTTCCAGTGAGTTTATCAGGACGCGACCTACCCTAACCAAAGAGAGCAGGCGTGTATCTCTGGGAAGCACCTAGTGAGTAAGGCTACCACAGTTCTTGCTCTTCCCAGGTGGGAAATTATTCCAGGTGAGTGTAATAGAGCCACGAGCAACACACAATTACCTCTGTCCTCCTGGTGCCCAGAGCATCCCCAAACAGCTATGATAAACATGAGAGTGTATAGCACACTAAACCTCCTCTGCACTCTGACGACCCTCAGGACCATCTAAAACAGGCTAGGTTAGTAGCCACCACTAGCTAACTCCCTTCCCAAAGCCACATGTGCTTGGGGCACAAAGGCCAACTCTGAGCGTGTCACTGACCAACTTTGCTTCTTTGTTGCAGTGATATGCACTGATCAAAAGCACCTTGGGGTAGGAATGGTCTATTTGGCTCACAGGTCACGGTCCGTCATCGAAGAGAGCCGATGCAGGAACTCACGGCAGGAACCTGGAGTCGGGGACTGAAGCAGAAGTTGGGAAAGCAGAGTGAACTACTGACTGACTGACTGACTGACTTGCTCTCCGGGGCTTTTTGGCCTGCTTTCTTATCCAACCCAGGATCACCTGCCTGCCTGGCCCCGCCCACACTGACCTGGGCCCTCCCACATTGAGGTCAATTAAGAAAATACAGCACAGACTTGCTTACAGGCCAATCTGATGGAGGCAATTCCCGAATTGATGGTTCCTCTTTCCATGTGTGTCTTGGTGTTAAGAGACACCACGACCGTGGCAACTCATAAAAAACAAACAAACAAAACCATTTAATTGGTAATTCCTTACATATTTAGAGGTTCGGTCCATTTTCATCAGGGCAGAACGCAGGCAGTCATGACATTGGAGAAGTCGCTGAGAATTCTGCATCTCGATCCACAGGCACCAGGAAGACTGAGAGAGTCTCTAGGCTTGGAATGGGCTTTGTGAAACCCCAAAACCTACCTCCAGTGACCCACTACCTTCAGCAAGGCCACACCTCCAAATCCTTTCACACAGCGCCACTCCCTGGTGACCAAGCATTCAAATATGAGCCTTTGGGGGCCATTCTTATTCACAAGGTGACTCTAGTTCGTGTCAAGTTGACAAAAACTAATCAGCACGCTTACCTCTTGATTCCTGCCCACTGAATGGTCCAAACCTGGGCCCTCTGACTAAATCCTTGAAGACAACAGACGGGACCAATGTCGGTGGCGTTGACAAACTATGGTGGTGGTCTACTCTGGGGACGCCAACCCCAAGCCATTCGACTCTTCCATTGTTCAGTCCACCTCAGGTCCCCTCCCACCGCCTACAGCCAATCCTCGCAGGTTTTGAACCCGGCTCTTACCTGTTAGCTCACTCGCAGGAGCCAAGAGCTCAAAGAATAAACGGCCACCCAAGCTCTCAATTTTGTTGCTCTCTTGAGCCTTCCCTCGGTTTTTCTTGAGCCCAGTCCTATAAAAAGGGAGCAGAAGTGGCCTGGCAGCTGAGAGAACCAAGTCTACTTACACCAGGGACAGCGAGGTTTACGGAAAACTACCGGAGATTCCGGTGTTAAGGGAGCCCCGGTTTCGAGACTTCGCCCTCGCGCCTCACCGCCTGCCTATAATCTGAGCAAAGTTGAAAGAGGGCATAAGGACAGAGACAAAAATAGTCCTGGCAAGGAGGCAGCCATGGGTCAACGAAGCAAGGGGGATTCCTAACTAAGCCCTAAGATGTTTCTTACACCCCATCCCCCTTCATGCCTTCTGCTTCCCACCTCACTACCATGACTGGAACCGAAATGCTCTCACGACAGCTGGCAAGGGGCTGGTGGAATGGCTCAGTGGGTGAAGGCACTTGCTGACAAGCCTTTCAACTTAAGTTCGATGCCTGGCGGTGGGCGAGAACTGACCCTGAAAGGTCATCTGTCGTTGGACCTCCACACATGAGCTGTGGCACATACACGTACAGGCAAAAAAATAAATAATGAATACTTTTAAAATTGGCAAAAGCTAGGTGTGGTGATATATGATTGTAATCTCAAGTTTCAGGATGGTGAGACAAAAGGATTGCCACAGAGTTGTGGCCAGCCGGGGCTACAAAGTGAGAACAAGGCCAGTCAAGGCTATATAGCAAGAAAGACCTGCCTTAGAAACACATTTTTTAAAAGATTTATTTATTATATTTATATGAGTACATTGTTGTTGTTTTCAGACACACCAGAAGAGGACATCAGATCCAGTTACAGATGGTTGTGAGCCACCATGTGGTTACTGGGAATTGAACTCAGGACCTTTGGAAGAGCAGTCAGTGCTCTTAACTGCTGAGTCATCTCTCCAGCCCAGAAACACATTTTTAAAAATTAAAAATAAGCTGAATGTGGTGGCGCACAACTTTAACTCCAGCACTCAGGAGGCAAAGGCAGGCATGTCTCTGAGTTCGAGGCTAGGCAGGGCTACACAGAGAAACCCTGTCTCAAAAGACTAAAAATAAAAAATAAAAAAGTTGGTTGGCTAAGAGCATAATCCATGCCAAGCCTCTAAACTTCAGTGTTTCCTGCCTTTGGAACTTCGTAAAACCTTAGAAGTCCATGCTGTGTCCACATTTACATGTGGATTCCTTCAGGCATAAAACATCAAAAGAATTTAGCTTGCTTCATAAACTCAGACTCTGGCCCAGCGTTCCGCTCCCTCCTTACATGTGGAACACATGTGTGTGTGTGTGCTAAAAAGATTTCTAGGAAGCCAAAACCAAGCAGAGCAACTAGGTTGTGCAAGCCAAAAATAGTTGAGAAAAACCGTTGACAATTATTACATCTACAATCTGTGACAAAATCACTTTCTTTTTAGGTTTCTGTGAAATGCATTTCTGATGTGCAGTAGTTGCTTGTGGTCACTGATTCAGCTACAAAGCTCCAACAGCTCTCTCCCCACCCCCTTACACACACACACACACACACACACACACACACACCCGCCCCTGCATCTCCTGCACACCCTCTGGCTTGCTTCAGATTCAGAGGAAATCATCATGATTGCATATTGTGTAGCTCTCTAGTCGTCAGCTCTGGAACCCCCTTTGGGTCACAGGGATGCTGGTCATTTAACCTGCCTGAAGGAATGCGCTCCTCTGGCTCCCCAGCCTCCCTGCGGGTGACCTCTTAGGGCTGTTACCCAACAGCCTCTGGGCGCAGGCTTTCTCTCACTGAGTCTCCATCCGTCCTGGAGAAGCCCCAAGGCCAGGCGGTCTGGAGAGTCATTTCAAGCATCCCGCTGAACCTGCACTTTGCACAAAGGCCGCTCTCTCTCGAGGATCCTGCAACTCGGCGGTGCCCTGGGCTCCTTGGGAGGGAGGGGGAACTCAGTCAGCAGTTCTTCCTGGCCTTGCTTCTTGGGTCAGTGAACCTAGCAGGAAACGCTGGATTCCTCTTTGTGATTCCACATTGTGATGAGGCAGAGCAGCCAGGTAGTGGGAAGCCGGCTTTGGGGGAGCTGCCTACAGGAGCTGGGGGAAGGAATGGGGCAGATACACGTAGCGCGGTTCCAGTATTTCCTCGAAGAGACCCGACATCTGTTATCCCTCCCTCCCTCACTGGTCCTGCTGTGCTTCTAAGATGCAGAAGCCATCTTGGAATCTGCTTGGCAGCTTTAAAATTTTAACCACCGAGGACCTGGCTTTTTGTGCCTTGATTTTCTGCCCCCCACCCCCACCCGCTCCCCCAGCCTCCAAAGTGAGTTATTTAAATCAGAGTCCAGATTTCCTTCTGTGGCCCTAAGAGAGTGTGCCTCCTCTCTTTCTCGTGTGCCTTGCTTCATGTGTGTCCACACTTGTCTGCTTTAATATTTTTCTGGCTCGGTTTTCTCGCTGCCTCTCCAACCATCTGACCCCATGTCTTCCCAGTCTAATCCCGACACTGCTTCCCTGGGAGGAGCTGCTCCTGTAACTGCCTTACTAAGGAGAGTTGGGAGAGAAGCCTTGTGTGGAGCCCACCCCCACAGAGGCGTTCCAAGGCCAGATCATCTCAGGTCACACTGCCCTTTGCTGAAATTTCTGAAATGGATTTTTTTTTTAATTAAAGTTGAAAAATGTGGATATCTCAGTCAGTAAAGTACTTGCCTCACAAACATGAGGACCCTAGTTAAAGCCTCTGAACCTACATTTTAAAAGCCTTTGTAGTCCCGGTGCTGAAGAGACAGAGGCAGAAGCATCCCCAGGGCTCTCTGGTCATCCAGTCTAACTGATGAGCTCCCAGCCACGGAGGTACCCTGTCTCAAAGGACATGGATGTTATTCGTGAGGAGGGCTTCTGAACACAAGTACACATGCATGTATGCATGAAACCCCGCTCACAAATACACAACACAGAGATAAATATTAATAATTCTTAAAAGTTGAAAAATGCCCTGTTATGATTGAAAGGCCAAAAGCCCCCACAGGGTCATGTGTTCGAATGCTTGCTTTCCAGCTCATGGCCCTGGGTTGGGAGGCTGTGGAACCTTTAGGAGGTGGGACATGGCTACAAGAAGTGGATTGCGAGGGGCTGACCCGCCCCTGTGGGTGCTATGTCCAGCTCTTCTTGCACCCAGGACTGCCCACCCCAAGGCTTTCCCCACCACCACAGACTTCAAACCACCCTTTCAAACTGTGAACCCAACGTCTCCCTCCTTTAAGTTGCTTCTGTATGGCGTTTAGTTACAGAGACAAGAAAAACAGCGTGCCCCCAAAGTCACACAGATCGTACCACAATGAAAAGTTTACATCAGGCAAATTCATTCTCAACACACACTAGCAATGGAACTGGACTGTTGGCCAGAGATGCCGTCTAAAGTCTAACTGTGATCCTGCGATCTGTCCACTGCCCTCATGAACTACATCTTGTTTCTTACCTGGCCTTCAACCAGATGCTTGCAAAGCTGAGCAGTGAGGCGGGATGATGGACCAGCCAGTATCAGCCAGTGTCAGCCCCTTCCTATGTTCACAAAATGAGCTCATGCACCCATTCCCTGTCCGTGTCTTAAGAGAAGGTCTCACTACATGCCCCAGGTTAGTACTAAACCTCTGTCTTCCTGTGTTAGCCTTTCGAGTGCTGGGACCTTAGGTAAACTCTACACCCCTAGCCGAGACCCCAAATTCTCAGAGGACCTGGACTACAGTCTCTGCTGGGTCCCTGATGAGGAAGTGAGCTTGCTTCCCTCTTTTTAGCCATTATTGGTTTTCAGGCTGGACCTTGCCTTGGGGCACTCCATTTTGTTTAAAGATTTATTTATTTAGTTTGTGTATACAAGCACAATGGAGCTCTCTTCAGACACACCAGATCCCATTACAGATGGTTGTGAGCCACCACGTGGTTGCTGGGAATTGCACTCAGGACCTCTGGAAGAGCAGCAGGTGCTCTTAACCACTGAGCCACCTCTCCAGCTCCCATGACTGGATTTTCCAACCCCCACAATGTTTGACAAACTTTTAAGTTCATAAACGTGCTGTAGTGTTTGTGTCCTTTGAAAACAATGAGTGGACCCTTGGCGACTACTCGGGAGGGGGGCTGGGTACTACAGATTCATTCTGCTAACCTTCCTACTCCTGGGTTTGTTAGCATTTCCATGATTAAAACATGAAACACAAATAAACCATTCTTGAATCTATATTTGCTTTCAATAGTAGGATCCAGAATAAAATGTTCTAAATTTTTCTTTATAAATTGAAAAAACAACCGCTTACCCCTTCTATTTTCTATTTTCTAAAAAAAAAAAGTCTTGCTTTGTGTGCCTGTTTGACTTTTTTTTTTTAAGTCAAATGAGACCCATATAGCCACTAAATTACTTTTTTTTTTTTTTTAAAGATTTATTTATTATATGTAAGTACACTGTAGCTGTCCTCAGACACTCCAGAAGAGGGAGTCAGATCTTGTTACGGATGGTTGTGAGCCACCATATGGTTGCTGGGATTTGAACTCCAGACCTTCGGAAGAGCAGTCAGGTGCTCTTACCCACTGAGCCATCTCACCAGCCCACTTTTTTTTTTTTGCATTGAAACTATTGTTTTGAATCCATTGACATCACCCAGAAAAAGAGACCATTTGTAGTTGAGACTATCAATGCCTCACTGAAGCCATAGAATTAGAAAAAAAAGCTATGGACTTCCTGTTAGGTTTAGAGTTAGCACCAACACTGACACAACCAAGAAAGACTCAGAAAAGTGACCCCCAGTCCAGGGGAGAGACAGCAAGGCAGGCTCTCAGAGGACACAACTCCAGCGGATCCCAGGAGAGTAAGAGGGATTTCAGTAGACTGTGGAGCAGGAGGAGGGAGAAATATGTCAAGAAGGAATTTGTAAGCTCAAATCCCTGTATGTAAAGCTGTGTGTCCAGGTATGTATGTGGTATGTACATTTCTGGGGGCAGGGACACTGGGAAGAGCTAGGTGAAACTATAAGGAGGGAACTTGTAAGTTGTATGTTGTGGGCTGAATGTGATGGTGTTGGGAGGTGAGGTCTTTTGGTGAGTGAGGGTCCACCCTCCTGAATAGGATTATGCTGCTGTATGGGAGACTGAAGGGAGTATGGTATTCCTACCAATCCAGGACACACAAGATGTCATGTGTGAGGCAGAATGAACCCCATCAGATACCAAAATCAGCTGGCATTTGACCATAGACTTCCCAGTCTCCCCAGAACTGTAAGGAGTCAGTGTCTGTTGTGTATCAAGTGCCCCAGTCGGGGGTACCTTGTATAGGAGCCGGAGCAGACAGAGACAGTCTGCCAAGAGCTAAGTAAAGCTTCACCTTTGGGCCAGTGAGTCTGAGCTGGTGCCAGGCGTCTGTGTTCAGTGGGTTCTTTATTGCTATGCAGACGATTCAGAAATCTCTGTTGTGCTTAGCATGTATTTCAGAGGAAAACAGACCTGAGTTCTCATCTCAACTCTGCTTTCTACTAACTTTAGGCAGGTCACATGATGGTTTTTAGTCCCTTACATGAGATTTACATAAAGGGCCCAAAGGCATGATTTTATAGAATGCCAGGGTATGAGATGTGAAGTATCATCAACACACAGAAAACATGACTCCTCCTCAACACTCAACAGATGTGGGATACAAAGACTTACCCTCATACAGTTACACAGATCATGCACTGAACTCTAGGGGACAGTTCTGATTCTAAGATCCTGTCCCCCAATTGGTTCTGTCAGTAAAGAAAGCCTTGGGCCAATTGCTATGTGAAAGGTGTAGGCGAGACTTCTGGGTTCTGGGAGGAGAGAGGCAGACTTAAGGGAGCAGAACAGTGTTCATCATGCTCTGGTGAGAGGAGAACTGGGCAACCATATGAGATCTCAAAATGGAGTGACCACACAGGCCACTCCTACAGGCAGGTGGACAGAGGGGTTTAGAAACTGAAGTTTAGGGCAGGTGGAAGAGACTGAGATAAGAAACTGATAAGGGGGCTGGAGAGATGGCTCAGAGGTTAGTAGCACTGGCTGTTCTTCCAGAGGTTCTGAGTTCAATTCCCAGCAACCACATGGTGGCTCATAACCATCTTTAGTGATATCTGGTGTCCTCTTCTGGTCTTCAGGCATACATGCAGGAGACTGCTGTATACATAATAAATAAATAAATATTTTTAAAAAAAAGAAAAGAAAGAAAGAAAACTGATAAGGGCATGCTTGGGAGATAGTAGCACCCAGTAATTGTGCCAAGAAGGCAAGTTGAAATTAAACAATTGTGCATGTGTGTCTTTTATCTGCAAATTTGAGGGAAGCTGGGAGGGGGCTGGTAGCTCGGCCACTTCCCAGAGCAAAGTCAGGTAGAGCAAAAAACTACATACAATACTGAACTACAGTATCACATCTAACACTCATATGTTAGAGTTCATAGGCTTGCGAACTCAACAGAATTCTTTTGTCAGATGACAAACAACGTATTCTTATGAGACTACAACAAGTTTCAGCCAATGGGAATGAAGTATATTAAAGAAGAAATATAGACTGTCACATTAATGGCCCTAATGAATCACACTTCCTGGTGTGCACACCCTGTGCCTTCCTCAGTCCCACTGACTCTGAAGTTGGCTTCAGCCATTTCCATATGAACAGTTGTGACACTGTGACACACATATCCATCCCCACAAGTTATCAAAGCTAGGGTCTTTGAGGGTTTTTTTTGGGGGGGGGGGACTCTGCTTCATTATTAAAAAATGGCTGCTGGGACTGAATTCAGAGTAGGAAGGAAAGAAGGAGAGAACACAGTAGTAAATAGTTGCTTTTGTTAGGAAAGCATTTTCCTCCAGCAACAATGCAGCAGCCTACCATGGATATCGCATTGTGGTGAGCCGAATGGCCAGTGTTAGCTGTAAAGGAGTCTGGGAGATGGAAAACCCAGCTTTTGTAATCTCTGGGGTAAAATGTATAAATATTTTGTGTGGGCTAAATACTAGCATTTGTCATAAAACTTTTTTTAAAAAAAGATTTATTTTACTTTTTATTTTATGTGTGTGAGTGCTTGCCTGCATGTATGTATGTATACCACATATGCACCTGGTGTCTGTGGAGTCCAGAAAAGGACATCAGGTCCTCTGGAACTGAAGGTTACAGGTGGCTTAAACCACCATATTGGTACTGTGAACGGAAGCCAAGTCCCCTGCAAGAACAGCAAGTGCTCCTATCTGCAGAGACATCTCTCCATCTTCTTGCTATAGAACTTTTTTTTTTTAAGATTTATTTATTTTATGTATATAAGTACACTGTAGCTGTCTTCAGACACACCAGAAGAGGGCATCGGATCCCATTTCATATGGTTGTGAGCCACCATGTGGTTGCTGGTAATTGAACTCAGGACCTCTTGAAGAGCACTCGGTGCTCCTAACTGCTGAGCCATCTATCCAGCCCGCTATAGAACTCTTAACCATGGACCCTGTTCTAGTAATACCATGAACGCAGGTGACATGAAGGCTGTAAGCTAATAACCAACTGCTGAGCCTTATCTTGTAGTCTAATGGGTCGGTCCTCTTACCCAACAAATTACTTACAGTCAGCTGAACTCTGTTATTATCTCCAAATGCAGGAATTGAGGACCAGGGACCTAGCCTGCCATTGACCCAAGGAGGAAAGGCAGTGAGCACCTCCACCCCTATCCACCTCATTTCATATCCACGCCCACCCGGTCCTCTCTAACTTCAGTTCCTAGTCCCATGTTCCTCCCTGACTGACAGTCATGCTTGCTGCTCAGAAGTTTGCAGGCCAAATGGCTTAGCTTTTCTGAGCTTGCCCTTGATCTCACTGAGGCTCGACCACAGCTGGCAGAGCAGTTGAGGGCCTCACCCACATTGTTGCTGGTTCTGCTGGCTGTCAGCTAGGCGGTGGGACCTCAGGGCGAGGCTTCCCTCCTCGTCAGCAGAGTTGCTCAAGCTCGTGAACTAAGTCAAGGCTTCCCAAGAAAAAGAGCAAGCAAGCCTGGATGTGTGTCAGGCGCTTTCGAGGGCTGTGTCACATCTGCTGCTCACATCATCAGTTACAGCAAGTCACAAGGGCTGGATATGGTCACACACAGTCGTAGTCCCAGCCCTGAGGCTAAGGCAAGAGGACTGGAAATCTGAGGACAGCCTTACTACAGAGTGAGTTCAAGGCCAGTCTGGACCAAATAGCAAGACTCTATCTAAAAACAAGACAATGATAAGACAAAAATCAAACACACACACACACACACACACACACACACACACACTTTAAAAAGGCTCTAAAACAAAAACCAAAGCAAGTCACAAAACTGGTTTAGATCCCTGAGATGGAAAAATAGATTCCACCCTGCCACAGGAAAAGGTGCCAAATCACGCAGGAAGGGCAGGCAAGCGAATGGGAAACTAAGGGTCATTTCACAAATCCTAACCTCCTACTCCTTTGTGTCCTGGTACTGGTACCCTTAACATTGGCTGAGCTGGTTAACAACCTCCCTGAGGCCAGGTGTGATTCACTTTTATCATATACCCTTATTGACCCCTCCGGGCTTCCGTCAAAGGCAGCTTCTCACTAGTAGGAAGTGGATATGGGGGAAATGGGCTGATTATCTGCAACTCAATGGCTGTCAAAACTTTACATCACTCAGAACACATAAAGAGACAGTTATCCTCACTACATAACTCGCTCTGTGTTCTATCACGTCTGGGATACAATTTTTAAAAATTATTTATTTATTTTATGTATAAAAGTACACTGTAGCTGTCTCCAGACATACCAGAAGAGGGCATCGGATACCATTACAGATGGTTGTGAGCCACTATGTGGTTACTAGGAATTGAACTTGGGACCTCTGGAAGAGCAGCCAGTACTTTTTTTTTTTTTAAAGATTTATTTATTATTTATATGTAAGTACACTGTAGCTGTCTTCAAACATGTCAGTAGAGGGCATTAGATGTCATTATGGATAGTTGTGAGCCACCATGTGCTTGCTGGGATTTGAACTCAGGACCTTCAGAAGAACAGTCAGTGCTCTTAGTCACTGAACCACAGCCAGTGTTCTTAAGCACTGAGTCATCTTTTTAGCCCCCTGAGATACAATTTTTAAGAGGAGTTGTGTTTGGCAGTTTCCCTTTACTGTGACAAAATACTCCAGGCCTATCAGGTTTAAAAAAACAAAAAACAAACAAAAACAAAAACAAAAAAACAGACTCAGTCCCTAAAACCACAAGGGAAACAGCAGGAAAGAAAACTCATTTGGGTTTACAGTTTTGGAATTCTAGTACACAGTCAGTTGGCCTGTTGCCTGTTGTAAGATAGAGCATCTTTTTTTTTTTTTTAAATTATTTATGATTATATCTAAGTACACTGTAGTTGACTTCAGATGCACCAGAAAAGGGTGTCAGATCTCATTACAGATGGATGTGAGCCACCATGTGGTTGCTGGGATTTGAACTCAAGACCTTTGGAAGAGCAGTCAGTGCTCTTACCCGCTGAGCCATCTCACCAGCCCCAAGGCAGAGCATCTTGATGTAGGTCTGTGGGGGACACAGTTCACATTCCAGCAGCCACGAAGCAAAGAAAGAGGCGGGAGGTGGTGGGACACACCTCCACGCCTTCCCATGAGACCTTGACTCCTAAAGAGCCCATCATTGCATGACAGCCTCCAAGATCCCAACTACAGCCAGGTCCCACTGAATCACTTCAGCACTCAAAACCAAGCCACAGTCTGGAATTTAAGAGCACAACCACCCCCTGAGGCCAGAAGGTTCCGTTGGCTGACGGTAGTTGGTTTGTTAATGAGGTACTGGAGGTTGAACCCACAGACTGCGTGTGCTAAGCATGCTCTCCGCTCAGCAACACGTCCAACCCTTAATTTTGTTCCTAACTGATGTGTACCTACTTGTAGGGCACAGATCTTGACACCAGCTTATAGTTTCCAGAACTGATTCTTCCATCTGCTTTAAGGCTACACCCATCAATACCTGCTTTATCCTCCCCAATTTGACACCAGCCCCTGGGGATCACGATACTGTTCTGAACTGCAAAAAGGTCAGAGTTTTTTATAGTCTACAGATGAGTGTCATCATCAGGCAACCCTTGCCCATCTGTTTCTGGCTGATTTCACTTATCATAACTTCTCAACTTATGCTGATAGAAATGACAAGATCTTTTTTTTGTTTTGTTTTGTTTTGTTTTTTGTTGTTGTAGTTTGTTTTTTTTGTTTTTTTGTTTTTTTTTTTTTGAGACAGGGTTTCTCTGTATAGCCCTGGCTGTCCTGGAACTCACTTTGTAGACCAGGCTGGCCTTGAACTCAGAAATCTGCCTGCCTCTGCCTCCCAAGTGCTGGGATTAAAGACATGTGCCACCACACTTGGCAAGATCCTATTATTTTTATGGCCGAGTCTTAGCCCGTTGTACATAGAAGGCTCACACGTTTCATCCAGGCACTGGAAACACCACTCTTCTATGCAAAAACAATAGCAGGTTCAAAGAGCCTCAGCCTGAAGCTTGGAGGACCAAGTGGCTAACACAGCTGGAGCCTTCCACTGGGAGATGGATAGGAAGCACAGGCACGAGCCTGCCAGGAAGGCCGGTGAGAACAACTCTTTCAGCAGGAATTTCTGGTGTTTTCCAAGTAGGGAAATGACATGACTGGATCACATTTCTAAAACAGCTTCTCCGGACTTCATGGACAGTCCAAAGTGATTCCAGAACTATTTTTCCCCCAAAATCTAAAACAAGCCTGGAGTACTTTGAAGACCTTCTTAAGATGATGCTCTGGCACTATCTCACGTTCCTTCCCAGGGCTCCTCTGGAGAGCAGAGCCCAGTGCAAAAGCCTCCTTCGGTCAGCTCCTGTGTTCACACATCCCTCATGTGCCAAGGGCACACACATGTACAGGCTACACTCTCCTCCAGTCAGCCGGTTTACCCAGGGGTGGTTTTGTTCTTCCAACTTGCATACCCACAGCCTTTCAAGTCTTGGAAGCAGCCCTCATCTCCCAGGGAGAGTCTCTCCATCTCTGCTGGATATCTTCAATGTCTGCTGTGCAGGCTGTCTCATGTGGTTGGTTACACACTAGGAAGCAAGACTAGAAGGCTGTGCGGCAGAGGCCAGCTGAGTTCCCAGAGCCTGGGCCTCCTAGGCTTATCCCCCAAGAGATGAATTCCAGACGCTCTTCTTCCAGAGTCCTCCTCCCCTCCCCTCCCCATTTCCTGTTGGGCCCCCTCTCCCTGCAGCTCTCTCTCCAACCCCCAAGCCTAGCAAGACTTAAGGTGGAAGACATCACTGTCACATAGGAGAGTCTCGCTCCTCTGCAGGAAGCAGACTACAGGATGTGTCACCTCCTCTGGGGTGCCTGGGGTAAAGCACACAGTCCAGAGTTCCTCTGACCAGTTCATCCTGCTGCCCCTTTCTGTCCCTCACTTCCTCTTCCCACAGGAGTGACTGGCCTGAAGCTTTCCCCTTATTTCCTTGGTAGTTTTTCAGACACTTTTAAAGCCTGTAAATAAAGATGCTTTTGCAGAGGGGGTGGGGCAGCCAGGAGGAGGTGGCAGTGTGGGCTGGAGGTCCATGCCTTTAATTTTAGCACTTGAGAGACAGAGGCAGAGGCAGGCAGATCAGGAAAGAAAGAAATGCTAGGAGATAGTGGCCCCCACCTCCAGCCTGTTTCTGTCTCTTTTCTTCTGCACCATGTGGAATAAAGTTATCTGTTTCCACCCCTTATGGGCTAGTAACTCATCTGAAAAATATTTATTTCCACTCCTCAAATGGGGACTTTTCCCCCACCTTTTGGGGAGCCAACCGGGGTCTTTGTGCTTGTTTAGAAAGCACTCTGTCATTAATTATAACAAAGTCATAGAGCAGCTTATAGGACTCAAGTTGGCCCTCAGTTCAGATTCCCCCCACCCCTCTTCAACCTTCAATGCTGGCTGATGTTACAGACACGGGGCACCATGCCTTGTCCGAATGAGATTGCTAATACACTCCTTATGTACCCTAGTAAGTCTTAATAAATGATAGCGTTAGTCCTTCTATACCCTGTCTGCTCTGGGTACTCCAGGTGCCTGTCCCCTCCCTTGGGTTTCCCAGGCCTCCCTGAGATTTTCCCAAGTTCCCAGGCAAGCAATGCCAGCGTCGCCTCCCTGTCCTGGGCAGGGGCCACTTCTTATTTTATTTACTTTTAATTTATAATTTATTCAAATTGGATTGCCTTGGTGACCTCCCAAACCTGATCATTGGCATCACCCCACTCTCATATTGCTCCAACCCCAGGACTTGAAGAAGCTGATGTTGGGGCAAGGGGAAAGTGGCTCTCCTCTGGCTAAGGGCAGAGGGTTTATTCCAGAGGAACTGAGTCACTTAGCCAAAAACTCAGCTTCCCTCGGTTTTCTCTATTCCTTTTCCCTTCCCCGGCCTTCAACCCATCTTCGCAAGCCAGTGTGTGTGTGTGTGCGTGTACAACTGTGTTCATGCATACAAACTTGGGTTTGTGTAGGGTGTGTATGTGAGAGACAGAATGTGCATGTATGTGTAACACAGGGGTTTAACCACCTCTTTTTTATTTTTTATTTATTTATTTTTTTAGGTTTTTTGAGACAAGGTTTCTCTGTGTAGCCCTGGCTGTCCTGGAACTCACTCTGTAGACTAGGCTGGCCTCAAACTCAGAAATCCACCCGCCTCTGCCTCCCAAGTGCTGGGATTAAAGGCGTGTACCACCACCACCTGGTGGTTTAAGCACCTCTTACCTAGGGCTCAGACTCAGTTGTCCCTCCCCTCCTGCCTGTGTCTCCTTGCTTTGGCATCCTGACTGAGGAAGGTGTCCAGGGACAGTGTCAGGCCTAAGGACTGGGGAACCTCGTCTTACCTGACCAGACTCTGACCCACCTACCTCAGCTGGGGTGAGGAGTGCCCCTCATTCAGTCACATGGTTCCCAGTTACTCCAGGTCTCACTTAAGACTCTGACCCAGCCTCAACCATTAACTCTTGGGGCTTGGCTGAGGGGAACAAGCATTTGCTGAAACTTGAAAAATCAAACAAACAAACAAACAAACAAACAAAAAATAGGAAAAATTATACCTGGTACTTTTTTAAGGAAGAAAAAATAAAGAATAAATTCTTGCTTGGAAACTTGAAAAAAAAGATAGCATTATTATAATTATTATTCTCCCAGATTGTCAAAATAGGGATTGGTAAGTACTCTCCAAGAAAAGCCATAGATATGGAACAGATTCAAAAAAATAGGAATATCAGTTTAATCCCACCCATCTTAATAAGGCTTCCCAGGGGCCGTCTGTGTGTCAGTCAGGATCTTTAGGAGTGTGTGAAGTGGGAAAGACACATTGATTATTACACTGTCCCCACTTCACAGACGAAGAAACTAAGTCCCAGGAGGGGATGGGAACAAATGTAGAAGAACTTGATCTATTGCAACAGCGCACAACAAGCAAACAACCACTGAGGTTCTGTAGTCACTGACCTGAGCAGCAATGGGTTGCCATCAAATTCCAAAGTCCTAACTAGTCAGTCTCCTGTCCACTGCATTTCCCAAGAGGAAGGAAAACAACAGCAGCCTATGGAGAGAGACTGCCCCGGTTCAGGCAGTAGGAGGAGGAAGGCCGTAGGTGTGAGCCTGGTGATTTATGGGGTAGATCCTCCAGCCTCAGGGACCTGGGATAGATAGACCGGCAGATAAAACTAAACCAGACCCTGCCAAGTAACGTCTTAAAAATGCAGCCGCGGAGAGAACAGATTTAGAATGGGAGAGGACCAAGCCATCTAAAACCAGAGCAAATCAATGATGTATTTCTTCGGTGACAATCCTTCTGAAGGCAAGACAAAGCTTCAAAACCAAGAGCCCATCCCAACCACAGGAAGGCTGGGTGTATTTTATAACTCTCTACAACAATGGTTTTCATCCCTTTTAATGCTGGGACCCTTAATACAGTTCCTCGTGTTGTGGTGATCCCTGACCATAAAGTTATTTTAGTTGCTACTTCATAACTGTAATTTTGCTACTGTTCTGAATCGGGTTGTAAATATCCGATACGCGGAATATGCGACCACTGTGAAAGGGTCCGTCCACCCGCAAAGTGGTCACAACCCACAGGCCGAGAACCTCTGCTCTACAGATCAAGTATCTTATTCTTTTCTTTAAGCCTCGGAGATGACAGCTTGGCTTCCTACCAGGGAGACCAAGTAAATGGTTCTGGGTCCCAATCAGTGAATTCCCAAATAAGAACCGAGAGGAAGGAGCCGAGCGTGGGTCCCTTGATGAAAATAAACAGGAAGTGGGCCGCTCACAGGGAGCCGCCAGGATTACGCAAGTGGCACATCTGGTCCTATACACTCTTTGGAAGGCTGAAGAACAAGGGGGGGGGGAGAGAGAGAGAGAGAGAGAGAGAGAGAGAGAGAGAGAGAGAGAGAGAGAGAGAGAGAAATGTCGGTTTGCTTTCCTAGTGACTCCTTTGGAGGCTTTGAATAAAACTGAAGCTGATATTTTCCTTCATGTAGCTGGCTGCTTAGCTATATGGCAAGCCCCTTCGACTCAGCAGATCTGAAAATAGGAAGCAGAATTCATCATCTCCCTGCAAGCACATCCATCCTCCTCCGGCCCACGTCTCCTCCCACACAGCTAGTCCCCCAATCCAGAAACCTCCGTGGGGCCTCCGTGGATGCAGCAAACTCATGTCGCTCCCATGGGTCACTGGGTTCCACAGTATGCAGCCTAAAGTGTTCTCAAGCCTCACCATCTCTCTTCATCTCTGTCACCTAGACAGTTATGGATTCTTCAGGCTCCTATTCCAGAGCCCTAGACTGCTGGCACGTTGCCCTGCCCAGACCTCGGCAGCCTGCATAGCTTACAGCCGTCAGCAACAAGCCACCACGCCACGTTCCCCCTGCCTCCAGGATCTTACACAGCCCAGTGCTGAGGACACACAAGGGAGACCTGATAAGGACCAGGAGGGACGCAAAGGCTATACCAGCCACGGAACAGGAGCAGACACAATAGTCCCAAGAAGGTGCCTCTACTCTAAGAGCCTCTTGGCTACCTTTGTCACTACAGTCTCTCTGTCTCTGTCTCTGTCTCTGTCTCTGTCTCTCTGTCTGTCTCTGTCTCTCTCGCTCTATATCTCTAACTTGTCATGTTAACCATTTTTAATTGTTCTATATATCTTGGCAAGTTGAATGTTCCTGTGGTTCAGTCCCAGTTACTCAGGAGGCTGAGGCAGGAGAATAGCAAGAGCCTAGGAGTGTAGGGTTAGTCTAAGTATTACAGGAAAACATTCACTTTTTTCCTTTAACGTCAGGGTTGCATGTAGCCCAGCCTGGCCTTGAATTTACCTTTGATCTCTCTGATTCTTCTGTCCGCACCTACCGAGTGCCAGGGTTAGAGGTGCGAACACCATGCCCGGTTTTATTTGGTGCTGAGGGTCAAATCTAGAGCTTTGTGCACACTGAGCTGGTACTCTACCAACTGAGATGTATTGGAAATCCCAGCCCCGAGACTTTACTCAAAGAGATGACTGCACAGTTTGGTGGCATCAGACATATTCACATCGTTACACATCGGTATCAGCATTTCTTCTTTTCTTTCCGTTTTTGCATTTCTTTTTTTAAAAGATTTTATTTATTATTATTCATAAGTACACTGTAGCTGTCTTCAGACACACCAGAAGAGGGTGTCAGATCTCATTTCGGGTGGCTGTAAGCCACCATGTGGGTGCTGGGATTTGAACTCAGGATCTTTGGAAGAACAGTTAGTGCTCTTACCCGCTGAGCCATCTTACCAGCCCCGTTTTTTGCATTTCTTACCTCTACAACCTTCTCATCTTGCAGGCTGAAATTGTGTATGTCTTAAACAGTAACTCAATCTAGTTCTACTCAGTCAGTCTCGCAAAGGCATCCTTCCATTCTCTGCTTTGCGCATTTGACCACTTGAACCACACCATAAAGAGTCTTCAAGTTTGATGTGAGAATTTTCACCCTTTTGGGGGGAGGGGGAGACTAGGCAACATCCATCTATCATCTATCTATCTATCTATCTATCTATCTCTATCCCCTTCCTCATAGGATCCCAGGGACAAACAAAGTTCAATTCCAACGTCACCCCGAAGAAGCAATGAGTTTATTAGGGTTATTTACAGAGCATGGGGGGGGGGTCGTGGACGGGAGTGTGGGTGACCTTAAAGCAGCCACCCAACAGGGATGATGACATCCCCAAGGCTGTGGCTGGAGCACCTTCCCCTACTCCTTCCTCACCTATATATTCTCCCCACTCCCTGAGACCCAGGGCCATGTGCAATTAGAGAAGAATTACATATGACTGATTGGGAGAGAGGACTGGATACTCAGGTGAGGGTCCCATGAGTCTCTCCAGGCAACAAGCCCAGCTCGGGAGATCTTTTGGGAACAGAGAAAACTCTTGAAGGTGGCTGCCTTGTGGCCCAGAGGATAGTCTGCAGAGCAAAGCCTCTTCAGTGTTGTAGCATGAGTCAGAATGTCATTCCTTCTGAGGGCTGAATAATATTCTATTGCACGTGCATAATACACCTTGCCTAACATCCTTCTTCAAGCATTCGGGTTGTTTTCCACTTTTTGCTACTATGAACAATTTTGTTATGAACATCAGTTCACAAATATGAGTGTCAATCTTTTAGTTCTTTGGAGGTAACAGCCTCAGAAGTGATACTGCCGGGTCATCTGGAATAATTACCCTTCAATGCCTTGTCTTTACTGTGAACTCTCGATGGCACACCAGAAGAGGGCGTCAGATCCCATTACAGATGGCTGTGAGCCACCATGTGGTTGCAGGGGATTGAACTCAGGACCTCTGGAAGAGCAGCCTTGCTCTTAATCACAGAGCCATCTCTCCAGCCCCTACTGTGAGCTCTTAAAAGACAAAGAGTGAACTTTGACATAAATATTTGTTAGGTAGCTGTCATTAGCTCAGTGGAAAGGATTCCCGTAAGAGCTGAGATAAGGGCTAAGGAGAATAAAGAGAGTCCAGACCCTCATGAGGTTTGGCTTTTCCTTAAGCTTACAAAGCTGTGAGTAAGGTCCTGATAAAGGAGAGGTCAGGCGCAGGGGCTCCACATTCACTCTCCAGTTCTAAGTCCTACATGTGCTCAAGCTCACAGGCAGTGAGGGGCCAACTGAAGGAAAGAACAGGGCGTTACTGCTTAAGCTCCACAGCTCAGCTTCTGACACTATCAACGACGGGAAGGCAAAGCATTATTCTAAGTATAACTAAGAGAGAAAAAAAATGCTGTTAATTAAATTATGCATACCACTGACTTGAAGATACATCGTTTCATCCGAGATGCTAAAATGTTTTTAATGGTGCTCTTGAATGGACTCCTGCTAATTACATGTTACAACACAGGTGTACAATACCGTGAAAACAATTGTGCTAAGTGAAAGAACACAGCCTCTATTCGTCATACATACATGATTCCATTTATTTTATCATTTAAAAAAAAAAAGATTCACTTATTTATTTTATTATACAAGTGCTCCGTTTTCATGCACATCAGAGGAGGGAACCAGATCCCATTACAGATGGTTGTGAGCCACCATGTGGTTGTTGGGAATTGTATTTAGGACCTCTGCTCTCTCCTGTCCGACTCCCTCAGTCCCTGCTTGCTCCAGCCCACAGATTTATTTATTGTATGTAAGTACACTGTAGCTGTCTTCAGATGCACCAGAAGAGGGCGGCAGATCTTATTAGGGGCGGTTGTGAGCCACCATGTGGTTGCAGGAAATTGACCTCAGGACCTCTGGAAGAGCACTGGTGCTCTTAACCACCGAGCCATTTCTCCAACCTTCCCCCCCCTCCCCCCCACACACACAAAGATTCCACTTACATGGCATTTACAGAGAGTAGTTTGTTTAATGGATATTCTGCTGGGAAGATCAGGGTCAGCGTATGGGAGCTAACCAGTATGAGGCTGCCTTGAAGGGCAATACAAATATTCTAGAATTGATTGTGGGGATGATTTTACAACTCTGTGGTAATATTAAAAGCCATTGAACGGTTCACTTAAAATGGGGGGTCTATTTCTCGATAAAATTGTAACCAAAAAGAAATGATGGCTCTTAGAATGAAGAAAATAGAAGAATAGAAAAATGGCAGGGCTTAAAAGAGAGATTGAGTCTGTTAGAGAAGGATCTAGAATGCATTTGGAGTACACATGAGTGCTATGGATATAGGCTGAAACGGTGTCAGCCATACACGGGGGGAGGGCAGGGGGTGGGGGTGGGGATATGGGGACGAGGCTGTCTGTGGAGGCAGCAGCTTATGCAAAGGCCAGGAGGTGGCGGGGCGGAGTGAAGCACAGGGAAAGCTAAAGAAAGCAGCTAGGTAGGAGAAAAGCGTTAAAAGGCGGGCTGGCACCCGGAGGTGGGCCACTGGAATGTCGTTCTTTGAACATGCCACGAGAAACCTTGCAAGTTTCTCCAAATGCCCATTTTTAAAAACTTTGTCCCCTGCAGTCCACAATGGAAACATGACTAAGGCACCTTCTAGCTTCAGGGCTCCGCGGCCAACCTGACTGGCAGTAAGATCCCCTGTGGAACTTGAAGCCAGCCGACCAAAAGGTTACAAAGCAAAGGGCACTGCCCCCGGAAACAGTGTGTTTAACCAGAGGCGGGGAAGAGCTGGTGTTTCTGACAGGAAGCCAAAAACTTCCAGAAACCGCATCTACAGAGCCAGGAAACAGAAAGAGCTCAGCACCAAGCCACCCTGAAGAGTAAGTCACCCTGCTGACTGACTGGGGATTGAAAACCAACAGCAAAACACCACAAGAAAGGAAAACTGCCTGCCCAGGAAGGGGTGGAAATGTGTTGGGGAAGATTAAAGTCCTAGGTAAGGAGCCCGAAGATCAAACAGCAGCACAGAATCCTGCAAATTCTTAGCTTGTTGTAGTGCACTCCTGTGATCCTTGCACAAGGGAGGCTGAGGCAGGAGGGTCGGGGGTTCAAAGCCGGCCTGTGCTGCAGCGAGAGCTGGTGAAAGCTAGACTAGAACCTGTGATTAATTAAATAAAATCCTAAGGCTTGTTAGCTAGAGATTGAGTCTGCCAATCCTGAAGCAAGCAGCCCGAGGCTGGACCGTGAAAAAAATGGCGAGGACAGCAAAGTAGGTCAGCTCAGATTTCACAAACCTATCTCCTAGGCAACGCCCGCCCAGACAGTCCAGCCCTGGGGACCTGGGCTCTAGGTAAGTGCAGACCCCTTCATGGTTTCTTATTGTAGGAGGAGAATTCCATGGAGCTCAGCTAAGGAGGGGCAGGCAGGGAGCTATGGGAGGGTCGCAGAGTACAACCCAATGAGATGCGGCAGCCTAGGCTGTCTTCAGGCAAGGGTTTATCATTTACACTGATAAACTGAGAAGAAAATGATGCTGATGCTGCTACCTCCACCCCCCATGTCCCCGCCCCCCTCCAACTCCATCCTCAGACTGTTCTGCCATTTCAATTTCCCATAGAGCTGCAGAAGTTTTAAATGAGTTGATCATTTACTTATTTTGATTAAAAGGAGTGGCAACATCCACTGTCATCATTTCTAAAAGTTCTGACTCGTTCCTTAAATGTACAGAGAACCGTAAACACCTGTGCCCAGGCCTGAACACTCATTTTCAGTAATAGTGGTTGTCCCACACAACACAGACCCTGTTGTCAAGGAGTAGATAAAGAAATAAGCCCCGAGCATTGTAGGTAAAACCAGCCAGGTGGTGGTGGCGCACACCTTTAATTCCAGTCTTCGGGATGCAGAGGCAAGCAGATCTCTGTAAGTTTGAAGCCAGCCTGATCTAACCAAGTAAGTTCCAGGAGAGCCATGTCTTGGGGAAAAAACATCAAACTGAAATATTTCTTCACCTGGTATGTGAACCCACTCAGTGCTACGAAGACTTGGCACCCCCCCCTCCCCCAGTCTCTCACCCTGCCTGTTAGTGGGAGATGATTTGCTGCCAAGTGTCATGCCATCTGGCTTCTTCCAAACAAAGCTAGAAATCCTCTCCTTCTGGTTTCTACCTATCTCTTCATAAAGAGCCATCCGGACCGATGGTGGGGATTGGAGACTCCCGCTTTCTTCTGTACACTCAGCTCTGCTCTTTCCAACCTAGGAGCAGGGACCTCTGGGCTCTGATTCCATCCCAGGTCCTAAGGGTAAGGCACTAGAGTGCAAAGAGTCTTAGCCTGGAAGAGACCTGGGGTTTTTAAGTAATCTGAAAATGAAAATGGAGCTGACCATGGGCCTGACTTAGCCCGATAGAAAACACAATGGTTCACTTTTCAAGGATCCCAATTCTGCAGGACCACTTCAGAAGCCCAGATATTGGAAAGCATTCTGGGCTGCTCTTCAAGGGCTGAATTAAAAACTCTGAGAGACTGGCAGAGCTCTAGAAACTCAGTCAGCCTCCCTCTCCGTTATACTTTCATACGCCATGCTAAGGTTATCTGAATACATGTGTGTTCTCTTAGAATGAGCTCCTGGAGGGCAGCAGTTACACATCATAGCATCTGCACCATCAGCTTTGGCCTTATGTGTTACAACCGGACCTTGCCCACTACATTCCCCCAAAGACACGGAGATGAGGGAACTAGAGTCGCCTCTCCCGTAATTTCCAGAGGTTTTATCTCCATGGACTTTGTACAGCTTCCGGTCACTCTCCATCCATATGCCAAAGCCAGACCTCAGAAACAGCAGTATCTGCACGGTCTAAACAAAGCCTGCGCTCCATCTCCCTCAGCATCACGAATCGCCCAGGACGGGCATCAGCCAAGCTATGCCAACCATCCTTCACTATGGAAGATTTTCCTGTCACACTGATAAAAACAACTCTTTTAACTGGACTTGGAATTGGAAGGCTGGACACCCAGAGCCAGCAGCAGCCACCACAGGACAGCAGATACCTGAAAACAAAGGGCAGCAAGCCCATGGAACCAGTGACACGGAGCCTTTAGATCCAGAAACGTCACCCATTCTGAGTCACATTGCCCATCCCATATAGTCAAAATAACACTGCCTCGTGAACCCCCGACATTTCAGTACTGTGATAGGAGTGAGTGAATGGGCCACCTCATTTCAATGTGCCACAAGAGAATTAGACAGTGCTACAAACTCGCATGGTGGACAAGGGGGCTATTTTAAAGACAGGATTAGAACATCATAGAATTTTAATAAAAAATGTCACAAATTATACAGTGTCCCTGAAGGATGGTCCTGATAGGCGGACAGAAAGGTCACCAAAGCATGAAGCTCAAAGGTCAGAACTGGGTGCCGTCCACCTGAGCTTGGGTAGGAATAAACTCCCCTGGTTCTGAGTCATCTATTTCCAGCAGGTCTCTACCGCTGCTGTTCAGCCAGCCGTGGCTGTTCTTTTTCCTAAGTAGATGCTCAGCAAATCCAAATGATAATTTCCCCTTAAAGTAATATCTAAGGAGAAATACGTTTATCCCGTTAATCTTAAAGTGGTACGAAAGTTCATTCTCATCATAAGCAAATCATTTTCTCCTCTGATTTTATACACTAGGTCTTAGTTTGGACTAGTTTGAGCTTTTCTCCTTGTGGCATAACGATAAAATCAGATAGGTCGGACCCCAGCTAATGCCAAGCTCATGCTGTGAGCCCTTTATGCCACGATACCTTTTATTTATTATTTATTTATTTTGGTTTTGGTTTGTTTCTTTGTGTAGCCTTGGCTGTCCTAGAACTCACTATTTAGACAGGACTGGCCTTGAAGTCAGAGATCCACCTGCCTCTGCCTCCTGTGTGTTGGGATTAAAGGTGGGCACCAGCACTTCCTGGCTTATAATTTATTTTTAATTCAGCATTTATAAGATAATATTACATGTATGTTTGTTTGATTGAGCCAAACCTATGACAGTCATCAGAAGTGTGCAGGCAAAGGCAGGATGGCCAGCATCTTACCTACAAGGCCCTATGCTAGAGACAGACTTTCCCTCACCATGTGACAGCTAAGAGCTTCAGATAGGCACCTTGAGCATCGGAGGTGGGCTTTATGGGAATCCAGGATGCTTTAATGGTGTTATTGATCTTAGAAAGGTGTTTTCTTCGGTGAAACTGAAGGCGGAGGGGAGGATAGTGCAAGGTGTAAAGAATTTGTCCCCAGACTTACATTTGATCCCCAGAACTCTTGTTAAACAACAAGGTATAGTGGCACGTGACTCTCATCCCAGCGCGGGTTAGTCAGACACAGGTGGATCCTTGAGGACCTCTGCCAGCAAGTCTAGCCTGGCAGGCTCCAGACCAGTGAGAGGCCTTTTTTAAAAGGCAAAATGAGGCTGAGCGATAGTGGTACATGCCTTTAATCCCGGCACTCGGGAAGTAGAGGTCAACGGATCTCTGAGTTTGGCTAGCGTTTCAGGCCAGACTGGTCCATGAAGGGAGTTTCAGGACAGCCAGAGATACACAGAAAAACCTTGTCTCGAAAAACAAAAGCAAACCAAAGCACAACACCTGGGGTTCATTTTTGGCTTATACAGACCGCAGGGAAGCATTTTGGCCGCGTGTGCTTGCGCGCAACACACACACACACACACACACACACAGTGTGTGTGGGATCGTAGAATGGCTAGAAATGCCTGTAATTGTTCCTTGACCCTATGAGTTCATAAAATATAACTGTAGTGAAGCCACGTTACCCCAGACACTGTCTGTGTGTGCGGCTGCCCCGCCCCCTCCGCCGCTGGATTACCTGGATCCCCATTTGGACTGCAAACACTGCCAGGCTTTCTGAAGGACACCACAGAGGAAGCAGATGCCCCAGTTCGGCTCTGGTTCATTTCTTTCCTGGTGGATCACCTCTTAGCTCACTTCTCTGCCTGGAGCTTGTTGTAGAACGCAATCTCAATAAACTATCAACCCCTGGCTCTACGTGGCAGCAGTGGGAAGCTAGCCGTGGTCTTCAGGTGGTGTCCTTGGGCCCAATCTGTTGGCCGAGTGGTGGAGCGGCATACCAGCTGACAGCACAGCCGCAGAAACTCAGTCTGTGGGTCAAGACCCCTTTGGGGGATCCCATTTCAGATACCTTGCATATCTGATATTTACATTATGATTCTTAACAGTAGCAAGATTTCAGTTATAAAGTAGCAATGGAATGTTTTTATGGTTGGGGGTCATCACACCACAAGGAACTAAGGGTTGCATCACTAGGGAAGTTGAGAACCATATATACAGCAATGGCTAAGGGAGTGTAAGGCACAGTTCAGGCTCCGAGTTCGCCAAACTGGAAGAAGGTGGTGTGGAAGTTCGCCAAACTGGAAGAAGAGGACAGGTGATTTTCATCAAACTACGCTCCTAGTCCCAGAAGGAATGAGTTTGATTGGCCAAAAGCGCCTTTCAGACCATAGAATGAGAAACCTAGACCCCCACCTTCTTACTGAGCACTGAAAACGGGCTGCATTCCGCTCTGGCTGCTGGTCCAGGAAGTCGCTAGCTACCAGGAAAGCGGGCTGCACTTGGCTGCTCTCATACTCCATTCCCAGCATGCCTTGAGGTCAACCCTTAACTCTTAGGGTGGTGCCAGTCAAGAGCTTGGGAGGGGCCAGACAGAGAGGTGGTCATGGTAAAAAAGAACAGACTTCATTATGTGGGGAGAGGGGTGTTTCTTTTTAATGTTGACACATTTCATGGCCAAATTTAAACCTATTACCAATAGACTTTTGAAGGGTGGATACAGCCTTTCTAGCTACATCTGTTAACTGCCTAGCAGTGACCCAGAAAGACTCTAGCATTACCCCAAAACATCAACATTTTCACTTGAGCCATCAGAATTAATTGCAATTCTCAATTTAGGAAAGAAAAAAAGTATATAGAGCTAACATGTAGAGCCAGTACAGATATTCTTTTAAAAATAAAATATGAAATGCTTGATGAAATTGCATGTCACCCGTGCTCGGGGCCCATGCTAATCTCAGTATTATTCAAATTTTAGGGTACACGTTTCCTTACTGTGGACGCACAGACTGGGGCCTAAGAAGCTTGGCCTGCTTCAAATACTTGGCAAAGCAGGGGTTAATCCTCAGCTCTGCCTCATTTGTCCCTGTCTTCTTTCTCTCTCTCTCTTCCTTTAACTTCACTTTTTATTTAAAAGAAAATCAAGAGAGGGTCTCACATAACCCAGGTTTGCCCCAAGGATAGCCTTGAACTCCCGTGTCTACCTCCAAGTGCTAGGATTACAGCTAGCCTCAGCCTCTTTCTCTTTGTTTTAAAGAACTTAAGAGTGGATTTTAATTTTTGGTGAGTATAAAAGAAATAACGTTAAAAGAATCTTTAAAAATGTGAAAAAAAAAAAAAAGAAAATCTTCAATGGCTTCTATTAGCATACCCGTCCTCTGGCTCCGCCCACAAGACCTTCCACCCAAAATCTGTCCTGCCCACAAGACTCACGGGGATAAAGATGGAGCAGGGATGGAGAGAACAGCCAACCAATGACTGGCCCAACTTGAGACCCATCCCATGGGAGAGAGCCAACCCCTGCCTGACACTGTTAATGATCCTCTGCTATGCTTGCAGACAGGAGCCTAGCATAACTGTCTTCCCAGAGGCTTTATCCAGCAGCTGATGGAAACAGATGCAGAGACCCACAGCCAAACATCAGGCGGAGCTTGAGGAGTCTTGTGGAAAAGTGAAGGATAGGATTGAGGGAGCTGGAGAGGTCAAGGATATCATAAGAAGACCTGTAGAGTGGATTAACCTGCACCCATGAGGACTCACAGAGACTGAACCACCAACCAAAGAGCATTCATGGGTTGGTCCTAGGGCCCCTACACATTTGTAGCAGATGTGTAGCTTAATCTTTGTGATGGTTTGTATATGCTAGGCCCAGGGAGCAGCACTATTAGGAGGTGTGGTCTTGTTAGAGTAGGTGTGTCACTGTGGGTGTGGGTTTTAAGACCCTCATTCTTGGAAGCCAGTCTTCTAGCAGCCTTCAAATGAAGATGTAGAACTCTCAGTTCTGCCTATACCATGACTGTCTGGACACTGCCATGCTCCCACCTTGATGGTAATGGACTGAATCTCTGAACCTGTAAGCCAGCCCCAATTATGAGAGTTGCCTTGGTTATGGTATCAGTTCAGAGCAGTAAAGCCCTAATTAAGACAGCCTTCATGTCAGTCCCTTAACAAGAAGTGAGTGTGTGTGTGTGTGTGTGTGTGTGTGGGGTGCTGTTGCTGATTCTGTTGCCTGCCATTCGATCACCTTCCCCTAGCTGAACTGCCTGCTTGGGTCTCAGTTGGAGAAGATATACTTAGTCCTGTTGTGACTGGATGTCCTAGGACAGGATGACATCCAAGGGGGGCTTCCCTTTCTCTGAGAAGAAAAGGAGGAGGTAGTAGGGGAAGGGATTTCTAAACGTGGGTTTGGGACGGGAGGACAGAGAGGAGGATGTGATTGGGATGTAAACTGAAAAATTAATTAACTAATGAAGCAAAAAGAGAAATATCATTATAGAAAAATCTCTGGTTAAAGATAGCTTGTACATAAAATCAACAGATAAGAAATATACGTACATAAAATGAATATGCTTTATATGTTTCTTAGTTCCTTTTCTACTGCTGTGATAAGACACCATGACCAGGGCAATGTATAAGAAGCCATTTAATTTGGGGCTTAGGAGCGTAGGAGAGTTCATGACCAGGAGGGCAGGGGACATGGCAATATGCAGGCACGGGGCTTGAGTAGCAACTGAAAACTTACATTTGACCTATGAGCACAGGCAGGGAAGCAGGGAACCATGAACTGATTGGGAAAGGCACAGGCTTTTTAAACCTCAAAGCCCCACCCCCACCCCCTAGTTACACACCTCATCTAATGAGGCCACACCTCCTAATCCTTCCCACACAGTTCCAAAACCAGAGGACCAAGCATTCACACATATAAGCCTATGGAGGCCACTCTCACTCAAGTCACCACTATATGAATCACATTTTAAGGGATGTATATATGTTCATATGTGGGTATGTGTGTCTATATCAGATACATTTGTCTGTCTTAGACATTTGGAATCCTATGGAAACTACCTGACTTCTACTGTCTGATAATCTGTTTTTCCTTAGTGATGCTTTATGAACATTTTCTTTTGAGGCAGGGTTTCTCTGTATAGCCATGATTGTCCTGGAACTCAGTCTTTAAACCAAGCTGGCCTTGAACTCACAGAGATTCTCCTGCCTCTGCTGCCTGAGTGGTAGGATTAAAGGCATGTGCCACCACTGCCCAGCTTTCAATGTAAACATTCTAAAGATAAACATGCTTTTATTTTTCATTGTGGAAAATGTCAACTGTATCACCAAATATAAATAATATCATAGCAAAACCCATGAATTCATCACTTGGGTTAAAATTATTAATCTTTAAATATAATTTTTAAGATGCATTTTATTTATATGATTACACTATAGTTGTCTCCAGACACACCAGAAGAGGGCATCAGATCCCATTACAAATGGTTGTGAGCCACCAGGTTGCTGGGAATTGAACTCAGGACCTCTTGAAGAGCAGTCAAGGCTCTTAACCACCAAGCTATCTCTCCAGCCCTTTAAATATAATTTTAATGACTCTTATTGTAATGCACAAGTCTCACTTTGTGCATTAGCTGATTTTGTGGTAAGGAAAATTCGCATTGCTTTTCATTATCATAAATGGCAGGAAGATAAGATCTGTCGTCATAGTTCTCTGTATAACTATAAGATTGCATCAGGATACGTTCTTACAAGTACAGTTACTTGACTTAAGAGGGTGAGCATTTGTTGTTTGTTACCAAAGCTTGCTGAAAAGCTTGTATCCATGTACCATAGTCAACCATTATACTACCCTGCCCAACAGCAGTTATTCCTTAAACACACATTTGCCTGTTAGAGGGGTCAAGTGACACACTAGCACGCTTGCTCTGCAGCCACTCACTGCCACTCAAGTTCCATGCAAGAAGCTAGACCAACCATGCCAGTGAGCTTTTCTGGGGGCTGAAAATCAAAATGAAACCAGAGAACACATCCTTTATTTCACACACTTCTCCTATCTTACAAAAAACACACCCTACCCATCCCCACTCAGGTGATAGGGTACCCAGAATTTGTTCCCACCTTAAAAAGCCAGAATGTTTTATTTGACAATAGAGGCAACTAGTAAACCTGCAAGCACCTTTTTTTTTTTTTTTTTTTTTTAAGATTTATTTAGTGTATATGAGTACACTGTAGCTGTACAGATAGTTGTGAGTCTTCATGTGGTTGTTGGAAATTGAGTTTAAGACCTCTGCTCTGGTCAACTCTACTTGCTCTGGCCCAAAGATTTATTTATTATTATAAATAAGTACACCTGTTGCTGTCTTCAGATAGCACCAGAAGAGGGCACCAGATCTCATTATGGGTGGTTGTGAGCCACCATGTGGTTGTTGGGATTTGAACTCAGGACCTTTGAAGAGCAGTCAGTGCTCTTAACCACTGAGCCATCTGGCCAGCCCCAACGTGTCTTTCTATGATCTTCATTAGTGTTCAGACTTTCACAGTTGGCAACATAGTATCCACTTTTAATTGAGTAAGGAGCGGCAGGACACTGGAAGGCTTCTGACAGAACTAAAACTCCTTTCAAATTTCGTTCCCCATTCTCCCAGCTGGAGTCAAGAAGAAGATGTGTAAGGATGGCAAATCAGTCCAACACTGGACAGTGGCATCCAGAGAATGAAGGGCAAGGAGTGGCTACAGGGACATATTCCAAAGTGACATCTGGGTATTGGTACACAAGTTTACACCCTCCTGGAAGGTAAACCTCATACGGACAGACTTCTTATCCTTTGCAGGGCTGGGGAGATGGGTCAGTGGTTAAGAGCACTTACTGCTCTTGAAAAAAGACCCAGGTTTTGTTTCCCTGCTCAACATGGTGCTTGCAAAGCGTCTTTAACACCAGTTCTGAAGGATCTGATGCCCTCTTCCAGTCTCTCTGGGCATTGGGCACACAGGTGGCACACGTAAATAAACGAAGGCAAAATATTCATACACATAAAATAAAAATAGTTTGAATTTTGGTCCTTTTGTGTGTGTATCCCAAAGTAAGAAAAAAAAAACATGGCATATTATAGAATGTGTGCTTAGTAAATATTTGTTAGGCGGATTAATTAAAGCAAGAAGACTGTAGGCTTATAGCCAGAGATATTGTTATATGTTATCCTTAAAGGCCAGAAGAGGGTGTCAGATCCTCTGGAACTAAATTCCAGGCAGTTGGAAGCTATGCAATGTGTCTGCTGACAATGGAAGTGTCCTCTGCCAAACCAGGAATCACTCTTAACCACTAAGCAATCTTTTCAGCACCCGTACTTAAAAGAATTTTATGAAAAAACAAAAAAAAACAAAAAAACAAAAAAAAAAACCAAAAAGCAAGATGGAATCAAGTTTTCATAGTCCCTCCATTTCTTCAGTGATCTGAATGTTTATGCCTCTCCAATAATTTTGTGTTGAAATTGTAATCCCCAGTGTGCAGAGACAGGATCTTCATGGATTCGATTAAACCATGGGGTATGCTCAAGGGGACTGAACTCACTCACCTTCAACCGTATGAGGACACGGGTGGCACCATCTGCAAACTAGACAGAGGGTCCTCATCAAGTGACGGATCTTATAAAAAGAGATCGCCGCGGGGTTGGGGTTTTAGCTCAGAGGTAGAGCGTTTGCCTAGCAAGCACAAGGCCCTGGGTTCGATTCTCAGCTCTGAAAACAACAACAAAAACCCAGCCGCTTGCTGAGTTTCCCAACACACCCAAAGCCAAGACTCAGCCTACCATGGTTAGCAACGATTATCACCTGAATAGGCTTTAGAATCTCCTAGCAGACACCACAGCCTCAGGACATGCCTGTGGGGGCTTTTCTAGATTTAAGTCGATGTGGGAAGAACCATCCTTACCTCTGGGCGGCACCAGCGTTGGTCGGTCGCTCTCTGCTTCCTGATTGCCGATGCCTCTGGAACTGTGGGAAATAACTTTCTGTTGTTTATGAGCTAAGACACCTCATTTATAGTCCCAAGCAGACTGAGACACTGTTTTTCAGCACCTTCGCAAGAGCAAAAGTCTACCGGTGGCAAAACTCAAGGAGCCACTGAAGACAGCTCAGGGTAGAGTGAGCACGGAGATTTCCACCAAAGCTCCTCCCACCGGCCACAATGTCTG
Organism: Mus pahari; assembly: GCF_900095145.1. NCBI lineage: Eukaryota > Metazoa > Chordata > Mammalia > Rodentia > Muridae > Mus > Mus pahari. The sequence continues at coordinate 81,586,267 of NC_034602.1, forward strand.
TTCGCTTTGATGCCTTGGCTCCCTTTCGCACCCATTCTGGCCTTGCTCATATCAGACTTCCAATTTCCTTTGCATTAAGTAAACTGGAAACCACTCAAGCCTCCGCTCTTCACAGCTTTGATTTCCACAGGCCGGCTGTCCCGGTTTACACCACCTGGTCCGTCCTAACTGGCTACAGCGGTTCTAACTAGGACATGGCACTTCATTCGAGGCTGGCCAGTCCGTGAGTAACCTATGACATGCATTTTCGGTTGGCTTGAAAAATGGCTTTCCTGACCTAATTTTAAAAGCCTCTCTGATAAGAACACTTCCAGAGCAGTAAGCTTAGAGTTTTCAGATGATAAAAGACACATAAAGGCTGATTAAAGAGTCGATCCCTCAATCCCTCGGCTTCTGGTCAGGGCCCTTAACTCCGGACACAGAATGTTGACTCGAGTTGGATAGCCCTGCACACCCATTATTTTCGTGACTTAGGTTCTCCTCAGTTACCTTGGTTACTTTCCTTGTGCTAAAATACAAGGACAAAAGCAACTCTAGGGACAAGTGCGGATCTCACAAGGCAGCAAGGACAGGAAGCAGAAGCATGAAGAGACCTGTCACATGATAGACCAGTCACATGATTCACCGGTCACATGATTCACCGGCCAGGAAGCAGAGGTGATGAATGTGGGTGCCCAGCTTGTCTTAGTTAGGGTTTCACTGCTGTGAACAGACACCATGACCAAGGCAGCTCTTATAAGGACAACAGTTAATTGGGGCTGGCTTACAGGTTCAGAGGTTCAGTCCATTATTATCAAGGAGAGAGCATGGCAGCATCCAGGCAGGCATGGTGCAGGAGGAGCTGAGAGTTCTAGATCTTCATCTGAAGGCTGCTAGCCGAATACTGTCTTGCAGGCAGCTAGGATGAGGGTCTTAAAAGCCCATACCCACAGTGACACACCTACTCCAACAGGGCCACAACCACTCCAACAGGGCCACACCTTCTAATATTGCCACTCCCTGGGTGGAACATACACAAACCATCACACAGCTCATTTTCTAGTTCTTATTCAGTCCAAGACTCCAGCCCAGAGAAGGTAGCCACCGCCTAGGGGTGGTTCCTCCCACCTGTTAGTCTAATCTAGAAAATCTCTCACAGGCACGCCCAGAGGCTCGTCTCCTCTACGGGATTCTAGAACCTGTCGTGTTGACAATATTAACCATCACAAACCGTATCTTGGCATTAGGTGTGCCAGGAAGCCAGGAAAGCAGTTGCCTCTTTGGTAAAGGCCGTGGGAGATCCCAGGTCTGAAAGAAGCAGTGATTCTCAGATCTCAAGTCGCTCTGATGACTGCAGACCACAGATCAGGCCTGTGGTCCAGCATCTCCGTTTCATCCCTCTAGACAACGGACATGTTTGCTCAGCATGGAGAAGAGCCGGCTGAGATGGTTTCATGTGTGTTTTGATTCCCTCCCCCTCAAAGAATGGGTTGCTTTTTATGAGAAGTAAGCAGTGTGCGAGGGCGTTTCTAGGAAGTATGAGTCACTCTAGACAGGAGACACAACCCAGTGGGACATTTGGGGGACAGGACTGGGACACGAGGGCCAACTCTCAAGGTTGATCTGAGCTGTGTTGCCAGATTGACTCTACCACTGACTGTGGTACTGAAGGACTGGATGCAGCAGCTGTCACAACCACAGGACACCCTGTAACCTTCAATCAGCCTTCATCTTAGCAAAGATAATTAACTGCAGCTTAAAGGAGTCGAGGAGTCCCTGGGATCTCCTTAGCCTCACAGCAGCTTGAGATCAGTTGTCCTCAAGTGGGATCAGATCCCACTTTGTTCTGCACCTGATTTCCCAGAATGCCCCAGGACAGTTTGCCACTTTCCTTTCTGACAAAATCCTGGTCATCTGTGCCAGTTTCCTCGAGAGAAGAGGGACTCCTTTCTCCCATGGGAGGCTGCCCTTTAGTCATTCTCAGAATTCAATAGGAACAAGACATCGGCCCTTAGGAGCCTGTGATAGGAGGATCAGAAGTGCGGGAGCCAACCTGGGCTCCTATCTCAAAAAGGCTTCTCTTAATACAGTCACCACCTATTGGTCTAGACCTGCTTGTTTTAAGAAATGAATAACCATTTATGGCTGTTAGTAAGTTAATTTGTTTCTGGCTAGGTGCAGTAGGGTAGTGTGGCTTGGGCAGGGAAGCAGCAGGTGCTAACTAAGGTCCAGGGTTAGAAGAGAAATGTTATTGAGGGAAACCAAAGTACCAAAGACAAAGGGACAATCTATTATTATTATTATTATTATTATTATTATATTTTATGTATACGAGTACACTACAGTTGTCTTCACACACGTCAGAAGAGGGCATAGGATCCTATTACAGATGGTTGTGAGCCACCATGTGGTTACTGGGAATTGAACTCAGGACCATTGGATGAGCTGCCAGTGCCATGTCTCCAGTCCCGCAAAAGGACAATCTTAATGAAAGTCTAATGCAGACGAGCTTTAGGTCTCTGACCCTAAGGAAGACACACAACAGTGCAAAGAGGCCAAAGGGCAAGAACAAGGGTAGACCCCAGGGTCTAGAGCCTGGGCTAAAGGTCAGAGGTTGAGGGGGAAGGGTGCCAAGTTCTGCTTCCTGTTGTTTTCCCCTGGTAAATTTAAAAATTGCTATGGAACTGGGGCGTGGTGGTTCATGTCTCTAATGCCAGCATCTCAGGATGCTGAGGCAGGAAAGATTATCCAGAGCACAAGTCCAGCCTGGGCTACAGTACAGAATGAATTCCAGGTCAGCCTGGGCTACAGCGGGAGACCCTACCTCAAAAAAGAAAAGGAAAAACATATAATAAGTGTTCTGTTTATTTAATGGATACCAAGGAGCAGTAGGTACTGACATTGGATGACTTCACATGGAAACTTCTAGGTGATCCTAAGGAGATAAAATTCAAGACAGAACAAACTGCTAACCATGAACCTTGTGCACCTTGATGTTTGTGCACAGAACTGGACAGACTCGCAGCCACTGTGGAGCCTCCTTTGAATCTCAAGGTACTTTTTACGTGTTTCATTTCTGCTTGGAGATATCTTACAGAAAAGTGGCAGATTTGTCTCTACTTTAGCGTTCCTAGACGCTCATACTCTAGCTCAGGACCATTTGTCTCTTTCTCTCTCCCAGTGTGCTTTCCCTGGACTGCTGGAGTGTACCTTATAGATATAGAGTGTGATCACCCTACACATGCCATGGAGTGTGATCATCCTACACATGCCATGCACGGTGCATAAAAGCCAGGACTTTACTCTCATAAACCAAGGGAGAATTATCAGAATCAAGGAGCAAGCATGAACAGACTGGCACATTAACCTACAGCTCTCCCTCAGAGTTTGACCCTTGTTCCACTAAGGTCCTCTGGAGCATTCTGGGGCAGGCAGGTCAGGGCACCAAACCCCAGATGTGCAGCCATTGGCTGGAAGAGCATGGTGTGACGGCTGTGGTCGGTCACACAGCTGGGGCTGTCAATCATGTAGCAAGAGATGTAACCGATGCATTTCCATGGTTGTCATACGTTTGCAGAGGCTGGGGAGATGTTCAGTGGTTAAGAGCACATGCCCTTCTTGCAGAGAACCCAGAATCCACAGGGGAGTTCACAACTGCCTGTATCTCCAGCACTAAAGAATCCAATGCCTTCATGTGACCTCCATAGGCTCTGCATGTAAACAGCACACATGGATTATGGAAAAGCGGCAAAGGTCCATCCAGCAGCCCCAGACCTCCTCCCATCTCCCCGGAAGTTAGGAAACACAAACCTCGATTCATCTAAGCCTCTGGAAGGTGGGTTTCCTGTTAACTGGCCAGAAACTTTTCTGGCCTAACCCCCTAAGCACAGAAATGCTGTGTACAGGTGTGCCCATGCAGACACCGGAACAAAAAAAAGAAAGAAAACATGAGTCTTCCTTCTCTCCTTAGCAATGCATTATATTTTTATCACTTATTTATTTGGGTGGTTTTTAATAGACACGACACCTCTCTTTAACAATTCTCACAGGATCATAGAATTGTAGAGCCGCCAGAAATCTGAGAGATGATCTCATTTAACCTCCCTACACACATGTAATTTAAAGAACTGTGTTCACACATAACAGAAGAAGTTATGAAAAGGAAGAGTGGCCTGGGGGACAGTAGGCAAATACGCTCCAGTTATCCCCCACCGAACAGTCTAAATGGGTGTCCGTCAGTGTGCCCAGTAAAGGATGCTTCCTACGGTCACTTCAGCAGTCAGTCATCAAACTGTGTGTCTGTCAGAGAGAGGGTGTGTGAGTGTGTGAGAGGAGTGTGTATATATGTATGTCATGTGAGTGTGCCTGTGAACGTGTGCGTGAGTGTGTGCATGTGAGTGTGTATGTATGTGTGAGAGAGTGTATGTATATGTATGAGTGGGTATGTGAATGTGTTTGTGAGTGTGTGTGTGAGTATGTGCATGTGAGTGTGTAGTATATGTGAGAGTGTGTATGTGAGAGTGTATGTATGTATATGAGTATGAGTATATGTGTAGATGTGTGTGTGAGAATTGTATATGTATGAGTGTGTACATGTGGGTGTGTATGTATGTGTGTGAGTGTGTGCATGTGGGTGTGTATGTATGTGTGAGAGAGTGTATATATGTGAATGAGTGTGTGTGTGAATGTGTGTGAGTGTGTGCATGTGAATGTGTATGAAGTGTGTGAGAGTGTGTGTGTATGTATGTATGTGAGAATGAGTGGGTATCTGAATGTGTGTGAGTGTGTGCATATGTGTATGTATGCGTGAGAGAGTATGAGTGTGTGTGTGAGAGAGTATGTGTGTGTATGTGAGTATGAGTGTGTGTGTGTGTGTGTGTGTGTGTGAGTGTACACGTGTATGTGTAATTGAGCATCTCTTTTAGAGCCTGGTAGTTTTAAGGCAAGCGCTGCATTAAGCAACACTGCAGCCCATCTTCAGTGAAATGTTCACTTTTCAATCTTAGAACTGTACGCTGTGGTGGGAAGAAGCACACTCTACCGTGTCAGTCTCAGTGGATTTTCTTACAGACCCCAGCCTCTGCTAAGAGCGAGAGCTAGCGATCTGCCCGTTTGTTTGTTCTTTGGAGTTTTTTTGGTCTGTTCATTTCTTTCTTTCTTTGATTTTTTTCTTTGATCCTTTGATTCATTCTTTGTTTGAATCTTTCCTTCCTGCAGTGATAAGGATTGAACCTCGGGCCCTCCTCACATTCCCGCCTTCTGCTCATGAGGTGTATCTTAGTCTGTGAGTTGTCCTTTCTTTGCCTTATGGGGCTCTTATGGCAGCGCACACCTGCATTTGGGAAGTGGGGGGGGGGTGTTCCCAGGACATCAGACTTGGCTACATAGTGAATGTGAGCACAGCCTGGAGGAGGCCCTGTCTTAAAAAACAAAAAGGAAACAAATTAAGCCAAGTGTGGTGTGGTGGTATACATCTTTAATCCTCACACTTGGAAGGCTGAAGCAGACAGCCTGATCTACATAGTGAGTCCTGGGACAGCTGGGGCTATGGAGACGGACCTTAAAAAAGCAAGCAAGTAAGCAAAAACTACAAATAGGAGTGCTTATAGGAGTCCCTACTTCCTAAGGGACTTGTGACCAGCCTTCTTTCTGTTACTAACAGTGTGACGATTAGTAAGGTGGTCATGTGCAATGGCTACACCATTTTTGAGGATGTGTGGACTATAACTTGAACTGCGTTTGTGGGCCTTGGGTACCGAAGGGTTAATGAACTTTGCACTCAGCTTGCCCCTGCGTCTGACTGGGGCGCCAGCCCACATGCCTTTGCATTCTGGGCAGGAGACTAAGGCCTCAGATCTTTGGAGACCTTTGAACCTAAAATTGCAGCAGAGAGGGTGATTTACTCAAAGGCTTTATTCATGTTGCCACAGATCCTTCCTGCAGCTTCTCTGCATGGAGTTACTGTTTCTCGGCAGATCTGTGGGTGCTCTCCGGAGTGTCTCACACTCTCAAGCCAGGGCCTGCAGCTCTCTGTGAAGCTCCTCTTGTCAGGGATGCAGAGCTGTCCCCTAAAGCTTCCCTGACCATGTGGAAGTACTCTACACCTTAAATGGGAAAGCTTCTTTGGGTCTGTGCCCACCGGAGTTGTTCCATGGAACAGAAATGAATTCCAGCTGTCCAAGAGCCCAGAAAAACTACCACCTTGGAGCAGATCCTGAAGGATTCATTCCAGAGTTGGGAGGAGACAGCTCAGTGGCAGAGTGAGTGCTTAGTAAGCACATGGCCCTGGGTTTGATCTCTCGAACTGTGAATGAATGAGGGAATGAATGATAAACTAACTTACTCCAAGGAACGCTCAGCAACAGAAATCAACTCAACAGTGGAAAAGTTATCCTATGAATAGACTCTGAGGTCAACATTGAAAGCAATGATTAAAGCCAAACTCCCACTCCCACTCTCCCAAAGTCACTATGCACGGACTATCTGCTCTGTGTGCCGCTGACAGGCTGACAGGTTGGAAGGGCACACGTACTGGTGATCTTTAAAGACGGTGGAATAAAATTCTGCAGAAAAGTCCTAGTCCATCTGAAAAAGAGCTTTTTAAAAAATTTTTATTCTATGTATATGAGTACACTGTAGCTGTACAGATGGTTGTGAGCCTTCATGTGGTTGTTGGGAATTTAATTTAGGATCTCTGCTCGTTCCAGTCAACCCCACTCACTCCAGTCAGTCCCGCTTGCTCAGTCCCTGCACTCTCCAGCCCAAAGATTTATTTATTATTATATCTAAGTACACTGTAGCTGTCTTCAGACACACCAGAAGAGGGTGTCAGATCTCATTACGGGTGGTTGTGAGCCATCATGTGGTTGCTGGGATTTGAACTCAGAACCTTCGGAAGAGTAGTTAGTGCTCTTAACCACTGAGCCATCTCATCAGTCTTGAAAAAGAGTGTTAGTCTCATCTGTAGTTCACAGTAAGCCACTAACACTGGTTATCACTGTCAACTTGATACAAATTGGAGATCCCTGGGAAGAGCTACCCTTAATCTAGGAATTGGCGTCATCGGATTGGCCTGTGGCACATTTCTGGATTAATGGTTGATGTTCAAGATCCTGGTGCAATGGAGGCCACGTCATCCTGGAAAGGTGGTCCTGGGTTGTATAAGAAAACGAACTGAGGAAACTATGCATGCCAGCAAGAAGCATTCCTCTATGACCTCTGCTTCCATTCCTGCCTGGGGTTCCAGCTCTGGCTTCCCTCCCCTGTGGACTCAAACCTGTAAGCTCTTCCCCAAGCTGTTTTTGGTCAGTGTCTTATCATAGCAACAGTATATCAAACAAGGACCTGAAGTATAAACAGGATGTTTCTTGAAATCAAACAGGTCCCTTGTTTGGGTTTACTAAATGGGGATTAAGAATGCTTTAATGGATTAAGTGCACTTCCCCACCGTGTAAGGATGACACACATATTGAAAACATTACCACAACTCTTCCGGTCCCACTCCTCTGTGACCCTCAGACACCTGATGATACAATGCAAATACCCAGGAATCACTCGTAAATTATCAGCTGTGTAACCGTAGCCAAGTGACCTTCGTGCCCTTTGCTCAGAGCCTTGATTTATCTGCATTCCTCAGGAAAGGGAGAAAGGGGAGCCATTCTAGCTCTTTCTAGTTTGACCTTGGTGAGAGGAGGGGCACTCAGAAATCTGCTTCTGAAGGGTAGACCGTGTGTACTGTGTGCATGGAGTGGCGCTGGCTTCTGAAGGGTAGTCCGTGTGTACTGTGTGCATGGAGTGGCACTGGCTTCTGAAGGGTAGACCGTGTGTACTGTGTGCATGGAGTGGCGCTGGCTTCTGAAGGGTAGNCTGGCTTCTGAAGGGTAGACCGTGTGTACTGTGTGCATGGAGTGGCGCTGGCTTCTGAAGGGTAGTCCGTGTGTACTTTCACCAACCACAGCATGGAGTGACACCGTAGGATAGGCCAAAGAACCAGGGCAGACTTGGGAGAGCTGGAGGAGCCCAGCCTCTGCACAGATGGGCAGAGCCACAACAGCTACACAGCACAGTGGCTCTGCATGTATGTGACAGGCTATGTACAGTTCTCAGAGGGAAGCTTGTAATCTGCAGTCTTTCCCCAAGTGGAGTGGGAGACACTGAGAGACACGAATTTGCTCATAGGAAGCAAGAGAGCAGGGTGACGTGGGAGTTAAGTACATGAGAATCATTGGCTAAAGTGTCGCAGCCAAATGTCAGAATACTTTTACTTACCCTTCTCCCGCCCTGGATCCCCAGGTCAGCAACCTGGAGGGCAATCCTGCGGAAATTCAGAGCAAAGTAAGATTGCGACCCCCAAAAGGGACACCTCCATTTATTGGATTATGAAGTTCCCCGGAGAACTGGGCTCTAAACCCTTGTCTTTGAGTTGACTCCAAGCAGCCTGTCCCCAGGAATGTTGTCAAAAATAATCCAGAGCACAGCTGGCTGAGGGAGCGACTACAGCCAGAAGCTGACCAGAAAACTGAGAGGGAGAAGTTAGGGAAGGGAATGCTGGAGAAGGCTTTAGGACACTCTAATGCGATTCTGGAAATCTGTGGGTTGCAAGGCCTTTGTACATGCCCAGGCAAGTCTTAAATGAGTAGAAAGGCATCCCTCACTGATGGGCTGCAAGGTATAGTATCAAGACAATGTTCCCTAAGCCGTTGACAGGTTCAGGGCAACCCCCACCCAAATCCCCACCCTTGCTCTTAAGTCTGTCCTTTGATCCATATAGAAGTACAGCAGACCCTGAAGATCCCACAGCATCTTTGAAAAAGAAAATTACAACTTGATGTACATTTCTCAGTTTTAAATACAGTCACCTACAGTAATCAATTCAGTGAATCCCAGCCTAAGAACAGATATGTCAGTGGAATTCGACCGAGTGCAGAAATGAACTTCAGCGTCTGTGTTTACTGATTTCAACAGCTCACTGACACAACTCAGTGGGCAAAAGAATGGCTTCTTCCAGTGTGTTGCTCAGGCATGGTGGTTCATGCCAGTACCCTGAGATCACAGGCTGTAGGGGAAGACAACCGAGCTCATCCTTTGTTATCTAGAAGCCTGAAGCCTCCCTGGGCTACATGAGAACCTATTTGAAAAAACACAACCCCTCAAATTGGGCTGAAGAAATAGATCTTACAGAGGACCTGAGTTGGGTTCCTAAGCACCCACATGGGGGCTCCCCACTGTCCCCCTCTCCCATTCATTCACATGTCTTGGGCTTTCTGCAACTCAGAGCTTCTGACAGTCTCTCACTAGTCCCTCACTAGACTCAACCCCAGCTCAAACTTTAAAAAAAAAAAAAGAAAGAAAGAAAGAAAAAGAGAAAAGGAAGTTGAATACAGTGGCATTTGCCCATGGTCCAGACATTGGGGAGATGGGGGTAGGAGGATCAGACACTCAGGGTCATCCTGGGCTACATAGAAAGTTTGGTGCATCCTGGGCTACATGAGACCATGTCTCAGCAACTGAATTGAGACTCATTGTTTACTCTTGGAACTCCTGGACTAGGTCAGCCTCAGTCTCATAGAAATCCAGCCAACTCTGTACGGGGATACGGGGAATAAAGTCATGCACACAATCTCGTGTGTGTGTGTGCGTGTCTGTGTCTGTGTGTGTGTGACTCCTTTGATTATTAATCATTTTTGATTATTAGAAATGAACTGAATTCCAATGTATAATTTTGAGTTTAGTGTCATTTTTCTATCGACTCAATGTTTGTGTAAGAAATATAAAAAAACATATTAACCTTTACTTATATGACACACACACAGGGAGGAATAGTTTATTTGGCTCATGGTTTCAGAGGTTTCTGTGGTGGGGAAAGAGGCTGGAGTCCAAGCATAACCCTCAAAGACATGTCTCCCTCCCCAGGACCTACTTGCTTCAGCTAGGCCTCATCTAAAGTTTTCAGACATCCCAAAACAGTAGCACCAGCTGTGGACCAAGTGTTCAACATCCAAGCCCCTGGGGGACGTTTCAGACTTGTATCACCACACGAGCAGGTGCCATGTTTAACCGTATCCATCCTTTCTGCTGCTCTGTCTCTCTCTAACTTCCTGTAACCCCCTTTTCTTCCCTGGAAGTCTGCCTTCTTCTCAAGCCATCTCCCCCCTGTCCCTACATATATGAGCAAAATGTATTCCACTTTCCTTCCTGCATCTGGTTAATTTCACATAACATAACATAACATAACATAACATAACATAACATAACATAACATAACATAATTCCTGTTCCACCCACCTCCTGAAAATGACGTTCTTCATTACAACTAAATAAAGCTCCATTGTTGACACAGGTACCTAAGCTGATTCTATATTTTGGATATCAAACAGTGACACTGTCTCACACACACACACACACACACACACACACACACACACACAATTTTCTTTTAGTGTTCAGTGATGAATCTGGGGACTACTCACTTTGTCAAAATGGAAACTACACTCATACATAGGATAGCTGAGGCTCATCTTGAGACCCTCCTGCCTCAGCTTGTGGTTTGGATTTCAGGCCTGTACCACCATGTCTGGCTCATTTTCTAAATTTTAAGTGTAATTGTATTACCTTTTTAATTTCAAAAAGCATACAAAACACTGGATCTGATAACATGAAATGGTTTTTAATGACTGAAGTGGAGATCGCTGATTTCCTTGTCTTCCAAGGTCAAACCATATTGAACTCACAAGTGGTCACTGTAGTGTATGCAGTTTATGGAAGATACTTTCTGCAGATTTCACTATCCTACATCCCCATCAGCCAAGTACAAAAATATAGTCACAGAAAGTGCCTATGCTTTATATTTAAATTTTCAAAAAATTTTAGTGTGTGTGTGTGTGTGTGTGTGTGCGTGTGTTTTGCCTGCATGTATATCTGTGTATCACATGCTTGCCTGTTGCCCTTGGAGGCCAGAAGAAAACATGTGATTTCCTGGAACTGGAGTTATAGATGGTTATGAGCCACCACGCGTGGGCTGGGAAGTGGACCCTGGCCTCCTGAAGAGCTGCCAGTGATCTTAACTACTGAGCCACTTTTCTAGCCCTTGTGCTTTATATTTATTTGTCTTGTGACCTTAGGACACCATGCAAAGGATGAGGAATATCACCCATTCCTTTGAAAGTGGCCTCTTTGGTAGCTCCGCCTGTCAAAAACCCAAGCAAAACAAAAACAAAAACAAAAACCTGCTTCCTAAATCCAAGAGCCTTGTGATTCTATCCCTGTTTGGACCTAGGCTTTGGATAAAGTCTCATGGGCACTTCAGTGTAATTTCACCAACTAAAAACTTGTAGATTTCCAACAGTGCCTCCCTGTCTGGCAGGGAGTCAGCACCCACGAGTGCCTAGGGGTGAAAAAGTAGGACGGCCACACGTCCCATGTGATCACAGGCCCAGCACCCACCAAATCCATCAATAGTTGCCTGTGGAGTCCAGGCTGGAAGACTTGCATCTTCTCCTAAAGGGAGCTGTCATTCCATCGTAACTAAAGTGGAGAGCGACTTCCCTAGCTGTTGTCTAAGAGCCAGGATTCCCTAACGATTCCCAACCCCCAAAGGAAGCTTTGTCAGAAGAAAACTTTTCCAGAAGCCCGTCCTTGGCTATGCTGCTGCTGTTACACGTCACAGGAACTCCTTCCTTCTCTCTCTTCCGATTCTCATTCCTGTTCCTCCCTCTCCCTTCCTCACGGCTTCTTTTCCTTTACACGGAAGTACCCATGAGACTTTACTATTGTTTATCCAAAGCCTAGGTCTAAGTAGGGAAGAATCACAAGGCTCTTGGAATGACCAAGCAGTCATTTTTTTTTTTTTAGGTTGTATTTTTGACAGGCAGAACTACCAAAGGGGCCACTTTCGAAGGCACAGGTGATATTCCTTGTCCCTTGCATGATGTCCTACAGTCACAAGAGTGTTGATGCCTCTGTGCCATCCACCTTTCCTTGGCCCAGAGGGCACCTCTGTCTAGTTAGTGGAGGAGGGTTGTGGCCATAAGTGTCAGCCTATGGGGAAAGCAGGACCCTTGGGATAACACCAGCGGGGAACATAGGGGCAGCACACAACCTGTGAAGGCCACACCGACTGCTGGGACGGACATCATGTATGGGACTTGCCCCTTTATGTACCAGGCTAGCAAACAGTCATCTCAAGGCCACCATTGATCAGCTGTCTCCTTCCTAGTAACCAAAAACCTATGCTTTGCCTAGGAATAGGCTATTTGGGTTCCCCATTGGCTGAGATGGAGCGTATTTAATAGTGTTGCCTTAGTATAGCAAAAGATCAAATCTTGGCAGACATTTAAATTAGATGTCATCCAAGAAATGGATAATCTGTTACTTAAAACCAGACCAAACCAAAGTGCTTCCTACTTTGAAATAACTTCAAAGCTTTAAGTGCTTTACAAAGTACTCCTGTTTCGTCTTCATTTTCACTTCTCAAATATTAGCATTTCATCATTTACTAATAAAACACAGACACACGTATGCCAGTGATGGAACCCAGGGCCTTTGCACATAGCAGACAAGGTAGGTAAGCTTTTTACCACTGAGCTACACCCAAGACCTTACTAACAGACATTTTAAGGATGCTTAAGGATAACTGAAAAATCGAGCAACAGTATTATTATTTAGTGTTCAGATACTCTCCAACCTACCCACACAGGGCCCCCATCCCACATCATACATTAATATATTTGCTATAATTAATTTACTCAGACCTCCTTTTTTTTTTTTTTTTTACTTAATGTCCTTTGCTCTTTCAGGATCCCACCCTGGGTGTATTACGAGTCCTCGCCATTTCTCTTTAGAGTCCCACTTATTGTGATAGCTTCTCCAACTTTGCTTACTGTTGTATTTTTGTATTTTGGTTGTTTTTTTTTTTTTTTTCAAGACTGGGTTTCTCTGTGTAGCCTTGGCTATTCTCAAATTCACTTTGTAGACCAGATTAGCCTCAAATTCAGAGATGTGCCTACCTCTGCCCCTCGAGTGCTTGGATTAAAGACACGGGCCACTACCCGCCAGTTGCCTTGGCTCACTTTTGATAACTCTGACCATTCTGAGGAATATTGGGTAGACACGTTCTGCCTGCAGTAGAGATCCCTCTACTGAAATGTGTTGCGTATTGTCATCATGCGTAGACTTGGGTTATGTATGCCAGGCAGGAAGACTGCAGAGGTCAAGTACCATTCCCTTTACGTCACCCAAGGTACACATGACAAAAGTGACTCATCACTACTGGAAGGAAGTGTTGTCTGAGTCTCCCCACTGTAGCTTACTCTTTCCCTGCTTCCTACGAGGAAGTCACTACTGTCAGTTCACACTGAAGGAGGGAGCCTGTCTTCCATTGTCAGGATGAGGAGCATGAAATTCTGCACGAGATCTTCTCATTGCTTCCATTTTACAACTACTTTATGCTTTGACTCATAATCCTTTCAACTTGGTGTTCCTTGTTCTGCCTGTTGATTTAACATAACTGCTAACCCATGGAATTTAGCCTGAAGACCTAAGATGTAAAAACTAGAAACACTTCCCCTTCTAGACACTAGTTAAAGAGCTATCTGTGGTTATATAGATTTTTTTTTTTACATTAAATTTAAATTTTTAAAATAGCTTGAAGATTCAAGATTCAAAACGGGCAGAGGTGTTCAGAAGTCTCTTGGCTGATGAAATAACTTTGTGGGGAAATGCACTTGCTCTGCCAAGCCTCGTGACCCCAGAACCTATGTAGTAAATGGGAAAAACTGACTCCCACTAATTGCCCTCTGACCTCCACATGTGTACCATGCTTGCACATACACACACACACACACACACACACACACACAAATGCATGTAATGTGTGTGATGATTTTGAAATATGTTCACAAGTCTGTGACAGTCCTTACTTGAAGGTCTAGTATGTCCTCCCCTCACCTGTGGTTATGTAGATGAATAAGTCTTTTTCCAAACAGAATGTGACAGAAGAGCCTATGTGTAGCTTTCAAGACTGCATTGGAAGACCCAGTGACCTTCTTTATGTTGCCATGTAATAAAGGAAGCCAGCAGCCAACCCAGGCACTCAGGATCTCCCAGCTGCTCTGTGGGGGAGAGAACAAGATGCCCTGACAACAGCCAGCAGGGCCCGAGGTCTTTGCCAAAGCCACATGGATGAGCCCTCTTCCCACTATCACCTAGACGTTGGTCAAGCCTTCAGCCCTGGCCGGTATCTTGACTAGGCTCTCAGGACCCTCAAACACCCCAGCCAGGGTGTCCCCAAGGCACTGAAATGTGAACTAGTACATGCTCCATTTTTTTTTCAGCTGCCAAGTCTTGGGGTAACTTGTTCATATGGCAACATATAAGTAATAAATTAAAATGTTCCATTTATGGGACTGAGCATTGAGGCCCTTAAAAAGATCAACAAGACAGTTTCACTAGAAAGAGAAGAGTATGCAGCCTGGTGTAAAAGCTGCTTTCCCACGCATTAAAGCACATTAATAAATTAAAATTGTAAAGTCTACTGTGAGGAGGGCTTCTGGGAGATAAGCTCCCAAGTGGTACTTGGCTTAACATAATCCAGTGCCACTAAAGCTGACAGATGCAACGGATGCACTAAAGCTATACTTGGGGTAAGAGCCAGAAAGAAAGGAGCCTCGTACCGATCTTCACAAGGCTATTCTCCCATCGGTACTGTTGGTACTAAGGAGAAAAGATCCAGAAACCCGAAAGTCATGAAACTGTTAAGCAATTTGACTATAGTATATGTTTTCTCACTGTTAATTATTGAAACCACCTGGGTTTAATCCCCAGCAGTGCTATAAATAAGGAATGAATAGAATATAAACAGAAAAACACGTGTATTCGTTTACATGTGCTTGTGTGTGCATGCGTGTCAACATGTGCATTCTACAGCATGTGTGCAGGTCAGAGAACAACTATCTGGAGTTAGTTCTCTCCTCCTACCATGCAGGTCCCAGGGATTGCACTTGGGTCGATAGACATGGTGGTGAATGACTTTACTAATTGAACCATCTCACCCAACCCAGACAATTCTTTAAGAGCTGGGAGCAGAGGCTCACACCTATAATCCCAGTACCTGGAGTCGGAGGCAAGAGAATCACCAAAAGTTCAAGCCAGTCTAGTTTGCACATCAAGACCCTGTCTCTGAAACAGAACAGAATAGAAATAAACAGAAATAAATGATCATATGTACAGATAGGTAGGTAGATCGAAAAGATAGATGATTAATAGATAGATAGAGATGCTAGAAAAGATAGATATATGATAGATATAAATAGATGATAAATACATGGTTGTTAGATGATAATTAGATAGATAGATAGATAGATAGATAGATAGATAGATAGATAGATAGATAGATAGATTAGATAGATAGATGTGTGGATGGATGGATAGATAGATAGATCTCTTTTTCTACCCCTATGTTACATGATAAAGTGGCCACAAAATATTTTCCCTATTAGAAAAAAGAAAAGGTGAAACCCCACCCAGTAGTACTGGTAGATCCAGCCTATTTTAAAAATTCATCAAACAAAGTCCTTCCCTCCTATCTGCTTTACCTCCACTGCCCCAAAAGCAAACAAAAAGACTCAGGTGTCAGGTAACTAACTGTTCGTGGCCAGAGTTCTCTTTCTTGCTTCCTGCTGGCTGTAACAGGCAACCAATTTCCTGAAGGAGGAGTCTTCTACCTGATAAGTCCCAGACCCAGGAGGCGGGCAAAGAAGCTGGTTAAGAACCAAAGGAAGCTATTGTTCACATCACAGGAATGCAAAGAATGATTAGTGGTAGAGCAAGTCTGGTATATGTGAGGCCTGGGACTGGTCGCCAGAACCAAATGCACACACACACACACACACACACACACACCGACTTAAAGCTTAGCACTTTAGAACATAGCTCTTGGAGCATAGAGAAGGAAAGCGGTACTAAAGCCCAGGTTCCCCCTCAGCTGCCCACTCTCCATCACCTGAAGACATAAACACATAAACATTCTCTATCTGCCTCTATGTGCAACATCCAGTTCTAACAGAAGAAAATAGCAATGAAATGACTATTGAAATGAAACTGGAGTTTAGCAGGTAAAGTGGGTCTCACCTTTGTTATTGATGAGGGACTTGGACACACCAAAATGTTATCAATGATTGGCTTGTGCTAGTGAAATTAGAAGATGTGTGTGGTGGGGGCTGGTGAGATGGCTCAGCGGTTAAGAGCACCTGACTGCTCTTCCAAAGGTCCTGAGTTCAAATCCCAGCAACCACATGGTGGCTCACAACCATCCGTAACAAGATCTGGCACCATCTTCTGGAGTATCTGAAGACAGCTACAGTGTACTTACATATAATAAATAAATAAATCTTTAAAAAAAAAAAAAAAAAGAAGATGTGTGTGGTTTTTGTTGTTGTTGTTGTTGTTGTTGTTCTTGTGAGTTTTTCTGTGTAATAAGCAATTATGATTTTGGTCATTTAAAAATTATTTTTAAATATAAAAGTAGCTGTAAAGCCAATCCTGATGGCACATCCCTGTATCTGAACTGAGACTCACTGGCGCTCACAAGTTCAAGAGTAATACGGTGAGATTCTATGTCATCAGCAATAGGGAGAGAGATATAGCCTAATGATAAAATACTTGCTCAGCATACACAAGGTCCTAGGCTCAATGCCCAGCACAAAACAAACAAAAAAATAATAAAACCCAACCTACAATATATAAAACACGACCTCTTACTAACCATGCGATTTCAAAGATTTTTTTTTTCCTCAGAAAGTTAGTAAAGACGTAAGTGTTTCAAGATCCAATCCTTTGTTTTGAAATAAGTAAATTGCTGTCTGTTTTGTTTAAATACTTGGTGTGTGCTGTGCATGTTCGTGGGTGAGTTCATGTTCATGCATGAGCCCATCTGGAGTGCATGTAGAGGTCAAAGAACACCTTTGATTTTATTTTTCATAAATTACTATCCACCCTGTCTTTTGAGACAGGGTATGTCACAGTCACCTATTCTAGTAGACTGGCTGTCCAGGGAGCCCCAGGAACCCACCTTCTCTGCCTCCCAGCTCTGGGCTTAGGAGCACGTGGAATCACATGCCGCTTTATCATGTGGGTTCTGGGGACTAAACCCAGGTCCTCACACGAGCACCGTAATAGGTACTTTACTGACTAAGCCATCTCCCCAGTCCTCCAAATATATTTAAATGTAGATTTTTAATGGTTAAAAAAAAAATGTCATGGTGTGGAGAATATGTGAGAAATCCCTGTCAACTAAAATAATTTATTAATCCAAATAATCCAAGTTCATCAGAATGAGACAGATGGTCCCGAGTTTGAGAACAGCCTGGGCTACATAGTGGCCAGCTTGGGCCACCCAGCAAGACTCTGCTTTGGACCTAAGAATAAAGCAATGATCACACAGCAAGAGATCCACTGACCAAACTTAGCAGGTAACAGAACATTGCTCTAGTGCCTTTCATTGTTCAAATTCCTTCCCCCGGGGAAACGTAAACAACGGTATCCCTGCTCCTGCGGTCCCCCACAACAAACCCAGACACATTTTACCAAAGTTTACTCTGGGAAGCAGTGAGTTCATGGGGCTTACTCACAGAGCTGTGGGTAAGAGGTTACAGACAAGAGTGAGTGATGGATGACTGCATAGATGTGCGCCTACTCTTAGTCCTTCCAAACTTATAGACTTCCCTAAGGCCTTGGGCAATCAGGGCAGACCTGTATACAACTGGTTGGGAGGAGTGGCTGGGTACTCAGGGTGGAGGTCGTATGACCCTTTCAGCCCCTCTTTCAATCAGTGAAGGTCAACATTCAATAAACCCTGGCACGATGATCATTTGCAAGTGGGCACAGCTGAACCCAGGAAGACAGTGGAGCTTTGTCTGGGAGAATAAGCCTATGTAATTCCTCCCCCATCACCTTCCAGCCTCCTCTATAAAATTTCCACTTTCGGGAATTCCCAAATGGTTTATAACTTCAAAGCCATTTCCGTTAGGCCATAGCTTCAAGTTTTTGGAGAGATCAGATTTTATTTTCTCAACCCAGAAACATAAATAAAGACACTTGGAGTTTAGAGTCTGAGAAATGTCACACAAAGACTCCCCCCCCACACACACACACCCCAAACTGACTTGAGTCAACAGCACATGCGGTGACAGAGAAGGCAGGGCCCCGGGTGTGTATCCAAGACGCCGGAGAGGCAAGTGAAGCTGCTCCACCTGCCTCTGATCTTCCAGGTGGTCTTGAAGAAGCTTAGTGGACTAAACAAGCACCTGGGCCCAGGAGCCCCTGGAGGTGTAAGGTGACACACGGGGAAGGTGGTACCCAAGGCAACTAAGGCTGCAGATGTCTTTGTCCTGTGCCTAGGTAATCACCCTTTTTCCTTTCAGAGGCTTTCAGGCTGTCCCAGGGGAGGAACTTCTGTGGTTATGAAGCCAGCTGCCTCCCGCCATCCTTTCTACAAATCAGTGAGACGTTCCTAAGTAAACATAATAAATCTTCTGGCATAAGAACAGAGGCCCAGCCAATTCGCCCTCTCATTATCCACACTATAGGATATGCATGCAAAGGGTACCGTTGATGCTGACAAGCTGACAACTGAAACTTCAGATCTATCCAACCAAATCTTGAATCAGTGGCAAGTTGTCTGGAGTTTCAAGCTCTCTCTCTCTCTCTCTCTCTCTCTCTCTCTCTCTCTCTCTCTCTCTCTCTCTCTCTGTGAATTCCTAATTCTGCGATTAGCAGGTAGGAATATAAAGACCAGAAGAGAAAATGCTGTTGAGAGATTATCCTGGTTGAAGATGTTAATCTTGGAAGAACTGCGTACCCCCATCAGAAAAGCAGATCCAGGACCTGGCTTTCCAAGGCTGGTGGCAGGTCTCAGCAGTCACTCTTGAGGAGGCAGGTTGTTATCTTGTGATGAAGGCAGAGAGAGACGGTCCATCAGATACTACTATAAGATGCTGCTTAGCACAGAGATGGCTTTAAGGTCAGAGTTTAAAAGATTATTATGTAAATAGGTTGCCTCAGGAGAAACCAGCCACCCTCCTGGTTTCTCTCTACTTGCTGCAATGCATTAATTATTGCAGTCATTGCATTCTTTAGACCTTTCTCAGTTTTTTGCAGGGTGGAGTTGTGTGAGTTTGAGAGAGAGTTTCTCTGTGTAGGTCTACCTGTCCTGAAACTCACCGTGTATATATAGACCAAGCTGGTCTTGAACACAGAGATCCGCCTGCCTCTGCCTCCTGAGTTCTGGGCTTAATGGCCCGTGCCACCACCACCCAGTTTCTCTCTTACATTTTTATTTTCTTTATTATGTGTGTGGGTAGTGGGGTGGGTGGGCATGTCTGCCTAGGTGTGTATGTGGAAGTAAGGGGAAGTGATTTGGGGGCTTAGCCAGGTCACCAGGCTTGGTGGCCCATGCTGAGCCAGGTTCCCCGTGCCACTTCTCCAGTCTGGAGGCATGTGTCTGTCCACGGTTCCAGTGCTTGCACTATTTCCAGTGGCTCCGCTCTCATAGCTCCCATCTCCAGCACCCAGAGCCCTGGTAGATGGGAAGGCTGAGATGACAACCTTATGGAAAACCGGATGTGCCACAAATTCCCAGTAAACGTATCCAGGCATAGGGGCATGGCTGTAGCAGTAATAACTCAGACTGAGGCAAGCGGGATGCTCAGGAGCTTGGGACTAACCTGGACAACGCGACCAGACCCCTCTGTGTCACCATCTTTTCAAAAAGGAAAAGAAAAACAATAATCAAACTCAGCCTGGTTTATTTAGATGAGTTCTCAAATGCTTTCTAATCTTCAAAGTCTCAAGGAGGACTGGCAAGATGGCTCAGTGGTTAAGAGCACTGACTGCTCTTCTGAAGGTCCTGAGTTCAAATCTCAGCAACCACATGGTGGCTCACAACCATCCGTAATGAGATCTGACTTCCTCTTCTGATGTGTCTGAAGACAGCTGCAGTGTACTTACATTAAATAAATAAATAAATAAATCCTTAAAAACAAGCAAAAAAGAGGAAAATCAGTCTCAAGGAAAATCAGAACACACAGGATAGTTGGTCTGGGCCATGATACTTGCTTGTAATACCAGCACTTGGGGGAGCGGGCTGAGAGAAGAGGGTCAGGACTTCGAGGCCAACCTGGGCTACATGAGACATGGTCTCAAAAAAAAAGGGGGCAGAAAACAAAATCAAAACATAAGTGGGCAATTGTGATAAAGGAGCAGTTGTGAGGCCTGCACACAGCATTCTGGGAATTCTAGCGAAACAGTCATGCCTACGTCTGGAGGCCTTCCCCTTGAATCTTCTTCTTTTTTTTTTTGTTTTTGTTTTGTTTTTTTGAGACAGGGTTTCTCTGTGTAGCCCTGGCTGTCCTGGAACTCACTCTGTAGACCAGGCTGGCCTCGAACTCAGAAATCCAACTGCCTCTGCCTCCCAAGTGCTAGGATTAAAGGCATGTG
>NC_034602.1:81606775-81614876 GCF_900095145.1 Mus pahari
AGCCCTGGCTGTCCTGGAACTCACTCTGTAGACCAGGCTGGCCTCGAACTCAGAAATCCGCCTGCCTCTGCCTCCTGAGTGCTGGGATTAAAGGTGTGCGCCACCACGCCCGGCATCCCTTGAATCTTCTTTACGAGTTGTATCTGAGCTGTTCTCTGAGGAATATGAGCAACCTTGTGGTGGTAGCCAAAGCGGGTTTCCAGGAGGAAGCAATCTAGGACAAGACAGCGAGTGGGTAGGGCCTTGACTTCCTCTCTCCCGCGGGTGTGGCACTATCTGAGCAGGGTTCACATCCAGGAGAAGCCAGCAGAAGGCTGGAAGAGTATCCCTGCCCAGGTCCTCCTGGACTTTGCAACCTGAGCAAGAGCCTGAGCTCTTTCACCCTGCCCTGCCCCCACCGGCACTGTGACTGTGTAAGACAGTTCACCCGATGATCACTAGTGTGAAGCCACACTGAAGCAGACGACAAGAATGTGGAGGAACCAACAAAGCTGGTTTCCTGGGAAGGCCAGTATCATCACTCCTGGACAGAACCAAGCCCAGCTTCTTTTCCAAGCCTAAAGGGATTCTCCCTCTCTCTCCCCTCCCCTTTGCTCTGCCTGCCTTCCTCCCTCCCCTCCCCCCCTCAACATTTAGTTTTTACATTGGTTCGTCCTCATTCTTGACACATACACACCCTTCTTCCTCCTGCCTATTAGTACCAGCTTCTCAGTTGTAACGAGGCTTTGAAAGACAACCTGGGAACAAGTCAAGGTAGAAAACAGCCGAGAGCAAATAGTTTAGGGTTTTAGCTCCTAGTGGAAAGATAGCCTGTCAACCTGCCCCACTCACCTTTAAAAACCCCATAGAGTCGTGCAAAGTATGTGTTGAATAATCTGATCCCGCTGCGACAATATGTTAGATCCACTTGCTCTTAAAAGAAGCTGTTTGCTAGATTATTTTCATAACTGTCTGTTTTGTAAACTTAAATTTACACACACACACACACACACACACAGAGTCATTCTTCTCAGGTTTTCTGATTTGATTTCCCAATTTCACCCTTTAGGTAGGGGATGAAAAGTCCATTAATTGGAAAAGCTCATAGAATTGATTATTCTGTCTTTTTGATTTAAAAAAAAAAAAAAGGAGTGTGGGCACTTGAATAATACACAGAAGGCCCCCAGAGAAATGGAGAGAGATAGACAAGAGAAAGAGACTGATTTCAGCGAAGTTATATAGTTAGACTATAATGAAACAAAAAATATTTGACAATCAGAGTTCATTATATAAGAACATCAGCAATAATAGCTTGATACAATATATAACATAACAATCTGCTGGTCTTTTAATGCAGGAAAATAACACAAGAATACTTTTTAAAAATACAGCATCACACATGAAAATATTTCCATAAAAAATTAATCTCTGCTTGAACATTGAACTTTCCAGCCCTCTTTGGATTTACATTCAGAATTTACACATTCTCCTGGGGTCGCAGAGTCACCTACAGCCAGGGACCTGCAATGATCAACCTCTTCCTGAGAATGGAACGGGACACTTCCTGTTAGACATTCAGTACTTCAGGGCTAATATTTAATCTTAATTGGCAAAAAGTTTAGTGCAAATAAAGTTATACTTAGCAGCTTAACAAAGTTCTGACGATTTTAACCTTACTTCTTCCCCAAAGGGAATCCAGCTCTTTTCCCAAGGTCAAGTTCCACATGACCTTCAGACATGTGGAATGCTGTCAGAGATGACCCTGCTTGCTACACATGGAGTTTCCCCTGTAGGATGAAGAGTTTCAGTCATAACACAGATGAACCAAAATGCTTTTCCTCTTGGAAAGCTCACTTTGAGTTGGTACAAAAACAAACAACAGCAAAAAAACAAACAGAAAACAAAACAGAGTCTGAATGTTGTCATTTGTCTAGGGAGTGGAGTCATGATCATTCCTGAATGTCACTCATCTGCTTCTCCGGTCAATGGCAGTGACACCCCGAGAAGACAGTCATCAGTTTACACCAAGCACTGTAGATGCTCACAGGAAGGTGCAGGACTGAGGAAATCTCTTCAATCAGATGCTACACTCCCCAGCAACAATTTTATTTCACTGGTTGGAATTGCCAAAAGGCACATAAAGAAAATGAAGGGAAGCCATCTGACTTCAAACTGGTGCTTTCCACTCAGCCAAGATTTATTCTAGGGATGAATAGAAGCCAAAGAACTTCCAACCAGAGAAGAGTGTGAGCTAGAGCAGTTCCACAAACTGCCTCCCTTTGACGCATCCTTTCCCTTTCTAGTAAGGCCTGGCTGCCTCAGAAAATACTGTGCCTCCCTGTGCCCTGACCCCTGGCTGGTGAGAGAGAGAGAGAGAGAGAGAGAGAGAGAGAGAGAGAGAGAGAGCAGGCTTGAGTGCCTGGATCAGCTTCAGTCCACATTTCACAGTCCAAACATATGAGCTTTCAAGAAATTGAGATGGCCCTTGAGGACACTATTTCACTGCTCCTCAATCTTTATCAACTCCTAACAGTTTCTGTTTCCCTTGGGTTCTCTCCACCTACTTAGTAGCTTGGGGAGTGTGTGTGTGTGTGTGTGTGTGTGTGTGTGTGTGTGTGTACGCGCACCTCTTGGAGAGACAAGCCCACCTCAGTCACTATACTCTTCTCTGTCCTTTGAGGTGTGGAATTTCTCATATTGGTTGGCCAATTTCCACTTGTTGTGCTGAGTTCTGAGCAAAGCAGCCAAGGAAGTCTTCCGGGTGACATTTCTAGACACTTCCCGGCTCTTGACCTTCCTGGCTGGGGAAGAGCTTTGGACTAAGGAATAGACAGGGAAGATAGGTTTGCCCCGGGGTGCACCCAGGAGCTGCCACGTTTCCCCAGAGACATTACTGTTCAGATACTGCCACGGCTTCTTGCCACTGCAGTCCCGAATGTTCACCCGAGAAGCCAGTCTTTGCACGAGCAATTTGATGACTCCCTGGTGCCCGTGAATAGCTGCAAGGTGCAGTGGGGTATAGCCACAACTGGACCTCACATTTACATCTAGTGCAATGCCCGCCTTCTGGGCTCCAGAGACCAAGTCCTGAAGGGCACTCAGGTCACCATGCTTTGCTATCCAGTGCAAGGCTGTGTACCCAGTCAGGAAGTCTCTGTGCAGAGCCAGCTGGGGGTCCTCCCAGAACAAAGTCAGCACGTGAAGCCAGGAGCCACTGGCAAGACTCACAATCCACTCATGCTCCCTGGCGTCTAGGGGGACAAGGGAGGACCTGTGCTCAGAAGGTCTGTGGGGTATCAAGGCTGCAGATCCATCCCTGCTTGGGACCCATGAAGAGTGTGGCTGACTGGCCACAGCATTAGCATCTACCAATTTCTGTATCAAAACAACATCCACCCTTGGGCTGGGCAGGGCTCCTGCCTTGGAAGGCTTCCTGGACCGAGGTGGGCGCCGACTCCTTTTCCACAAGTCCTCATCAGGATGCTCCTCATCTGAGGAAGACGGAGATTTGGTTCTCCCTGTTCGAGAGCTCCTCCTGACAGACCTTCGGAACTTGGGGGCAGGGAAGGGTTCCTGGGGGTGGTCTCCAAGGCTTTTAGCCACTGTTGGGACCTTCCGAAAACTGGGCGCATTCCCTCTATATCCGAGGTCCCGCCGGATCAGGCAAGGGCTGTTGTTTGGTGACAAAACCAGATCCTCAACTGGATCCCCGAGCTCGCCCCAGGAGGACGTTCTCAGAACAGGCGGCAGCCCCTCTTCGGGGGTTCCGGGAGATTCTTTGGGTCCACTGCTGCTCTCCTCACTTCCATGGCTCTCTTGCTCCACAAAGTCATCCAGATCATGGAGGGACAGCTGACAACGAATGCTTCGAAAGACAGTAGGTGGAGTGTTCTCTAGCCAGGATTCTGAGGACTCCTCAGGAACCACGGGAAGGAGAGAATGAAAAGGCAGGGCGGGCTCTGGCAGCACCGAGTTGTTCTCCGAGACCCCAAAGGTGGTTTCTGAAGGCAACTGGAGGAAATTGTCTGGCAACACGGACCAGGCGCGAGTGGGCGCCTGGATCCCGGGCTCAGGCACCTGCAGGTATCTGGCTACCCACTCTCGAGTGCGCTGCTGCTGCTGCTGCTGCTGGGTTGAATGGTTCGGGGAGCCGGCGGTAAACAGCTCCAGTGGCTCTCTGGAGGGAGCCGGGTGGGGCGGGAGAGCAGGCGGGGACGTCGGGCTGCCAGCAGCCTCGACGGCGGCCGGAGGCCAGACAGGCGTTACAGACCCAGGCGCGCACTCGGCGGCCTCTCCCTCCCGCAGCCACCCTGGAGCTCCGAGGTCATCCCCGGCAGGTGCAGCGCGCTCCGGCTTCTCGCAGGCGACTGCACGGTCTCCGAGATCTTCTGGCAGCGGCTGTCCCGTGGGCTGTCCCCAGCCGTTCTGCTGGCACTCCCAGCAGCAGCGTCCCCGCGTCCCCACAGCCGCACACCTGCCTCTGGCTTGAGCAGCCTCTGGCCCCGGTGTCCTCTGGTTCGGGCTGTCCTCCGGGCTGGGGTCTGGTCCTGCCACCTTCTGCGCGCTGCCACCTACGTCCACCCGGGTCACCGCACCTGCCGGCGGCTTCTGCGGCTCCGGGTCACGGTGGCGGTGGCCCCGCGGCTGTCCGTTTACAGGGCCGAGTCGCTGCAGGCCCTCCTCCCCCAGTAGGTCCCTGTACCTCCTCTTGAGCACCACGTACTTGGTGCCGTCGGGGTCCTGGCGCACTGCGGCCACCGAGTTCACGAAGCCCTTGAAGCGCTCGCGACGCTCCTGCAGCTGGCCTGGAGGCACGTGAGGGTCGCGCAGGAAGCTCTTGAAGTGGCTCAGCAGTTCTGCGTTACGCACTCGGCCCCCGGCCTGGCACAGAAAGTCCAGCAGTGCCTCCTGGCTCAGCTCTCCGGCCATCGCTGCCGGGTCCTTAGTCCCTGGGGCGACTGCGTCTCGAGCTCCCAGCGTACTTCCCCTTCGACCGAAACCCAGGCCTGGCGAGTGTCACCTGCGCCCGGGGTGGCGCCACCCGCCTCCATCAGCCGCGGAGGCCGGCGCCGCCCGCATCCCCAGGGCGCTCCAGGAGGGCCGAGGGTCCCTTGGGGCGGGTGCCCAGGCAGAGTCCCCGCGCGCAACCCTGATGGCAGGGGGCGGCTCCCGGGCCGCCCCTGAACGACGCTGGCCTGTCGCAGCGAGTCCCCGCAGCGAAAGTTCCCGGGATAGGTCGGAGTCGGTTTCACCTGCGCACTGGCTACGCCTCTCCTGGGCTCTGGGGGAAGGGCTCAGCCCGCCTCCAGTACCTCCGCCCTCTGAAGTATCCCCCAACCCCCGCCACCCGTCCGGGGTGAGTCAGGCTGGTCACAGTCGCGGACAGCGTGGGAGGTGAGGCCGGGGGCGAACTGAGCCAGAGGGAAACAGCTCTCCGGGGTGCGCAGCAACCCCGGGGCCTGGGAGGTGTCAGGCAGGTAGGCGACTAGTTGTCCCTCAGAGTGCCCGCCAGGCTAGAAACTAAAGCAGAGGGAGGTCGACTCGGTCCCTCTCTCCCCGCGGCACGAGTTACAGCCAGAGTCCACACGGGTGGGTGTCCAATAGACTGGCTCCCCGCTGTTTCTCTTTATTAGTTCGGTCTGGTGAGGTGCTTGGGGTTTCCAATTGCAGAATCCAGTGGGATCCGAGGCGGGGGGTGGGGGGGAACCCACCGAGATTCAAACCAAATCTCTTTTGGTTTGGCGATAGGGAGATACTGAGAAGGCGGCTCCCAGGACACTCTCTTCAAGGAGTTCAGTCACACCTGCCTAAGTCTGTACTGAGAGCAAAATCACTCTGAGAGCTATAGACCAAGGTTAGGTTTTGCCTTTCATTTTCCTGCATCATTGTCTTATGTTACAATGCTCAGTGCCGGAGGGGTTGGGGAGGATTCGCTATCAGAGGGTTCGTTTCCTAGGAAGCCAAAATCCAGAGGAATTATCTCCTCATCTAAGGTATTTGATACCCAGAGCTTTTTTTTTTTCTTTTTAATTTAGTCTAAGATTTGTGAAGAGAAGAGATTCGCTCCATCTGTTTCATGTGGACTTCTTAGTGCAGTCTCTGCTTTGAGAATGGAACTTTTCCTCCACACATTTAAAATGTTGAACACGCGACAAGGGTTTGATTCCACCCCCAGGAAAGGGGATGCTAGACTCTCTTGGTCTGTTGAAGGGCTGCTGAGTCCACCCTGATTCAAGTTTTTCTTTAGCCTCCTTTGAAGAGGAAAGAGTTAATCCACAGCAGCACACTTCATCGGTAAAGCCCTACAATTCTGTCTGGTCTGGGTGGCTCTCTTTCTTCTTTATCTTGAGTTGATTTGCATACTGTCAACAGTACCTATCTCTTGCAGCCTCAAGCCCCTTTGTCTTCTGCACAGCCTCGTTGCTGCCTTCCTTCCCCACCTCTAACAGCCACC
The DNA here is from genome assembly GCF_900095145.1 of Mus pahari. Classification (NCBI taxonomy): domain Eukaryota; kingdom Metazoa; phylum Chordata; class Mammalia; order Rodentia; family Muridae; genus Mus; species Mus pahari. The sequence goes on from NC_034602.1 coordinate 81,613,209, forward strand.
TCATGCGTCTCTGCAGCCTTCCATGGCTGCCACGTTTCTAGCGATAAATTCTCTATTTTCTCCTCTCCCACGTTTCTAGCGATAAATTCTCTATTTTCTCCTCTCGCACGTTTCTAGCGATAAATTCTCTATTTTCTCCTCTCCTTTTACTTCGCTTTACAGTTCCAGATATTTCACTAAGAATGTCTCAAGTATGTTGGTCCTGCAACTGTCAACATGTTTTGGTATGGTCACCCTCCATCTCCCACCCCAGCATTGGGGGATCAAACTCAGGTACTCATTTGTGCTAGGCAAGCCCTCTGTCACTACCACTGACCAGTCTGATGGACTGTCAGATAGGCCACATCAGCAGTGCTTCATTTAAAATCCCAACAGAACCCTGGTACTTTTCCATGAATGACTTGGAATCTTTGGCTTTAAATTATCTAGGTCAGAAAGAAGGACTGTTTCTGTCTATTTGGGGCAGTTTCTAGAATTGAAACCTAGTAGTGGGTTGGCATGGAGGAACTATTCCCACTCCATATAACTTTGACGCCTTAAAGTAGTTATTGAAACAATGTTTTTATATGAAACTTCAGCTCGTGCTTGCATTTATTTACTGGCTTGAGTCTCTCGGTGAGATTCACAGGTGTGGGAGGCGGGGTCCAAACGGAAACCTCAGATGGGTAAGTCAGGAGAACCCCTCTTTGGTGCCTTGCACAAGTACATATGTGACCAAGAGGCAGAATGGGGCCATGACTTGCTGTACTTTAAGAGGAGAGAAAGGGAAGGTCAGACGCCAAAGGTTTTGACACCATTCACCTTCAATTAAGGGTTGAATTACTAGGTCTACAATTGTTTTGGTGTCTGGATACCCAAGTGGTTTGATGTCCTCTTGCTTGTCCTAGGGTAAGGGGATGGTTAGATGGGAAGTTCTACATCTTATGTAAGGGGTACCTTCTTGATTCCCTCATATTTAGCTCATTATTTTTAAAGGTTTTTTTTTTTAATTTTTTTTATTTTTTTAAAAATTTTTGCTACATTGCTGGGCATTTCTAGAAATGGGTATATATAAAGAAGAACATCTGTTAGAGAACTCTGTTGGTAACAAAAGACCAGAGAAATGGCATGGGTTAGCATGCTACTTGATTTAGGAATCACACATAAACTTCAGAATTCAGGATGGCACAGACCACAAACTGGGGTCCCCGGATACATGAAGGAAGAGCTCAGGGTAAGGAGGACTTTGTAATTTTTAAAAAAGTGAGGCCTTTAGGGCAGAAGACACTTCTGTGCAGGGGGCTCTGGCTTCATGTAAGTATTTTTGGGGAGCTACTGAAAATATAGCTCCTTGGTTTTAAGGTAGAGGAAGGGCTAAAGAGCCCCTCTCCCCAAGCCAGAGCCTTTGAAGAATTTCCCAGAGAATCTCAACCAGAAAAGATTTGCACTTGAGAAACATCTGGGGGGTAAATGCTGACTTAGGGTTATGGGTAAAAAGAATATGTATCAGAGTGGGTAGAAAAGAATATAAACACAGCAGTGTTGTATAGAACAACATCTAAGACGGCGTTTCTATTTCAGAGATATTAAAATGTAAAAAGGTGTTGGTGAGATGGCTCAGTGGTTAAGAGCACTTAGTGAGGTAACCCAATCACAAAAGAAGTCACTAGATATGCACTCACTGATAAG
>NC_034602.1:81615758-81624679 GCF_900095145.1 Mus pahari
AAAAAAAAATAAAAAAATAAAATGTAAAAAGAAGTACCTTTTAAAATACAGAAATTTCAAAATAATACATATATAATGCATACATACATACATACATATACAATGCTGGGAGTGGTGGTATGTGCCTTTGATTCCTGCACTCAGAAGAAAGAGGCAGATGCATCTCTATGAATTAATTCCAGGCCAGCCTGGAATACATAGCAGAATTTAAGACATGCCAGGGCTACAAAATGGAACCCTCCCCTCCCCCAAAGAGCAATTGATGGATATTACGTGTCTGAGTATCTGGGCTCAGATAGTACTGCCTGAAAGTAAGGCAACTTGAGTGCTTCCACTAGCAGACTAGCCTCATAACTACTGGATTATAGGAGACTATGTTACTCTTTCATTTAAAAAGACACTTAAGAACAAAGTAACAGGACTATAGGGCAGTGAGACTCATTCATCCCCAGCGGTGGGGGNGGGGGGGTGGGGGGTGGGGGAGGGCACAAACAGGAGAATTGATCGAGAGCACATTTCCAAAAGGAAAAAGAGTATGAGAGGAAAGGGGAAGTGAAGCTTCAACCAAAGGAAGACTTGGGGTGCTGCTGAGAGGATGCAGGAAAGAGATTAAAAAAAAAAAAAAAAAAGGTTTGAGTTCAGCAGAAGCTGAGAAAGGGAGATGAACAGATGGACTCAAGAGATATTTAGAAGGTGAATTCAATAGGACCTGGCACTAGCATCAGCCCGGGGATGAGGACCAGCTTGGCAAGCTCCTGAACAGCTGAGAGAGGCTTGGCATCATCTCTTCCTCCATTCGAGAGAAAATAGAGAATGCGTAGTTTGTGGGAATACATAAAGATGGGACATTCAACTTGGGACATATGAAATTTGAAGGGCTATAAAAATAGAGATATCTAGAAGATAGTTGGCAATATAATTTGGGGTCACCAAAGGCATGCCATTCACATCTACAAATGGTCATTTACAGCACAGGAGGGGAAGTTGCTTTAAAAAAAAACAATATACAGGCAGGAGAGCAAGTACAAGAGACCAAATGGCAATTTCCAGAGAGAAAGAGAAAAGGCCTCCTGTGGGGACTTGGAAAGGACCCCAGGAGGAACACCTGTGTCTCAGAAGAGCAGGATCAGGAGGGACAGGAGGGACAGCTTTCTAGAGACACTGCCAAGGCTGATAAGAGGGAAAAGAGAGCCAGAGCTGGCAGGTCACTGGGGCTGGTCTGGAACAGTGTCAGAACCAGTGGCAGGGCTGAAGCCAGTCACACAGAAACCGGAGGGGCAGCTGGGGGAGAGTAGGGAGAAGACCCACCCACTCACCCATAGATAGAAGGAAAGATGGTAGGTTTAGATAAAGAGAATACCTTCAGACCATGGAAGTGAGTTCTCTTCTTTCAGGGCAGGATATGATCTTGCCTGTGTGCGGAGGGAAACAAGCCAAGGAAGGCTAAGTGAGGAGCCAGAGCAGAGTGAAAAATGGATACAGGAGGAGGTAGGGGTGGCCTGGAAGCCCAGAGTTCAGGAAGAGGAGTGAGCTCCCCCATGAAGACAAGGGATGTGGCTCAATGGTAGAGCCCTTGCCTGGTATGCACAGAGTCTTTGGCTCCATCCTCAGCACTGGGGAAAAAGAAAAGAAGAGAAAAGATAGGAAAATGAAAGAAAAGAAAAGAAGAGAAAAGGAAAGAAGAGAAGAGAAAAGAAAAGGAAAGGAAAGGAAAGGAAAGGAAAGAAAAGAAAAGAAAAGAAAAGAAAAGAAAAGAAAAGAAAAGAAAAGAAAAGAAACAGAAGGAAAGTGGTATTGCATTTGGGGGCTGGAAATGAAGCTTATTTGGTAGAGAGCTTGCTTAACATGCACGGAAGGGTTGATACCCAGCACTATATGATCCAGGCATAAAATTGGCATGACACATGGCTGTAACCTTGGCATTGTGAGGGTGGAGATAGAAGGATCAGAAATTCAAGGTAATCCTTGGCTACATAAAGAGTTTGAGGCTAGCCTGGGCTTCATAACAGATTGGGGGGGGGGAGAGAGACACTGATCAGAAGGGGTTCTTGCATTGATGTCTCCTCTCCTGTCCTGTCCTCAGCCTTTGTTTATTTATCAGATATTTATTAAGGATCCATCAGATGTGTGTATCGGGAAGCTGAGAGTATAGTGGTGAATCAAACAGGAAGCATCTTTATTCTCAGGAGACATTAGACTTAATAGGAAAGAGAGTGGCAATTGGCATAAAATAAACAGAAAAAAATCACTATTGGTAGGTGCTCAGATACAAAGGCCAACTGATCGATAAAGTGACAGCCAAGGGTGGACAGGGAAAGAATGTCAGAAACCAGAAATAGGCAGAGGTCACAGTGAGATGGGAGCAGCTGTGAGTGGGGGAGGAGCTGGGGAGAGCGTTCCCTGACAAGATCTCTCCCCACATGTGCTTATCTCTGTCTCTGTCCATCTCTCTTTCTCTGTCCCCCCAATTCATATATATACACAGGAATCTGCTCCCTTGCAATACTAGAGTGTAGACACTGGTAAAGGCAGTATTGACAGAGCCCCTTTCCCTTGCAGCCTTTTTTTCCTTCTTTTCCTCTTCCAGCCTTGGGAGTGGCTGGCTTGCCTTAGTTCTTATAGTGTGTGCTTGCCCCACCCCAGTCTCTGGCTCTGCTGCTATTTCTTCACAGACCCTCCTCTGTGTGTCTTTCCTCTTCTGTCTCTTACAAGGACATTTGTCCTTAGAATTAGGCAGAGTCCATGATGTAGGATGCTTTGGTTACATCTACTAGCTTAACCTGTAGGTCCTAGGAATCTTACGCATGACATATCTTTTGGAAGATGTCATCCAACCCAGTCATTGAAAAGTCTTTTCATTGGTTTCTCCTCTCTCTTTGCTCCAGCCAGCTTAAATATCCTTCACGATTTGAGTCAGCTATCACTGGTTAAGGGATCTACCCACATCCTCTGTCCCTCCGGGACACACATGCCTCCTATAATCCAGTGACTAGTGCATATTCAACACTTGTTTCTTGACTTTGTGTATGGACTCTTCTTGCTACAGCCCCTGAAATAGTCCCCATTGTTACAGTTTACAAGGTCTGTCTTGTTTCCTCTACTGACCCCTAGACCACTTCTAGAGGAGGAACCAAGACTCAAGCCACACCTCTAAGTAGTGACACCTCAGGCACTCTACAAAGGCCACTAAATTGAATAGATGGTAAAATGATTGGGAGATTGGCAGTAAATTGTGGAGAGTTTGAATAACAAATTAAAACATTTAGATTATTTATCTATTTCATGTGTTTGAGTGTTTGTCTGTGTACCACTTGCATGCCTGATGCCCTAAGAGGCCAGAAGAGGGCGTCACCGTCCCCTGAAACTGGAGTTACAGATGGTTGGTTAATGGTTATAAGCTGCCGTATGGGTGCTGAGAATTGAGCCCAGGACCTCTACAAGAGCAGCCAGTGCTTTTAAGCACTGTGCCATCTCTCCANCCCCTGGATTTTGCATTTTAAATCACAGGAGGCCAGCAGAGTTTTAGTATAGGCCTTGATTTCAAATATATCTTCTCTTTAGAGGCTACAACTGTTCCTACAGGACACAGCACTCAGGGAAGATAATGCATTCTCTCCTGTTTGCTTTCAGTGTATACTGTAAAGTATGTTGTTTAGCCTGTTGATCTAATTTGAAGATTCTTTTTTTTTTTTTTTAAAGATTTATTTATTTATTATATGTAAGTACACTGTAGCTGTCTTCAGACACTCCAGAAGAGGGCATCAGTTTTCATTACGGATGGTTGTGAGCCACCATATGGTTGCTGGGATTTGAACTCAGGACCTTTGGAAGAGCAGTCGGTGCTCTTAACCACTGAACCATCTCGCCAGCCCTGAAGATTCTTTTTACCTGGCTTTAATTATACTAATCTTCACGAACCAGATTGAAAACAGACCAGTTCTCATAAAGAAAGCATAAAGGTAACATCAAACTTCCAATCCAAGAGACAAGCCCAAGGGGCAGATGCCTGCAATTAGCATGAGCCTTGAGCAACTCCCAAAACTGAAATTGTGGGGAAGAACATTTGAATAGACTCTGACACCCCCTATATTTAATATTAGGCTCCTGGTATTGGCTGATTATAGTGTAAGAACTAATGGTGGTTAGCAATGACTTAAGAACTGTTTAGTTTTGTTTAATTCCTTTTATAATGTACACTCCTGTGCTTATAATTCACATAATATTAGTTCATGTACTGAGCAGCTTTTCATTGCTGTCAGGAGAAAGCACCTAAGAAATGACTAAAGAAATAACTAAAGAGAAATAACTAAAGAGAGGAAAGGTTCCTTTTTGGCTCGTGGTTTCAGAGCGTGTGGTCCATGGCTGCTGGGGCCTCTGGCTTTGGGCCTGAGACAGGATTGGATGTCATGGTGGAAAGCACACTGTGGAGCAAATATGGTTACAGCCAATTAAAACTTTAATTTTAACAACTCGTCTTTATTGATTACACGGTGAGAATACGAGTGCCACAGGCTGGCCTTTTCAGATGACGCCATGGGTGGTGCTCATGAGTCATCAACCAAACATGCTATTAAAAATTGGTATTTATATACTACAGTTGGCACGTATCTGAGAAGAGCTAAGGATACTGATTTAGCATGCTATTAATAACTCTGGCAGCCCCAAAAATCCTTGGCAAACACACTTAGGCAGATAATTGGATTTCTCCCAAATTTCAAAGGCTAATTTTATATATATATATATATATATATATATATATATATATATATATATATATATAATTTTTATTAAGTTTTTGAGACTTTGATACAATGTATCTAGAGCATATTCACCCCCTACCTTTCTCCTCCCTCTGATTCATCCCAGACTTACGCCCCCTCCCCATTCCTGCCTCTCCACCCCTCTTTTAAATTATTTTCCTCAAAAGCTAATCTCTTACCACATACAAACTATTATATTGATGCAGCTGAGGTATTGACTACAGTTTTTCTTGCTATATTATTATTAGTGGATGTCAGTTTTTCAGAAGTAAGGGGTGGACAATGAGAAGGCTAAAGTAGGTAAAGCCACTTATTGCCACCTGCTGATCTTAGTTCAGTTCCCCAGCCCCTCGTGGTAAAGAAGGCCATCGATAGCCATGCATCGTGCTTTATTGGGGAGTCAGGGGAATGGGTAAGACACAGGGACACAAGCAAGAAAACTGAGAAGCTGTCTGGCACACAGTACATCTATATACTAGAGCCTGGCTCAGCAAAGAGTTACAGGAACTAACGGTGACATTAAAGTTGTCATCTCATTCCCACACACCATGGGCAGCCCAGAGTCACTGCAGTAGCTGCTCTTGCCATTTGCCCAGACTCCTACCATCTTATGTTCTACACATTCTCAAGGTGGGATTCCCATGCCAGAGTCTAACTTTCTGTCATAGCATGGGTCATCATATCTATATTCCAGCTGTAGGAGGGAAGAAGGAAGGCAGAGAAGAGGACAAAAATACTGTCTGGAAGAATTTGCACATCGCCAGGCTTAGTGGTGCATGCCTATAACCTTGACATGTAGGAGATGAGACAAGAAGTTCATGATTTTAGGCTAGCCTCGACCACACACCAAGCTCTAGCGTGGCCTGGAATACTGTGTCTCAAATATATTATACATATCATAATTGTTTTAATTTTTATTTATTGCTATGTGTAAAAGAGACAGATGTTTGTATGGGTATGTACATGCACACATGTACATGCATGCGTGTGCCACAGTATGCATGCATGCATGCTGATCAGGGATCAACTTCCCTCCTTCTTCCTTTACCTATGTTTCAGGGATCAAACTCAGTCCCAGGGGATTGAACTTGAGTTGTCAGGTATTTAAAAAAATAAAAATGAAACCATACATAGTCGCATACAAGACTGCTGATTATACTCAGTGTTCAGAATGCAATCTCAGGGCCACATGTAGGTGGTAAGAAAGGTTGAAAAGAAAACTCTCTTTGTTCTGGATAGGCATGCTCTCAATTAAAAACAAGAAGCTCATTATTACAGAGCCGGCTTTATCATGGGACACATTACAGGCCTTTTGAGCAGAGCAAGTCTTTATTGAATGACCTCATCTTGAATATTTCAGGTCTTGTATCCCTCAAGGCCTAGATACCTAAACACCAATCACACCCTCTCAGTCACAGTATCGACCTTTATACATTCACATTATCCTCCGGGAGTGGCGTTAGCCTTAAACTTTAGGTTTCTGTGGAAGGCATCTCTCATCACATTCCCGCTGGGTCAGTTTTCCAGGGAGGTTCTCTGCAGCCATGCACCAAGTTAGACTTCTTGGTGACCCCTCCCCTCTAGTTCCACAGATGAGAAACTAGGTCAGTGTCTGACCCAGGCGAAGTCAGATTAAAACCTTTCCCCAGGTTTTAAAAATCGGAACCAAGAAGAGAAAATTTGATTCCTCTGTGAGATAGAGGACCCCAGGGTGATCAGTGTCTTGACTGAACCTTTGGAAAAGCGTGGGTGGGGCCTCTCTTCAGAGATACCAGGTGGCACAGCAGCTGCATTCCTGAGACTATGGTAAGCTACTGTCAGTCAGAAAAGAAGGGTTAGTCAGCTAATCATGGTTAGTCTGCTAGTTAGGGTTAGTCAGCCAGTTAGGGTTAATCAGCTAGTCAGGGTTAGTCAGGTAGTCAGGATTAGTCAGGATTAGTCAAGTAGTCAGGGTTAGTCAGGTAGTCAGAGTTAGTCAACTAGTCAGTGTTAGTCATCTAGTTAGGGTTAGTCAGCTAATCATGGTTAGTCTGTTAGTTAGGGTTAGTCAGCCAGTTAGGGTTAGTCAGCTAGTCAGGGTTAGTCAGCTAGTCAGGGTTAGTCAGCTAGTTAGGGTTACTCAGCTGTGTGCATATGGAAGCCAGACGTTGATGTTTGGTTTCTTATTTAATCTCCCTTTACCTTTTTAGTTTTTTGTTTTACTTTTTTTTGTGTGTCAAGTCTCTCACTGAACCTGGAGCACGCTGATATGGCCAATCTAAAGTCCCAAAGGTCTTGCGTCCTCCACCTCTGCAGCACTGGCATTACAGGCATATGTCACTGCACAGGTCTTTTATCACAGTGCTAGGGATCGAACTAGGGTCCTGGTGCTGGTGCAGCAGGCACTGTCTGCTGAGCCATCTTCCCAGCCCTAGGTAGAATTTGTTGTGACTCACGGATCAGAGGTCTCAACCCAAGGCCAGTTGGTCCTGTTGCCTTTGGCCTGTGTGAGGCAGTACATCACGGTCAGGAGTGTGTAAGGAGTGTGTAAGGAGTGTGTAAGGAGGAGCACACCACGAGGTAAGCAGGAAGCAGCGAGAGCTGGGATGGGGCTACAAACCCACTGAGAACCCCAAGGACATGCCCCTGTGACCTCACATCGACTCGCACCTCTCGAAGGTTCTACCAGCTCCTGATAGTGACAGTGCCAAGCTTTGCCTCATGTAATCTCCAGAGAAAAATCTCACATACCATTATACATTCAAGAGAGTGAAAACCTATGTTCACACAAAAACTTGCACGCAAAGGTTCACAGTAGTGTTATCCATAGGGCCAAAAATTAGGACCAGTCCATCAGATAGATGAATGAGTGATTCCTTATACACACCATGACATGGAGGCAACCTGAAGGAAACATGCTAGGTGAAAGAAGAATGCTCATACAGCCACACGTGTTCTAGGGGTCCTGTTATATGAACTATGGAAAACAAATGAATCCACAGAGGGAGTAGATTCTGGGGTGTGAGAAGCGAAAGATGAATTAATGATCTAATAGCTTATGGCTCTGTTTTCCCTGTCACTCACCCTTAACAAATTCCCACCGTGTGAGGTAAAATTAGATAGGCTATATGCTCACACACTAGTCCATAACTTTAATTTTTAAAATGTGAAACATATCACTTATGCAGTTTTGGACTACAAGTTGGCAAATGAGGATTGATTTGTGTGTGTGTGTGTGTGTGTGTTCAAGACAGGGATTCTCTGTGTAGCCTTGGCTGTCCTGAAATTCACTCTATAGACACAGAGATCCACCTGTCTCTGCCTGATGAGCACTGTGATTAAAGGCATGCCCCATTTCTACCAGGCCAACTACTGACTTTTTAATATAAAAGCAGGTATGTGAGTTCCCATTGCCAATTGCATGTTTAGGGGGTTGTCATTGTTATTGTTATCCTGTCCTTCCTACCTGACAGTAAGCTTAATTGTTTTTTATATAAAATTTATTTTATAATGTACAACTCAGTATTGACAATTTTTAAGCTATCAAAATAATTTATAATAGTTAAATGCTTCTTAAATATACATGATATCTTCTTCTTCTTCTTCTTCTTCTTCTTCTTCTTCTTCTTCTTCTTTTTTTTTTTTCCTTTTTTTTTTTTTTGAGACAGGGTTTCTCTGTGTAGCCATGACTGTCCTGGAACTCACTTTGTAGGCCAGGCTGGTCTTGAGCTAAGAAATCTGCCTGCCTCTGCCTCCCAAGTGCTGGGATTAAAGGCGTGCACCACCACTGCCCAGCACATGATATCTTCTGAAGCTAAAAGTAATATGTACTCAATCAGTTTTAAAAATCTATTTGGAACATTGAACATAGTAAAAGTAGAAAAAAAATCTCTCATGAAGTCCTCTATGAAGGGAAATTGTGATAGAAATTAGACAGAAATCATTCCATCCCCAAGGGAGAATACGCAGCGTAACTGTGACGTCATAGAGTGAACTGGGTAGTGTTCCTTCTGTCTCTATTTTGTGGAATAGTTTGGAGAGTATTGGTATTGGGTCTTCTTTGAAGGTCTGATAGAACTCTGCACTAAACCCATCTGGGCCTGGGCTTTTTTTGGTTGAGAGACTTTTAAATGACTGCTTCTATTTATTTAGGGGTTATGGGACTGTTTAGATGGTTTATCT
>NC_034602.1:81624690-81625907 GCF_900095145.1 Mus pahari
GGCGGCGGTCCGGCGGTGGGCGGTCCAGCGGTGGGCGGTGGGCGGTTCGAGGACGCTGTGTTCCGGCTGATCTGGTGCACTCCAGCTGCTGTACTCCGGCGTCCCTGTAAAAGGCAGGACCTAACATCTTAGCACTGCTTTCATTGTGTCCCATAAGTTTGGGTATGATGTGCCTTCATTTTCATTAAATTCTAAAAAGTCTTTAATTTCTTTCTTGACCAAGTTATCATTGAATAGGGCGTTGTTCAGCTTCCATGTGTATGTGGGCTTTCTGTTGTTTTGGTTGCCATTGAAGACCAGCCTTAGTCTGTCATAATGATAGGATGCATGGCATTATTTCAATCTTCTTGTATCTGTTGAGGCCTGTTTTGTAGCTGATTATATGGTCAATTTTAGAGAAGTGAATGAGTGCTGAGTTTGTTTTAGGATGAAATGTTCTATAGATATCTGTTAAATCTATTTGGTTCATAACTTCTGTTAGTTTCAATATGTCTCTGTTTAGTTTGTTTTTCCATGATCTGTTCATTGATGAGAGTGAGGTGTTAAAGTCTCCCACTATTATTGTGTGAGGTGCAATGTGCGCTGTGAGCTTTAGTAAAGTTTCTTTTATGAATGTGGGTGCCCTTGCATTTTGAGCATAGATGTTCAGAATTGAGAGTTCTTCTTGGTAGATTTTTTTCCTTCGATATGCAAGCAGTATCCTTTCTTATCCTTTTTGATAACTTTTGGTTGAAAGTTGCTTTTATTCGATATTAGAATGGCTACTCCAGCTTGTTTTTTGGGACCATTTGCTTGGAAAATTGTTTTCCAGCCCTTTACTGTGAGGTGGTGTCTGTCTTTACACTGAGGTGCATTTCCTGTATGCAGCAAAATGTTGGGTCCTGTTTACGTATCCAGTCTGTTAGTCTATGTCTTTTTATTGAGGAATTGAGTCCATTGATGTTAAGAGATATTAAGGAAAAGTGAGTGTCACTTCCTGTTATTTTTGTTGTTAGAGGTAGAATTATTTTTCTGTGGCTGTCTTCTTTTAAGTTTGTTAAAAGATTACTTTCTTGTTTTTTCTAGGGTGTAGTTTCGTTTCTTGTTTGGTGTTTTCTATCTATTATCCTTTGTAGGGATGGATTTGTGGAAAGATTGTGTAAATTGGTTTTTTCATGAAATATTTTGGTTTCTCCATCTATGGTAATTGAGAGTTTAGCTGGGTATAGTAGCCTGGG
>NC_034602.1:81626237-81632188 GCF_900095145.1 Mus pahari
ATGTTACTTGACCTTTTTCCCTTACTGCTTTTAATATTCTTTCTTTGTTTTGTGCATCTGGTGTTTTGATTTGTATGTGACAGGAGGAATTTCTTTTCTGGTCCAATCTATTTGGAGTTCTGTAGGCTTCTTTTGTGTTCCTGGGCTTCTCTTTCTTTAGGCTAAGGAAGTTTTCGTCTATAATTTTGTTGAAGAAATTTACTGGCCCTTTAAGTAGGGAATCTTCCCTCTGTTCTAAACCTATTATCCTTAAGTTTGGTCTTTTCATTGTGTCCTGGATTTCCCTGGATGTTTTGGGTTAGGAGCTTTTTGTTTTTTGCATTTTCTTTGACTGTTGTGTCATGTTTTCTGTGGTATCTTCTGCACCTGAGATTGTCTTCTATCTCTTGTATTCTATTGGTGATGCTTGGTTGCATCTATGATTTTTGGTCTCTTTCCTGGGTTTTCTATCTCCAGGGTTGTCTCCTTTTGTGATTTTTTTCCACTGTTTCTATTTCCATTTTTTAGATGATGGTTTTGTTCAATTCCTTCACCTGTTTGGTTGTGTTTTCCTGTAATTCTTTAAGGGATTTTTGTGTTTCCTCTTTAAGGGCTTCTATCTGTTTACCTGTGTTCTGTATTTCTTTAAGGGAGTTATTTATGTCCTTCTTAAAGTCCCCTATCATCATCATGAGATGTGATTTTAAATCAGAGTCTTGCTTTTCTGGTGTGTTGGTGTATCCAGGGCTCACTGTGGTGGGAGAACTGGTTTCTGATGGTGCCAAGTAGCCTTGGTTTGTGTTGCTTATGTTCTTGCACTTACCTTTCACCATCTGGTTATCTCTGGTGTTAGCTGGTATTGTTGTCTCTGACTGTGGCTTGTCCCTCCTGCAAGCCTATGTGTCAGTACTCCCGAGAGACTATTTTTCTCTGGTTGGAATTTGGGTAAGGAGAGCTGTGGCACAGGGTCAGCTGTGGGGTGCAGACAGAAATGGGAAGGACCCTGTCCCTGGCTGTTCCTTGGTTCCTATGTCCTGAAGTCTCTGGGCAGGTCCCTTGGAACAGAAGTCTTACCTATGCTCACAAACTTGTCCACACTCCTCAGAGACTCACTCTCTCCCAGTGGTATTTGGGTATGGATTGCTTTGTCTCAGGATCAGCTCTGGGTGCTGTGGCACAGGATCAGCCCCAAGCTTAATTGTTATGATATAACAAAACCATCTATCTACATTTGGTCTTGGTCTCTGGTTCCTCCTAAAAACCTTGCAAATTCTGGAGTAACAGGTGTGTCCTTGGTCATTCCTAATGTCTTTTGAACTTGTTCTAATTTAGTGACTCAGAATAGATCTTTAGGTGGGCTCAGCAAGGTGCTATTCACACCAGGAAGATGGAGGACATGACTAGAGGGTTGGCGCGGTCAGCTCCCATTAACTAGCTGCTTTCCTTGTCATGGTGACAAAACACCTGACAGTTTAGGAGACAGAGTTCATCTGGGAGAATGGCGTGTACTTGTCAGTACTTATGGGAGCCTTGGGTGGTATCTCCTCTGTAAGCTTAGATTTCTTTCAAAACTACTTTTAATAAGGTTTCTTAAATGATTTAACCTCCCTTCTAGTCCACCACCCACCAGAGGTAGTGGAAAAGAAAGGTTATTAGGATACGGGGAAGGAGACTGGTTTAGAAATTGTTCTTTGGAGCAAATCCCATCTACCTTGTCAGGAAATCAGCAGGTCAATTCATAGGATTCAGCATCCGTGGCTCGATCCACTCACGAACACTTCACGAATATACCCAGCAGTGCAGCTCAGCAGTGTTGAGATAGCAAACAGGAATCAGCAGTGGTGGCATGACCCAGCAGAAACAGCCAGGCCTCAGCCAGATTGGCATGAGTCAGCAGCGGGGATTATGCTAGGAGGAGTTCTTTGCTGTACCTCTCTCACCAAAGTGAAGCTAAGTAAAGACTTGAGATCAAGAAGCATTGCAGAGCTACCTATCCAAACTTCCCCACTGCCCACTGAGTCCTATTCACAGTCCCTCCAAACATCAGGTGTCCTCCATGTGTCTTGCCTCAGCAAGCCTGCCTTAGCAAAACTCCACATGAGTCTCTATCAGCTAACATCACTCTGCCAGTAGGCTCAAGTCCACAGAAGCAGCAAGAACACCACCAGTAGGCTTTAGGTTGGTGTGTTTCTCTCTATGAAGTCACAAAAAACAGAGCCCAGTAACGCAATGTAAGGCGAACCAATACATGGATGTCATTAGCAAAGGATCCATCACGCATCCTTTGATGTATTTGTTTTAGCAAAACATCATCCTACACAACTGACTTTCCAATGAAACCAGAAGTTTCTACTTCACTCCTCCTCACATTTTAGTGGACTAGAAAGGAAAGAAATGGGCCAGAAGCAGAACCAAACCCAAGACCCAGCCTAAGCAGACTAGGTCCACAGATAGATCCCAAAGGCTCCACAACCTCCCAAACCAGCCAGCGCCACCAGCCAGAGGCCAAGTGTCCCTAAGTCCACAGCTAGATCCCTAGCCGCAAAGACTCCATAACCTCCCAAANCCAGCCAGCGCCACCAGCCAGAGGCCAAGTGTCCCTAAGTCCACAGCTAGATCCCTAGCCGCAAAGACTCCATAACCTCCCAAACCAGCCAGCGCCACCAGCCAGAGGCCAAGTGTCCCTAAGTCCACAGCTAGATCCCTAGCCTCAAAGGCTCCATAACCTCCCAAACCAGCCAGCACCACCAGCCAGAGGCCAAATGTCCCAAAACAGGAGCCCGTGGTGACATTTCAGTGACATTATAACACCCCCTTCCACTTCTAGGGAAGAAAGTGGGACCAGAGAATGAGTTGAGTCTCATGATTAACAGTTATCCCAGTTGATAACATGTGATGTGGGGAGGGGACATGCCACATACTGAGGACAGAGCTCCAACCTCTCCTTCAGACTCCACTCAAATCATCTTTAATATGAGACGGCTTCCAAAGCTGGGCATGGTGCACACATACCTGTTATCCCAGCAGAGGTAGGGGAGCCAAAGTTCCTGCCCAACCTCCTCTATATAACATGTTTAGGTCCAGCCTGGGCTACAAGATTCCCTGTCTCAGAATAACAACAGCAGCAGCAACAATAAGTGAAACCAAGGAAAGAACAACAACAGCACAAATCAAACTGTGACTGTTTTTAACTTGTATCATTTTCAGTAGGATGATGCTCAGCACATGTAGGACCCAGTGTGTCAGTCAGTCCTCAATCCAGAACCCAGAGTTGATAGCCACACTGGTTAGTAAACACCAGGGATCACCCCTAGGATTACCCATGCTGGTGTCTACCCTGTGGGTCCTGACCTGTGTGGCCTGTGCAACCCACAGGTACTGTGAGAACTGAGTGTAATTACTGGGTACCTAGCTGGTGTAGAGGAAGTATCAAAGCCAACTGGGGCAGTGAATGCTTGAACATTATATGTAAACTTAGTGAGTACTGCCAGCAAGTACTAAGATCTTGAATATCAAATAGAAGCCGTTGTGTTACCAGAGACACTTTTTTGGGTTAGATTCAAGTATTGACTCTTTTAAGGTTTACTTATTTTATATGTATGAGTGGCTTGCCTGCACATCTGTCAGAGTACCCCATGCGGAACCTCATGCCTGCAGTTGGAAGAGGATGTCAGATCCCCTGGAACTGGACTTATAGATGATGGTGTTCAACCACACTCTGGTTGCTGGGAACTGAATCCACATTCTCTTCAAGATCAATTAGTGCTCTTAACCTCGAAGCCAGCTCTCCAGCCTTAGTGTTGACATTAAAAATTATTTATTTTGTGTGCAGGGGTGGTATAAGGGAAGTCCATTCTCCCTTTCCTCCATGTGGGTCCTGGGGATCAAACTCAGGTCCTCGGGCTTGGCAGCAGGCATCTTGTCCTACTAAGCCATCTCTCCTGCCCTTGACAATTACTTAGAATTATGTCATTCTTAACTACACAGATGCTACAAGGTACACACACACACACACACACACACACACACACACAAAATAACAAACTATCTTTTTCTTCTTATTGTTCTACTGACCCCATCAAAGATAATGATTCTGGTTTATACAAAATTGTTTTGAGATGTAGATGTAGCTGAAGGCTTTGTTAGCCATTTGATTTTGTTTTCTTCCATCTGAACTGAACCTACAGGGATCTAGAAACAAAAGAGCCACTGTGGAGGAGTGACAGGGCATGGCCTCTCTGAGGGTAACAAATTCTATTTCCTTCTATAGAAATTTGTTTCCATTGATTCTTTAGAAGGAATTGAATGTTTCCACATTTGCTTCCATCCTCCCTCAACAAAACTGCCTGTTATGCAAATGGTTAAATACAAGTTTCACAGGATCTTTGTTTTAGATCAGGCTCCAGGACCCCACCCAACTGAACTAAAAATCAAAGCTGAGGCATTCTTAGTCTATGCTACAAAACTGAAACAAGATTGTTCGTAGAACTTTTGAGATACCAGGAGAGATACCATAATAATAGCCCATTTTCCAAAAGACAAATTCTGGTTGACATACAACATTTCCCCGCTTTAATTCCACCTCTCCCCTTGATAAGGAGTGGAAGTAAGCTGACAAGGAAGCCATTTCTTGGCGGTGGTGGTTTTTCTTTTACTTTGTTTCCTTGTTCCTGGTTAAAAGGAAAGTAACTTGAAAATAAGCAGCCCAGGGTTCAATTGCCAGCACCCCATAAAACCTGTCTGTTGGCAAAGGCCTGTAACCGCAACACTCAAAGGGTGGAGGCAGGAGAATCAGAAACTGCCTTCCAGTCTCAGCTGGATGGAGATGCAGGATGACCAGATGTGAGTCTTTAAAAACAAGCCACACCTCTCTGCTCAGCTCACCGTATAGAAACATATGGTCTACTCAATGGAGCAAAAGTATTGCCAGATTCTAGAATCATTTTTTTTTAAAGCCATTTAAGATCTGCAAGCCCAACTGTTTAATATTTTTCGTTCACCCTCACATAGGAAGAACATTAGAAAGTCAGAGCAGTGGCAGAGATACTCAAGACCCTAAAAAGACAACAAATAGTTTATTGCAAGGAAATTGCATCTCTCTAAGGAAATAGAAAAATGGCTGTTTATTACTTCTGTATCCTTAGGGTGTGAACAGGCAGAGGAAAGACAACACTTATAAAATTGGAGAAGGACAAAACATCAAACCAATTCACGAGGCATGACACAGACTAAGTATTTATAAAGTGACCATTTTAAGTTAGGCTTTAAAAGTACTTTAAAAAAATTTCTGTGTATGGGTGTTCTGTGTATACAAATGTCTGTGTATCACACATATGCCTGGAACCTGAGGAAGTCAGAACTGGGTGTTAGAACTTCTGAAACGGAGGTTGCAGATGGTTGACAGTTGGAATTCCAGGTTCTGGGGTTAGAACCTGGATGTCTGAAAGAGCAGCCGTGGCTCTTGACGGACGCTCCATCCCCAAGTTAGGTTTTTAGGAAGTCGAACGAGGTGTGATGGCACATGTCTTTAATCTCAGCATTCTGGAGGTAGAGGTGGGCAGATTTCTGTGAGTTCAAGACTGTCCTGGTATATCCCGAGTTTCAGTCTAGCCAGGGCTACAGAGTGAGGAGGGATTGGGGGAGTCGCTACAGTGTAGGAGGGTCAGGCAGGTGGGAGAGAACAGAGTCATCCTTTTGAGGCATAATATCCTTATTACAGTGGGATTTGATTTTACTAAATGAGTCAGAAACAACTCATGAGTTAAGGTGGTTTTGGTTATATTTGCTTGTTGGATCTGGTACTCATGACCAAGTCTCTACTTCTGAGCCAAATTGCCAGGCCTAAACACCTCACAGAAGACTTGCTTTATCACTGGTCTCAAGCAATGGCTTTAACATCTCACAGAAGACTTGCTTTATCACTGGACTCAAGCAATGGCTTTAACATCTCACAGAAGACTTGCTTTATCACT
>NC_034602.1:81632498-81633482 GCF_900095145.1 Mus pahari
AGAAGACTTGCTTTATCACTGGACTCAAGCAATGGTTTTAACACCTCACAGAAGACTTGCTTTATCACTGGACTCAAGCAATGGTTTTAACATCTCACAGAAGACTTGCTTCATCACTGGACTCAAGCAATGGTTTTAACATCTCACAGAAGACTTGCTTTATCACTGGACTCACTCAAGCAATGGCTTTAACATCTCACAGAAGACTTGCTTTATCACTGGACTCAAGCAATGGTTTTAACATCTCATGTCACATGAGAATGTTAATGATCTCACTGGTTTGTTTCATCAAATCATAGTTGAAAGAACATAATAGCATTTTTTCTCATATTAAAAGCTTGCAATCAGTCTTATCATGATGGGTCTTCATAGACTTTCTTTTGTGAAGAGGCAATACCATGCATTACCTTTCTAATATTTTAAAACTACACAAAACTGTTTATAACACCTTCAGAAAATTGTGAACATTAATAAAATTATGGGCTTTTTTTAGCCTGCTATCTAAAAAACACTTCAGCTCATCTAAAAATGTTTCTTTACTATAGTAAGTAGTTCATCTATTTTTAATTGCTAATTTAATTCCCGCATTAAAAATTTTACTTAGCAAACGATTTCACAGAAGAAAGCAATTGGGAGCAGGAAAAGGAAGTAACTACACGGTGACCTTTATACAGTGACCTCTATACAGTGACCTCTATACAGCGACCTCTATACAGTGACCTTTATACAGTGACCTCTATACAGTGACCTCTATACAGCGACCTCTATACAGTGGCCTTTATACAGTGACCTCTATACAGTGACCTCTATACAGTGACCTTTATACAGTGACCTCTATACAGTGACCTTTATACAGTGACCTTTATACAGTGACCTTTATACAGTGACCTTTATACAGTGACCTTTAGGATTCCATTAGAAGTAACTACATAGTGACCTTTATACAGTGACCTTTATACAGTGACCTTTATACAGTGACCTTTA
>NC_034602.1:81634177-81650763 GCF_900095145.1 Mus pahari
CCTGCCTCTGCCTCCTGAGTGCTGGGATTAAAGGCGTGCGCCACCACCCCCAGCTGTAATGCCAGTCTTCAAGGATCTATCCTACTGTGGGTTTCCTGGGCATCAGGTGCACACACTTGATACACAGACATTCATGTAGGCAAAATGCCCATGCACATAAAAACAAAAGATTTTGTTAGGTACAGGGTTTATCATTATTACTTAGTATTTTGGGGGTACAGTTCCTATCTCAAGAATAAACTCAGCTGTGTCTAGTGGAGTGCAGCTCCAAATATCCATGATGACTTGCATATTCTCCAGGGTGTCTAGGACGTATTCTCCAGAGTGTTCTGATAGTGATGAGGAACATGGACTAGGGTCATGTACACTGATGTCCAGGTCTACTGAGGACCAACCAGGTAAACTTTCTGAATTCCATGTTCTTTAATTCAGGATTAATGGTGTGATAGCAGATGACACTCTGCTCCATAGCCCCTCAGCCTTTTTCAGCTCTGGGAGACAGCTTATGTATAATGCTTACTATGTTATATGTAATAATAGGGAGGGTGAAAGGGAAAAAGGAGGGAGAGAGAGGGAGAGAAAAAAAAGAAGACACTAGGACCAGTGAGTGTAATATTTAACAGCCATAAAATGATGAGATACATTTCAGTGTTCTCATGCCATGGATGTTTTTCCTCCACAAAACAGAGGAATGGCTGATATCCTGTATGCACAAACATTTCTGTTGCTCAATAAAGAATTAAATACTGTCTTAGAGATAGGTCAATGATATAAACATGGAATTTACAAAGGAAGATGGGACTGGGGAGATGGATTAGTGGATAAAGCACAAGTGTGATGACCAGGGTATAAATCCCCAGAGCCCATTAAAAGTAGGTATGTATGGTGGCCACTGAAGTCCTGGTACTTGAGTCAGAGTCTCAAGGGCAAGCTGCCAAGTTAGACTAGCTGGAACTGTTGAGCTCTGGATTCATTGAGAGAGCCTCTTCAACAAATAAAGTAGAGAGTAATTAGGGAAGTGAAAGTCCTTTTTATTCTATTTTGTCTCCACTCAGAAACTAGGCCATAAACCATTTGCTATCCATCCTAAGTGTAAGGTGCTTTGCTTCCACAGCCGATCTGTCTGTCTGAATTGCTCTGAGACTAGAAGCTGCTGTCTCCAGTTTAGTGCCTCATACAAAAAAAAAAACCGGTGGGAGGCTAGGTAAGGAAGCCTTTTGTTCTATCTCTGCAGGAATTGCCTGGCTCTAAGTCTCTGGAAGAAAAGGGAAGGGAGGCCTCTCTCTGCTCTCAGCTTTGAAGGAACTTTCAGAGTGCATGATCATAGTGATAAAAAGTTCACTATGCGTTCGCACATAAATTCAGGTCATAAATTGAATAAGAGGTTTATAACAGAGAATGTCTACGTGCATATCCACTAGGCATAACTATCTGGCTAAACATTCAGGTTCATGGAAGTTAAAAAGCATAACTAAGCTGTCCTTGAAGTTGTGTCAATATTTTTAATCTCCTGTCTTTGTAGCTGTGAGGTATATCTTTAGCTCCTTCTTTAACTACTTGGAATGTACTATAGGTTTTAGAAGTTTGTAATCTTAGAAGCAATTAAGCAGTTCTGTTATAAAAGGGGCTCAAGTATTTTTGTCTGCATTGCCATTCTGAAACAATGGTGACCTTAGCTTGCTGGTTGTTTCTGCAGAATAAACACTCTTTGTTTTTGCATACTGTGTCTGGGGTCTTCCTTCAGCAATTTTTGGAACCTAACAGAAGAAACTCTATGTCAACGTCAGAACTTCACCCATATATACATATACTAATGCACCCAAACCACACATACACACACACACACACACACACACACACACACACACACAGAGAGAGAGAGAGAGAGAGAGAGAGAGAGAGAGAGAGAGAGAGAGAGATTCCAGAGACATTTTAAAAGTCAATAATTGTCAAATTAAGTTGTGTTTTAAAAACTATAACCTAGGTGGCTGGAGAGATGGCTCAGTGGTTAAGAGCACTGATTGCTCTTCCGAAGGTCCTGAGTTCAAATCCTAGCAACCACATGGTGACTCACAACCATGTGTAATGAGATCTGATGCCAGACAAAAGCCGGGCATAATGTTTCTGTGCACTGTGTAAAGGTTATCCTTGTATTCTTCAAATGCCGATTTCTTGGCTTTCACATCTTATTTCAATCCAGACATGGCATTGTAATGCTTATGTCAAGAATCTCCTGTGACAAGTTTGTGTAAACAATTCTTACCATTTATTCTTTGCCTTGTCAATAAGTACTGGTGGACACCCAAAGGCTGGTAGCCAGGAGAGAGAGAGAGAGAGAGAGAGAGAGAGAGAGAGAGAGAGAGAGAGAGAGAGACATTAAGATATACCATGAGGAGGAAGGAAAGAGGAGTTCATGGGGTTCAGTGGGAGAACAGAAGGCCATAAATGAAAGTATTTATGGGATCTTGGCTGGGAGGTAGCCAGATCGTTTAGGGGATTAAGATAGACTTCCCAGGGCTGGAGAGATGGCTCAGCGGTTAAGAGCACTGACTGTTCTTCCAGAGGTCCTGAGTTCAATTCCCAGCAACCACATACATGGTGGCTCACAACTATTTCTAATGAGATCTGATGCCCTCTTCTGGTGTGTATGTGTCTGAAGACATCTACTGTGTACTCATATACACTAAATAAGTAATTTTTTCTTTTTTTAAAAAAGATAGACTGCCCAGGTATTTATTTATTTTTGGTCTCTCTGTGTCATTATTGGAAACTAGTTAGCTAGGAAAAAGAAATACAGCTGCCATATTACATTACTACATACATCAATACTAAAAATAAATTTTACAGTTGGGAGCCTAGCCTTTAATGGCTAAGCCATCTCTCCAACCCTGTCTCAAACTTTAAAAATTGAAGTATAATAATAATAATAATAATAATAATAATAATAAAACTCAATACTGCAGTCACAAAGCCTAAGCCACCTTGTCAGTTAATAATTAAGGACTTTAAAAAAAAGAATAATTTATTTTATGCATGAGTACACTGTAGCTGTTCTGACACACCAGAAGATGGCATCAGATCCCATTACAGATGGTTGTGAGCCACCATGTGGTTGCTAGGAATTGAACTCAGGACCTCTGGAAGAGCAGTCAGTCTTGTTAACTGCTGAGCCACCTCTCTAGCCCCTAATTAAGGAGTCCTTCCTTCCTTCCTTCCTTCCTTCCTTCCTTCCTTCCTTCCTTCCTTCCTTCCTTTCTTCCTCCCTCCCTCCCTCCCTCCCTTTCTTTCTTTTTATGCAGTTTATTTTTATTTTATGTATAGGAGTGTTTTACCTGCATATATGTGTATGTACCATGTGTGTAACCTCGGAAGGCAGAATTGGGCATTGGATCTCCCAGAACTGGAGTTAACAGGTTGTCATGAGTCTGTGGACATTAGGAATGGAACCCAGGTCCTCTGCAAGGGCAGTTGAGTGTTCTTAACTTCTGAGTAATCTCTCCAGCAACTTATTTTTTTAAATTTCTTTCTCTTTCTCTTTCTCTTCCTTCCTTCTTCCTTCCTTCCTTCCTTCCTTCCTCCCTCCCTCCCTTCCTTCCTTTCCTTCTTTCTTTATTTTTATGTGTGTGCACATGTGTTAATGTGTGCACCATGGCATGCATGTAGAGATCAGAAGACAACTTAGATGAATACGTTCTCTCCATCCTCCCTGTGGGTCCTAGGGAGTAAACTCGGATCATTGGGTTTATCTGCACAAATGCTTTACCCTCTTAGCCAGTTATATGCCTTATATCAGTTAGACATTGAAACATGTTTTAAAAAGTGCCACATACACCCTTAGTCTGAAAGACTATATAAGGAATGACCATTTCCATAACATCCTGGAGAAGGTGGAACTACAGGGGCTGTAGAGTTGGTGGTTGTAGGGTATTTATAAAAGATTGGTGACTGTAATGCAAGGCAATTTGTTTTAGTGTTATGAAAGTTCCATTGTAATCTAGAATCAAATTATCAATTAACTATTAAAAGGCAGTGTTCCTTTGTAGCCAGGTAAGCTAATCAGGTTGTTTTTCTCAGGGGACCTGGTGTGCAATGGATGCAGGCAGCAGACCGCTTGGGAATGCACGCAGCCAGTTACTTGTATGGGTTCCCCTAAATCACCCAGAAGAACATTTCAGGTGGATGCTCATGCCTCTGATCTCACACTTTCCCCATTCTAGGGTCCAGACAGGTAGGTGGGGTGCCTTTGGAAGACACAGTGGCCAGGGTTTATACTGGCCAGGTCATCAGGGCCAGTCACAACAAAGAGTGCATGATAAGGGCTTTGCACTGGCTCAGTTTTAAATCCCCCAGTTGACTGAATCCCATTGCAAAGGGATAGGCTTCACCTAGTATAATGCTCATAACTTTGAAGATGTGGTAGCCAAGTGTGGTGGTTTAATAAGAATGGCCGCAATAGGCTCGTTTATTCAAATGTTTAGTCTCTAGGGATAAGAATTCTTTCATAGCATTAGAAGAGTTAGGATGTGTGGTGGAAATCTGTCACTGGGAGTGGGCTTTGGGGTTCTCAAGAGCCCACACCTGGCCCAGTGTTTTTGTGTGCTTATTTGTTTTTTTCCTTCCGGGTGAAGCTCTCAGCTCCTTCTCCAGTAGCATGCCTGCCATGCCTGCTGCCATGACCCTGTCATGATGATAATAGATAAATGGTTCCTTTTATAAGGGTTGTCTTGGTAGAACACTAAGACACCGTGAAACTCCTCGTCCTGAATGGAACTGGATCAAATCTATTCCTGGAACACGGTCCCCTCCAATGGTAAGCCCTGTGCTTCTGAAGTCCTCCACTATGCCTAATTCTGTGTCCTCCTCTAGCCTATCGTATTGATGAATCAATCCTCCGTCCTGACTGAAAAATTTAAAAATTAAAAGCAGTGTTGTTGAAGGATTTCAACAATATAAAAGTAGTATAAGTGCTATTTTTAGTATCACCATAATTCTATAAAAATATTCGGTTTTGGAAGTAAATAGGCCCCTATTTATATAAGCTTTTCTTTTAGTTTAGATTCTCAGACGTTTGTAAATTAATAAGTGTGCATGTGTAAACATTCATGTACGTGCAATTTATTTCAACAAAATCAAATTTAAACCCAGGAGCAATATAAACCCTGCTGAGCAAACAGAGGCAGAGTTCTCTGCATGCTTAAATTCAGTTTCTTTCTGATTGGGTTATTTGATCTGATTGGAAAGAATGATAAAAGAAATACTAGGGGGAGAAGGGAGGAGGGAGGGAGGGAGGGAGGGGAGAGATGTAGGAGCAGGTTAGATTTCTGGAATCTAGTATAGAATTAATTCTTAAAAGGACTGGTGAGGGGGTTGGAGAAATGGCTCAGTGGTTAAGAGCACTGACTGCTCTTCCTAGAGGTCCTGAGTTCAAATCCCAGCAACCACATGGTGGCTCACAACCGTCTGTAATGGGATCCAATGCCCTCTTCTGGTCTGTCTGAAGACAGTGACAGTGTACCCACATACATGAAATAAGTAAATAAATAAATCTTAAAAAAAAAAAAAAAAAGACTGGTGAGTCAAACCTGTTTGTTTCCCCACCCCCTTTTTTTTAGGGCCCATTTGATTCAGTCAGTCATTCTTCTAGAACCTTTAATTATCATCTTCACAATTTTCCTTTGCCGAAACTATACCATTAAATGTGCATAATATAATTGATCATAGAAATGCATGCCATTTCAGCCTCCAGCAGTCATGCTTCCTACTGACCAAGAAAGCTGCACTTTTGCAAATTGGTGCTGTCTGTGGCTCTCAGTGTCACTATTTAATGGATATGTGACCTCCAGACAGTTCTTGTGCTCGGTAGACACTGTAACCAAAACCTGGCATCATGGACTCATAACAGAGATTTCTGTTGCCTCAGAGTCTTGGAGGTCTGAGGCTGGAGCTGCCTGGCTCCATTGCCTCTGGGACTAAGGTGAAGCAGCCACCATGACTGGGACATGTGGTGGAGCAGAGCTACTTGTCACAGTCCCAGACACAAAAGAAGGATCAGAAGGAAGAGACTCGGATCCCGCAATCTCTTTTTCTCAGATGTCGTCCCACCAGGCCCCATCTTGGGAAGGTTCTCCCACCTCCAAGCGGTGGTGAATGGGAGCC
Source organism: Mus pahari (assembly GCF_900095145.1). Taxonomy (NCBI): domain Eukaryota; kingdom Metazoa; phylum Chordata; class Mammalia; order Rodentia; family Muridae; genus Mus; species Mus pahari. The sequence goes on from NC_034602.1 coordinate 81,640,334, forward strand.
AAGACTTTAGCAGTGAGCCTGTGGAGGACACTCAGAGTCCAACTTTATGAAGCAAGATAGTAATAAAAATTAAAAGATATAAAACGTGCTGTCCCAGTTCAATTTCTGTCGCTGTGGTAAAAGCAACTTAGGGGGAGAAAGGATTTATTTTATCAGTCATAGTTCCTGGTTGCAGTCCATCACAGCAGGCAATCTAAAACTGTAACAAATAAATCTGTTTTCCCTCTTGGCCATTTATTTCCTAACAGTAACAACGCTGAGACTAATTATTTATTACTAAATGCCTAGGCCACAAGCTTCGGCTCGTCCCCTGACTAGTTCATAAAACCATTTAAACTATTCTATGAATTCCACATGGCTAGTGACATCTCCTCAGCTTCATGCCTCCAAGCCCAGGCCAAATCTCCTCTTTATTCTATCCTGAATTCAGCTAACCGCCGGTTTACATCCGTCTCCTCAGCCTTCCCCAGTGAATCTCCGGAACCTCTGACCATTTCCCAGGATTCTCTCTTCCTGCCTGTGACCCACCTCCTGCTTCCCACCTCAGCTCACTGGCCATAGGCTCTTTAATTGACAGGCGTTGCTTATCCGAGAGCCTCTCTACTTAAAACAGCTGGTTGCATCACTGTTGTTACATCCATAGTGAAGAGTAAAGAGAGATACAGGCATGCTTGCTTCCTGCTTCTTGATTGGTGCTTGTGCTTGTGCTTGGCTCCACTTCTCTTTCTTTCTTGTTTGTTTGTTGGTTGGTTGGTTGTTTTTTTTTTTTTTTTAAACAGGGTTTCTCTGTGTAGCCCTGGCTGTCCTAGAACTCACTTTGTAGACCAGGCTGGCCTCGAACTCTGAAATCTGCCTGCCTCTGCCTCCCGAGTGCTGGGATTAAAGGCGTGTGCCACCACACCCAGCTTGGCTCCACTTTCTAGAGCTCAGGACCCCCTGCCTAGGTAATGCTACCACTCAGAGTGGGGTGGGCCTTCCCACTTTAACTTAATTACGACAATCCCCCATAGACCAACTCAGTGTAGATAATCTCTCACTGAGACTCTTTCCAGGGGATTCTAAGTTGATGTCGAGTTGATAAGTAAGCATATAGCCACCACACATGGACAATCAAGAATTCCAATGTTCACCGGGCGTGGTGGTGCACACCTTTAATCCCAGCACAGCACTCGGGAGGCAGAGGCAGGGGGATTTCTAAGTTCGAGGCCAGCCTGGTCTACAAAGTGAGTTCCAGGACATCCAGGGCTACACAGAGAAACCCTGTCTCAAAAAGCCAAAAAAAAAAAAAAAAGGATTCAAATGTTCATTTAATAGTAACACAACTCAAAGCTGTGATCAACATCATACTATCACACCAAGGAGAGACACATAAGAGGGTCAAAGTGCACTGTTTCCTGTCACTCTCTACCACTTTCTTATTGATAGCCTGATGGTTCCAATCTGTGAAATGGAGCAGATCATAGTTCTCTAGGCAACTTCCAAGATGGTGTCTAGTGAGCTTTCTTCCTAGTATCTGTACGTTTTTGTAACCACCTTCTATATAGACTAGAGCTGACGCGGTAAACAACAGGGTACTGTAGAAAGACAGGAGGTGATTTCTAAACCGAGTCCGTAAAAGACCCTGGGATTCCCACCTTGCTCTTTACTTCCTCGTGAAGCACTTGTTTTAAGAAAGTCAACAGCCATAACACTAGGATTCAGCCTCATGGTGAAAGGTAGAGGGCCGTAAACTGGATCCTCAACACGACAACCGGTTCTGCCCTCCCAAACACATTGCTGCCAAGCCTTCAAATGACTACTGTCCGGGACAATCGAACTGCTGCCTCCATAGACATCCCGAGCCAAGCTACCCGGGTGAGCCACTTCTGACCCACCCACGCTGTTTGGTACATGTAAGGACATAAGGATGCCCATGGTGGGAAGGTGCAGGGGTTTTTCTGGTTGTCAGAAGGAAGCATACCTGCTGGATGGAATGATGTCATACACACACGCAACACTGCAAATACATGGTGGGGTATAGCGGTGTCAACACTGGGCTCCTGTGTTTGTCAATCCTCTGTGACCCCGGGGCAGAAGTGACAAAATAGTCCTTGGAGAAAGCCCAAGGGAAAAGTTCATCAGTGGCTATTCAAGACACCGGCAGGGAAGACATGGCTATGTTGACCACTGAGTCCTGGCATAGCTCCAGGGACTTGGCCTGACTCAAGGCAAGAGAGAATGAAGAAAAGACAAAGAAAAATATACACAGACACAGATGCAGTTGGATTCTGGCACACTGAGGAAGACGCCACAGCACCCTGCAACTGCAGAGTGCTGATCTTACAGAGGTGGGCAGAGAGGAGAGACCTTCCTGCAGCTGAAAATGGAGGAGGGGTTGTCACATAGCTATCATATACAGCTGAGGAAGAAGGAAGAAGGGTTATTGCACACAGGTAAATGAGGAGCAGGGTTATTGTATACAGCTGGAGCAAGGGCACAGGTTTAGCTAATCTCAGTAGGAACATTCTCTGTAGCGGGAACAGTCATCAGGCTGTTAATAACATCTGGAGGGATAAAGTGGACATTTTCTGCACACACTATCAATACCCACAGTTGGACCCTGAGAAAGGATTTGCTGTCTCCTCTGAACCTGACTCAAAGAGGAAGGCTTTTCCAGGTCCCTCTAGTGGCATGTCACCATCACATTAACTCACATATTCAGGGCTTCCTCCACTCCCAGCAGTGGCCCCTGCTCAGTTCTTTGTATTGTGCATTTGCTGATATTTAATCTCTATTTTTATTTTATTTATTTATTTGTTTGTTTTCTTTTTGTTTTTTCGAGACAGGGTTTCTCTGTATAGCCCTGGCTGGCCTGGAACTCACCTTGTAGACTAGGCTGGCCTCAAACTCAGAAATCTGTCTGCCTCCGCCTCCCAAGTGCTGGGATTAAAGGCGTGCGCCATCACCGCCCGGCAATATTTAATCTCTTTGACCTACACAAAAGCCAGCTTCTCCTAGATCGACCTATGTTAACTCTATGGATAAACCAAACAAGAGCCGGGGGTGACTGAGTCCATCTGAAGAAAAAACAAGTCTCTTTAGAAACCACACCTTCTGGGAATTTTTTTTTTTTTTTTTTTAAGATTAAAGGCAATTTACCTCTGAATAGTCTTTGTTTTCCAGTGCCTAAAGCACTGCACACACTTCTAATATCTATCTATCTATCTATCTATCTATCATCTATCTACCTGTCATCTATTTATCATCTATCTATTATCTATCATCTATCACCTATCTATCTATTATCTATCTATCATCTATCTATCATCTATTTATTATCTATCTATTATCTACCTATCATCTATCATCTATTTATCACCTATCTTTCATCTATCTATCTATCTATCTATCATCTATCTATCAATCATCTATCTATCTATATATCTATCATCTACCCCCAGCTACTCAGCCACTGGCACACATTCACACGATTATAAGAAAACTAGGGTTGGGGAGGTGGTTCCCTGGATCAAAGCATCTGCAGTTCTGTCCTGATAACCTGATCTTAATCCACAGAATTCTCAGCAAAAGCCGGATGCGGCAGGCACATCTGTATCCCCAGAACTCCCTAAGAGAGACCGGAAACCAGAACATCATCCTGAAGCTCAAGGGTCAGCTAAGCTGGAATATACTTCAAAACGAGGAGACCTCGACAATGTGGAAGGGGACGAGTTCACTCCTGGACCTTAGCCTCTGACGGAGGCCTAGTCCTGCTTTGAGTGACAGGGAAGTGTACTCAGTTATTAAAGGTAGGGGAGATGCTGATGGGGAGGCTGACAATATCACATCTTCTCTGCTTTCTAGTGTATGGCTCCAGTCTTAAGGCTGGTTTTTGTTGTTGTTGTTGTTGTTGTGCTTGTTTGTTTGTTTTTGTTTTGTAAAATGAAACGGCCGGTCTTCATGCATCCTTTGTTTGACTCCACAGAAGGTGGAGAATGTAACTTCTCTGGAATCTGTCGTGGTAGGAAAGCATACCCCCAGGGCGCATAGCAAACCTCTCATTTTACTGGACAGAGCTCTGTGGGTCCTGTTCTGCCTGCCTCAGGGCACGGCAGCCGCTCAGGAGGCGAAACTGGCAAGTTTGACTACGCTTATCCCACGCTGGCTGTAGGGAAGCTTGAGACACTGCTCTGGGAGTGAGAGAGCAGTCTGAGATGTGGGAAACTCTTGGACATCCAGGAGTCACATCGAATGACAGAAGAGCTAAGAATGGAGTGGGGCATGGAGGGTGGGGAGGTGGGAGGGCCGTCTTGTCTCATCGGTGATTGTCCTTAGCTTAGTGGTGGTTGTCTGGGAAGGGCCTCTAGGTACCTCATTAGCATGGAGAACTCTGCTCTGGGCCTATGTGACCACAGGTCAAAACTCCTGTCTGTGGGGAGTGTGGCCAGGAATCTGGCAGGGAGTGGGGAGTGGCCTAAGTCTCAGGTGTGTGACCACCGAGTCTCCGAGTCTCCGGGGTCTCAACCCGCTCTACCTTCCTGGCATGGTTTTACAGTCCCACAGAGCGAGTTCACACAGCCATCCTTGAACAAGTTACTATCAAGAGAATGGGATTGTACTTAGCCCATCAGAGCCATTCCTGGAGGAAATGGTCCTTTTTCCAAGTGCCTTTGGGTGAAGGGAGATGGTTGAGGCACTGAGGTGTCTGTATCTTGCCTCATACCTGCCTGTACCTCCTGCACTGGGGCAAGCAAAATTCCCAGCTTCTTGTGTAGTTTATGGACAGTGTTTATAGAGGACCCCTCCCTTTTGTACAGGAAGGGTGGCATAGAGCACACACCGTCTCACATTGCTTCTAATAGGACATTGTTAAGTTCTTAATAAATGATATGACCAGAAGCATGTATTTTGTAAGTGAGAGTAGGTTTATAATGCAATTATGCACCTTGTCTATTTGTCTTATGTGCCCCACTCGTTTTATATCATATTTTTAGCTCCAGCAATTTTGGGGGGGCTAAGGGGAACTAGCGAGGGTTTTGGTTTAGAATGGGATGAGGGCTTGAAAGTGCAGCAGCCATGGGCGGCCCTTGGCAGTGGCAGCAAAAAGAGAAAGAAGACCAAGAGCAAGCCTTACAAACACCAGCAACAGCAACGGGTGTCACTCTGTGCATTTTATAATACACGCATTTATACATATTTATTTTTTACATATACACCCATACTCACAACATTGCTGACTGTGTGTTCAGCAAGAACCAAGGTAGGCCAGGTGTGTGTGTGTGTGGAGGGGGGGGCCGCACACATCTGCAATTCAGCACTCAGGAGACTGAAGCAGGAGTTTTGAATTTGAAGGTAACTTAAGTTACATTGTGAGATGTGGACCCTGACCCTGACATACTCTGTTACTGGCTTTTTATAAAGTGTTTCTTTTTTCTCTGTAGAAGTTAGGTCATTCTTACTCCCAGCCCCATGCTCCCAGAGATAAGTCTCAGACTCAAAATATATTTACAAATGCCTTGGCCATATAGCTAGGCTCTTCTCTGACTAGATTATAACTTAAAATAACCCATTTATTCTAATCTACATTTTGCCACGTGGTTGGTTACCTGTGCTCAGGTACCACACAGCTGTCCCAGGCAAATCTGCCTGGTACTGTCCCAGAATGGTTTCTGCCTACAGGATGTCCCACTTACTTATGTCCTTCTAAGCCATAGGCCATCACATTTATTATTGGCAGGTGCCACATCTGTACAAATACAAGATATTTTCTTTACATTTCTCTGTAGCTGGCTGGCTCCCAAATAATTGAAACCGGACTATTACATTTATTTAACAAGCGTTAAGGGCATAATAACTGAGCAGTTATTACTCTATTTTAGTCTTCTATGCTAATCTCGTTACTTCCCAGCCAAAATCCTGGAGATAATTGCATTTCATTATTTATGTGTTCTAGGTGTTTTCTCCATGGTGTCTTGTGGACTTTCCTTGTGGCTAATCTCTACTGCATCTCTCCACCCTTCCTTCTCCCTCCCTCCCCCCCCTCCTCCCTCTCTCCCCTGGCTGGGAGAAAGTCCAGCCCTAGTTTCTCCCCTGTCAGATATTGGCTGAATAGCTAGCTAGCTTTATTGACAAATAAGGTAATAATTGGGGAACAATGGCTATATGACATTGAGACAGGAGATTCTTAGAATAAGAATTACAACCAGATATGGGGGCACAGAAATTAGGAATTGAATAATAAAAGGATAACCTTTATATAGTGCATAACAACATTATGCCTACAACACTCCTAATGTTTCTTACTGTTTTAGAGACAAGGAGATCTCCTGGAGTTGCTGAGTGGCACCCCAGAGGTCTCCACTGATAGCCACCGGATGATGGATTTAACTCAGTTGCCTTTCAATTTTAGAGTTTTGGTTGTATTGCTCCTCTCTCCCTGTCCTCCTCTTGTCTCTCAAGAAATATAAACAAAGGTTGATGGTCTATGATTTCTAAAGAAAGATGCCGCCTCAGAGTTTCTGATATAACAGTAGGGCTGGGGATTCAGCTTCACTGGTAGAGCACTTGTCTGTCGTGAGTGTGGCCTGGGCTGTGATGGCACACATCTGAGATCCCAGCACTTAGAAGATGGAGCAGGAGACTCAGAAGGTTGTCCTCTAGGTACATAGGAAATTTTAGGCCAGCCTGGGGTATGTGAACCCTCCCCACCCCAAGCAACTAGCAGACAAACCAAACACCGGTAAAGCAATTTTTAAAATTACCTACAATTTCTTATTTCACATAATTTGTATACAATATTCCATATGCATTTTTAAGATAAATATGTTTCTGCTGGACTCGTTCAGCACGAATTTACATTTGACTCAATGCATTCTCATCTCAGGGATCCTTAAAGGGCTCCTTCAAGTCAGTTTCTAACCCAAGACCCAGGATTGTCACTGTTTGCTTTCTGCAACTACCAATTAGTTTTGTGGTTCTTACAATTTCGTGTAAGTAGGATCATACTCTGTATTTTGAGATTCATCTGCATTTTATAGAAATCTATAGTAGGTTGCATTGCTGAGCGGCAGCTGGGTAGAACACATAACTTGTTTATCTGTTATCTGCTGAGGAACTCCAGTGGTTCTCATTGATTGGCTATTAAGAGTACTTGATGAATAAAGCTATCATTTTGATGTTTTTTTTAAAAAACATGCTTTTCTTTCTCTTATATAATTACCTTTGAGTGTAATTGTTGAGTCATATGGAAATATATATGTGACATATATTTTTAACTTAATAAAAATTTGCCAATCTGTGATCCAAAGTCTGGTACACTTTATATTGTCACCATAACACATCAGTGCCACATTGCATTCTCAGGAACTGACATGGTCAGTATTACTAATTTTCCATTTCTACCAACACTAATGATATTGACCTTTATTTCATGTGCATTTGGCTGAATATGTATCATCTTTATGATGTGTATGTTCACATATTTGCCCATTGATCTTGTTTTTGCTAATGGTTCAGGTATCCCCGCCTCCTGGCTGTGGTGTGCCTCTGTACTTCTCCTCCCATTCTCCTAGGTGCATTTTATTGCTGTGACAAACACTCTGACCAAAATAATCTTAGGTGAGAAAAGATTTATTTGGCTTATAATTCAAGGTTACAGTCCCTTAAGGTGGGGGACTCAAAGGCAGGATCTCAAATAGCTGTCACATCACAAACAGAGCTAAGAGCACAGAGAAATGTGTGATACTACTTGCTTCTTGCTTCTCTTGTCTTATATCGGGACCTCCTGCCTAGGGAATGGTGCTGCCCACAATGGGCTGGGTCTTCCTATATCAATTAATAATGATTCCCCACAGACATGCCCACAGGTCAACCTGATCTAGATGGTCCTTCCTCATTCAGCTTTCAGTGAATCCAGCCTGTGGCATGTAGAGATTCCAAGGAAACCATTACTGTTGTTGCTATGGTTTTAAATAGGATTTCATGACATAGGTTGGTTTTGAACTCACAATAAGGCTTCCTCACTCAACCTTCTAAGTGCTAGGACTATAGGTATACATCCGGCCCCCAGTTTAGTCTGCTTGTTTCCCATTTTATGTAACTATGCTGGCCTTGAACTCCTGATAATTCTGTCTTTATCTACCAAGTGCTGAGATTTCAGGGGTTAGTAATACAATATGAGTTACAATCTGTCAAACTTCCTCACACCAACCTGCCAATATCTTCTGCTGATCCAGTAAGACTAATGGAATGGACATGGGAGGCTTGAAATGCTTATGCCCATAAGAACCTAAGGTTGGGAGGTGGGGTAGAATTAACGGCAAAGGAAAAAAAAAAGAATTTGAAAAAATGAACACGATATGTACATAATCCACAGGTATTAATAGAAGAAGGAAGTTATGAATGAACTAACAGTGGAATTTTTACACCACTCAATCAGAGGAACAGACCATCAATAAGATAGATAAGATTGCAGAGTGCCCTGTGCATCAGAGCTCACCAGCTGGTAAGACTGAATCAGGTAGAAGAGTGGATTATGATAATGACTATGAAACCAAGGTAAGACTAGCGATTGTTTTCAAAATGTACGTATACGTATGGCTCTCTTCATTTAGAAGCAACATTTAGTATTCACAGAGTCTGTGTGAAGTTTCTAGGCCCGTAAAAAGAGCAACGATCATATGACTAGTGGTCCCAGTAAGAAAGGAATTATCTAGCAGTGAGATATTCGAGAGCTAAGGGTCACTGAACCAGTTCCAGGGCTGGCTGCCAAGGACAGTGGCCAGCAGGCTGTCATCAGACCCCAGGGAGTTTGCTGCTGTATCACAGTGCAATTCTTTATGGGAGTAGATTTTAGACCACAGGCACTAAAATATAGCACAAACCCACAAAACCAAAGACACTTCCTTATAGGGTTAGATAATTCTCATCTTTAAAAAGAATGCAAAGAATCTTTAAAAGGCTGCCTTTTTCTTTTTCAAGCCATACCTGCCACAAGAGGGTGACTAAGGATAAAAGTCAAGCTAGATACTGATGATGCCAGGCCTGTAGGAAGGCATGAAAAAAATAAACCTCTGAGAAAATGAATGTCGTTTTGAGAAACCTGGTTAAAAGGCCACTGAAGTCCAAATTGTAAGCAAGCAGCTGATTGTTTTAAACAAGGTAAAATGTCCGGATCTAAGTGAGTTTTCCATGGAAGACTCCCCCCCCCCCCCCGAGTGACTGGAGGATCAATATTAGTCAGTGTTGGGAGAACTAAGACATCGAGAGGATTGAAGAGACCACACCCAGTCCTGGCTTTCATAGAGAATAAAAGCCATGGGCTCACTCTGAGAACTTAGGGTAAATTTAACATCGGCAAGCACACCTCGGCAGTGAGTTTTAAATAACTTAAATTGTATTTATCCAGTTGTTGTTGTTGTTGTTATTGTTATTATTATTTGCAGTGTTGCAGATTGAACCCTGGGCCTCACATATACTAGGCAAGTGTTCTACCCCTGAGCTGTATCCCCAGCTAAACAATTTTGTATGTGTGTGTATATAGTGTATGGTGTATGCATGTGCATGTGTGAGTGTGTGCACTTGTGGAGGCCAGAGGTTGATAGCAAGTGTCTTCCTCTATATGTTGTCTACCATACTTGTTTGTGACATTGTTGAGGTTTGGTCTGTGGCTATGTATTGTCATGTAGAATGCTGGCCCCCACGATCTGGCTGCCTCAGGGATGAGGAGATCCTCATGTATACCAAGTGATGTCAAGCAACCTTACTCCTTGATTTAAAACTAGTGGCTGAATAAAGATACTGTAGCCTGTAGCTGGGCAGAAGAGAGGTAGGTGGAGCTCTGGTTTCTGGACTTGGGGTCTGAGGGAAAGACCACAAGGGAAAAGGAGAAGAGAAGACTCCATGGGGTAGGTGAATAGTGGGAACACTGTCAGTCAGAGTAGGAGCAGCCCAAATGGAACATGGTGAGTTATATCTCTGGGTTATTGACAGGAAAGCAGACAAAATAGAGGGCTGATATCTGCCCAGCTCTAGTGCTGTTAAGGTTTATTATAAATATAAAGGTTTAGTGTCTTTTATTTGGGATGATCTAAGGCGAGATAGAAACATACCCTCCACTAAATTTTTACTACAAGACCTGGTCTCTGATTGAACCTCAAGCACACACTGACTACCTAGACTGGCCAGCCAGCGAGTGATTGAGCTTCAAGCACACTGACTACCTAGACTGGCTAGCCAGTGAGGTTTCAGAATCTGCCTGTCTTCATGTCTAAGCATCACTATTGCAGGTGTTTGCTGTCATGGTCAACACTTACAAGGTGTTGGGGATACAAGCTCAGGTACTCATGTTTCCATGGAAAGCAGTCAGTTACCTTCTGGGCCATCTCCACAGCCTCTCAACATTTGTTTGTTTATTTATTTATTTATTTATTTATTTATTTATTTATTTATTT
>NC_034602.1:81650813-81653669 GCF_900095145.1 Mus pahari
CCTGCCTCTGCCTCCCGAGTGCTGGGATTAAAAGCGTGCGCCACCACACCTGGCTAACATTTATTTTTTTTTAAGTAACAGCCAGCATGTATAATGACTGGAATATTTGATACTGCTAAAAGTCAATTCTCCTTATGCTGTAAATTTCATGCAATTCCAGTGAGAACCTCAACATTTTGGAGCAGAATTTCAGAAGCTTGCTGTAGGATGTATTTAGGAAGACAAGGGAACGGTAGCCAAACAACATAGAAAGGACATTAGAGAGTCAGAGAAGTCATTTTTTCCTGTGCTTAACACCTAAGGTTACCGTGATCAAGGAAGGGTAGCCTTGACAGAATGAAAATAATGTAAATCAGTGAAACAAGGCCAGAGATCCACACTCATCCTAATGTTTGAATAGCAACTTAATCACTAAGGTATTATTATTATTATTATTGCCTCTGATGATTGAATTTTTGACAAAGGCACAAAAGGGATTCAGTGGTGGGAGGTGGGGGATGGGGCAGGGGAGGGGGCGACTTTCCTACATATGATGAAGAAAGAAATGCGAATGTCAAACCCCATTCTTACCTTGTATTATACAAAATAACAAAAAAATATCACAGATTTAATTTTTATATTTAATTAATTTAGTGTGTGTGTATACCACAGCACACATATAGAACTCAGAAGACAACCTGCAGGACTTGGTTGTCCCCTTCTACATGAGTTCTAAGGGACACACTCCAGTTGACAGGCTCCACAGCAAGAGCCTTTATCTGCAGAGCCATGCCTCCATCCCCAGACTTAAAACTGAACAGCCAGGCATGGTGGTACACTCCTATAACCGTGGCAGATGGGAGGTGGAGGCAGAAGGTTTTTGAGTTCCAGGCCAACCTCAACAACCAAACAACAATAGCCACACAACATAAAACTCCTGAAAACTATGAGAGATCTAGAAAATAGCAATGAATGTGGCAAAGGCTCTTTAAAGACAAAACTAAAACCAAGGCATCATTCATAGAGAGAAAAAAAATAACATAAAAATCTCTGCTTGTGACTGTTAAGAAAAGGAAATGCCAAGCCTTGGACAGAGTGTTTGTAAAGAACACACCTGTTAGAGGGCTTGTGTCAGACATCTGTGATGAATCTCAGAGCTTAACAGGAAAACCCAATTTAAAAGCCCAAGGGAAAGCCAATCATGATAGCACATGATGGCAATTTCGGCACTCCAGTCAGAGAGGAAGGTTTTTCACAATTTCAAGGTCAGTTTGTCTGATTAGACCAGTCATGGCTATATAGTGAAACCTTGTCTCAAAAACAAACAAAACCAGCCAACTAAAACCCCAAAACTGATGAGAGACAAGAGACACATTGTGTAAGAAATTGTGTTTGGCAAGTGGATGCTGAACATCACCAGGGATGAAGGAAATGTATTCTAAAGCCACCCAAGGGAACAACATACCTACTGGGGTGGTTAAAACCTAAAAGACCAAGTATACTGACTGTGGATGGAGAGCTAGCAGGGAGTGCTTGCTGCCTGCATTGCAGTGAGCCTTACCGTGTTACCATCTCAGAAGCAAAGCCTGTGCTTCTTAGCTGTCTCCCTTCGCCTCCTCCCCACTAACAATGAGCTGCCTGTATCTAGACTCAGATGTATAAGTGGAGTCATAGGATGAGTGCTCTTTTGAGATTTTCCCCTTTCACATAGCATAATGTTTGAAAGATCCATTCATGTACTATGTGATCAGTACTTTCCCCATTTATGGCAAAATAAATACTCTACTGTATGGATATATCGTATATTATCCATTCATCAGTTGGCAGGGTTATTTCCACTGTGGCTATAGTGTTGAACTCTGTGAATGCCATTGTATACACTGCTGTGTGGCTTGTGTTTTCATTTCTCTTGGGTATCTACTGAGGAGTGACATTTCTAGTTCATAGCGTAACTGGGCTTAATTATCTGAGGACCATCAATGTCTGTAATGTCAGGACAATGTCATTCCTATCGCCAGTATACGAAGCTTTCAGGTTCTTCAATCTTCACCAACACACCATTATTTGAACCCTTGTGGTTTTTGTTGTTTGTTTTTGAGACAGGGACTCTCTACATAGACCTAGCTGTCTTGGAGCTCATTTATGTAGACCAGGCTAGCCTTGAACTCATAGAGATCCTGCTTGTTTTTGGCTCCTCAGTGCTGGGTTTGCCACCATGCCCAGTGGTCTTTGAGTTATAGCTGTCCTAATGGATGTGAACTGTCCCCTATTTGCTGTTTTTCCTTGCATTTCCGTTTCCTTGGAAGTTTACTCGCCCCACTGAATGGTCCCTTGTTGAAGATCAGCTGACAACAGACAGGGATCAGGTTTTGGATCTTAACTCTATCCCATTATTAACAGGTTTCTCTTGTATCTGTGCTACTCTGGCTCCTGCTTTGTGGTCAAGGTTGAAGCCAGTATTGTGAGTCTTGGAACTTGTCGCTGTTTTGGGTCTCTGGATGCCCACAGGAATGGTGGACCCCAATCATCCGTTTTTAGCAACAAGTTGGTGGAGTTGCTGAAAAGGACTGTGCGGACTCTGTACATCAGTTTGAAGACTCTGTCATCTTACCACTGCTATGTTTTTCAATTCATGCACATGAATAGTTTTTCATTTGGATTCATAAATTGAGGTGGGGGGCTGGAGATTTAGCTCATTATATAATGTTTGCCTGACAAATCCTATGCAAGACCTTGGGTTCAATTCCCAGTATTTCATTAAAATTTGTTTTCAGAAATATTTTTGCATGTCTTTAAAACCATTCCCTTAAGTTCTTTATTCATTTTGCTTCAAATAGAAATGAAATTTTCTTTCTTTCTTTCTTTCTTTTTTTTTTT